>NC_092175.1:26776232-27125815 GCF_045791955.1 Oncorhynchus clarkii lewisi | reverse complement strand
ATGGGGAGGAAGGGTTTGGCCCATCATCTTGCTGTGAGGTGAGGACACACAATGGAATCCTGGTCTCTGTCAGTAAGGCAGACATCTGCAAGTTCAAAGTGGACGCAGTAGTCAATGCAGCCAATGAAGACCTGCAGCATATTGGAGGCCTGGCTTTAGCACTACTCAAGGCTGCTGGTCCACGGCTGCAGGAGCTCAGTGATCAACATGTCCGTAATAACCGCCGACTGCAGCCAGGAGACGCCATTGTGACAGATGCAGGCAATCTGCCCTGTAAGTATGTGGTCCATGCGGTTGGTCCACGGTTCACAGACTTTGACCAGGGAACAGCCATACAGCGTCTGAAACAAGCTGTGAATGAGAGCCTGAGGGAGGCTGCGAAGGTTAACTGCTCAACTGTTGCCGTCCCGGCCGTCAGCTCTGGGATATTCGGCTTTCCTCTGGACCTGTGCGCTGAGACCATTGCTGTGGCAGTGCGTGACTACTGTGAGAACCTGAGTGGTCAGACCTCCCTGACTGAGATTCACCTGGTGGACAACAGTGACAACACTGTGAGAGCCCTGGCCAGCGCTGTCCAGAAAACGTTCAATGACCTGCACCCAAAAATGACCATGCCTCCGCAGGGTGCACATAGGGGAAATGGACATCGGGGACGCGGGCAACAGGGAAGTGAACAATGGGGAAGAGGACAACTGGGAAGAGGACAACATAGTTACGGACATCAAGGACCTGGATATCAGGGACAGTCACCATGGGGACATAGGCAATGGGAACATGGAGATGGAGGTAGAGTGGGAGGAGGAAGTGGAGGTAGAGGAGGGAGTGGAGGTAGAGGAGGAGGAGGTGGAGGTAGAGGAGGACATGGAGATAGGGGAGGAGGATTTAGAGAAAGCAGAACTCAAAGAACTTATCATGAAAACCGAGAGGAGCAGAGGAGAGAGTATGGCCAAGAGAGGAAGTTTGAGGGGGCAGGCAGTGGGGAAATTCTACAGACCAATCGCACACAAGAGGGTCTGAAGATCATTCTGAGAAAGGGAAATATCCAGGAGGAATATGTGAGTACACATACCGTAGTTATCAGAGCACCACGTAAACCATTGATACGTGTATTATAAGTAGTACATCAGATAACCCAGAGTATAAGGTGTATAATTTGTTTACTTTTCATTCTACTCTTCTTTATCTGGAATGACAGCTGCCTTGTGGAAGTCATATTTTATGATTGAATAGAAATACATAGCTGTTCCCTTCTTTCTTCATGAACGTTTGGTCATTTGTTTTGAAACCTCTAGTCTGAGGGCATCGTCAACACCATCTCTGAGGATTTGGACCTGAGTAAAGGTGCTGTGTCCAATGCTATCCTAAAGGCAGCCGGTCCTGGGCTCCAATCAGCAGCAACAGATGAGGCTCGCGTCAACAGATTGGCCTATGGTGACATTGTGGTCACCGACGGTTACAACCTGCGATGTCAGAGGGTGATCCATACTGTCTGCCCCCATTGGGACCAGGGAGCTGGCTCAGCAGAGAAGGTAAGCTAGGAGTTATTGAACGTGTTTAATTTGTAAATCAGGAGGTCCCGTAACACGAGTGAGTGAGTACACATAGTGAGTGAGAATGCTGTTCATTGACTACAGCTCAGTGTTCAACAACATAGTGCCCACAAAGCTCATCTATAAGATATTGACCCTTGGACTAAACACCTCCCTCTGCAACTGGATCCTGAACTTCCTGACGGGCCGCCCCCAGGTGGTAAGGGTAGGCAACAACACATCTGTTACGCTGATCCTCAATACTCGAACCCCTTAGTGCTGTGTGCTTAGTCCCCTCCTGTACTCCATATTCACCCACTGGGTGGCCAAGCACGACTCCAACAACATCATTAAGTTTGCTGACGACACAACAGTGGTAGGCCAAGACCCTGACAACGATGAGACAGCCTATTGGGAGGAGGCAGGAGACCTGGCAGTGTGGTGCCAGGACAACAACCTCTCCCTCAATGTGAGCAAGACAAATGAGCTGATCATGGATTATAGGAAAAGGAGGGCCGAACAGGCCCCCATTAACATTGACGGGGCTGAAAGTGGAGTGGGTCGAGAATTTCAAGTTCCTTGGTGTCCACATCACCAACAAACTATAATGGTCCAAACACACCAAGACAGTTGTGAAGAGGGCACGACAATACATTTTCCCCCTCAAGAGACTGAAAAGATTTGCCAGATTCCAAAAGGTTCTACAGCTGCACCATCAAGAGCATCCTGACCGGTTGCATCCACGCCTGGTATGGCAACTGCTTAGCCTTTGACCGCAAGGCACTACAAAGGGTAGTGCGTAGGGCCCAGTACATCACTGGGGCCAAGCTTCCTGCCATCCAGGATCTATAGACTAGGCGGTGTCAAAGGAAAGCCCAAAAACGTGTCAAAGACTACAGTCACTACAAGTCATAGACTGTTCTCTCTGCTGGTTCTGGAGGGCCAAGTCTAGGACCGGAAGGCTCCTTATAACAGCTTCTACCCCCAATGAGGTGCCGGAACACATTGAGAAGAAAAGTGTCAAACACAACGTAGCAGCACAGCAGACAGAGTAAACAGCCAAGTAGCCTACTGTCTATGTTGGTTAAATGGCAGAACACACATATAAGAATATATAGGCCTCCTGCCTATGTGATAATATGATGCACATATTCAGATAAACTTCACAGTACAGAACAAGTTTGTAAAGGGAAAGAAATTAGTTTTCCAAACCTCCCACAATGACTCTCCCCATGTCAAGGCCATTTAACTCCTGAGAGTTAATTTCTTGCTCAAAGCCATGAGCGAGCCTGTGGCTGTGACCTTTAGCCTCCTAACGCTGTTCTGAAGACTCTGGCTGTCGTGTCTATTTTTTCAGTTTGAGTGTTAACTATAACCATTAGCCTCGTCTACAAGGCATGCTGCCACCAAATGCATCTTGGTTCAGACATGTTCAAAACCCTTTTTTCTGCAGGCTCTATGTTGTTTTTTACATCTGAGGAATAGGATGTTAACTTACTGTACATTCCACTCACTCTTGTACTAGTTTAATCCCTCCAGTCACTTCTAGATCCAAGCTCCCTACCTTTTTTCATGTTGTACAGCCCAACTTTGAATTCTGGATGACAAGCCTGGGGTTATGTAACCTTTATTTAATTAGGCAAGTCAGTTAAGAACAAATTCTTATTTACAATGACTGCCTACCAGGGAAGAGTGGGTTAACTGCCTTTTTACCTTGTCAGCGCAGGGATTCAATCCAGCAACCTTTCGATTACTGGCCCAGTGCTCTAAACACTAGGCTACCTGCTGCCCCATGTGTTTGATTGTTCTTGAACTGCAAATTGCACCTGATCCTAGCACTTAGTCTGTGAATGCACTGCCCCCCTCCCCCCAGCTCTCCGTCTTCCTCTCCCTCTGAGTCTGACTCTCTTGTAGGCCTACTAGCTAGTGGAGGTGCCAGTGGTGATGCTGAACTGTTGGGATTAGCAACGTTGCTAGCTTAGGCATTGCCATCAGGAACAGTTTGCACCTCACTCCTCCTGCACTGACAGTTCTCTGGCTCGTTATGGGTTCAATTCACCATCTTTCTCTAGATTTTTGGACTTGAAAAATGTAATCAAACTCGATTGCCTTTTCTTATCCATTTTTTATTTGTCTTTCCCGCGATTCAAATTCAGTAGGGAGACGACTAATGTGATTACGTAAGGACCTCTTCACTAGCTGACCACCACTACCAAGACCTGTGTCGAGATCAGTTACTTACCCCACCCTCCCTCCCCATAACCTTGATGTACAAATAAGAGAGCAGGTCTGGAATCAGTGTGGCAGGAAAGGATAAAAGTTCCCCACACCTTTACGTGATGGTCTTTCTGTTGGGCAGGGTAAATAACGAGGAGGCAACTTGATTTAACGCTGATCACTTTTATTTGACTGTATCCGGTGCGAACAGTGAAACAATTAATAAATTATGTAGTGAAAGGTACCGGATCCCGGCAAATAGGTGCCGGAACAAACAAGGTCAAATCTGAGAGGTTCCGGCAGGATCCAGCTCCAATTAAGCACTGGTTATTGAGAGTGCATAGAAATGTTTTAGTAAAATGTTTCTAAAATTGTCCATGTCTTTGTGATTTAAGATATTGAGAACGATGATCAGAGATTGTCTGAGTGAGGCAGAGAAGCATAGGCTGGCATCCCTGTCTTTCCCTGCCATTGGAACTGGGAACATGGGATTCCCTAAGGGCCTGGTGTCCAAGCTTCTTCTGCAGGAGGTCAAAGACTTCAGCCAGAGAAGAAACTCCACACACCTTAAAGAGGTGGCCATCGTGGTCCACCCCAGCGACACCCAAACTGTGGATGTAAGTTTGAAGATGGAAAATTATTTAAAAGTGGATTCAGTGTATATCATCACACAGAGGTAGTATTGTTGCATAACCTCACCTTTTTCAGTGTGTGTTGTGCTCTTAAATATGTTTGATAAATACTCAACACTTTTATATCTCCTGTTTACAGTGCTTTGTCAGGGAATTCAAAGGTCAGACACAAGGGTATACTTGGCAGAGTTCACAAGGTGCCGGCCAATCACAACATCCCAAATCCTATGTTGGCCAATCACAGCTATCCTCTGGTAAGCCTAATTCACAGCCTTCAAAGTCTCCCCAAAAATATTCAACCATTGAGACGCTGCTGCCTCTTTAGAGCATGTCTGTTTCCACAGAACCCCCTTGTCTAAACATGTTATTTTCATTAGGCGCAGGCTTCTTTGGACAGGTGTCATCCCCTTCTCTGGGTGTGTACAGCATGCAGATGGGTCACGTGACCTTTGAAGTGTCATCAGGAGACATCAGCAAGGAGACCAGTGACATCATTGTCAACTCCTCCAATAAGGACTTTAACCTCAAATCAGGTGACTTGTACCTCTGACAATAGCATAGGTGTCGTAACCAATGTTTCATGTTTATGAGGCTACTAAGACAAATACTAAGGAACACCTTATAAGGATGTTTAACATGTACACATCTGAAATGGAAATCCAAATGAACAGTGTTTACAGCTACACAATCAGAAAGCAAGCTAAATCCAATACACCCCCACAGACACACAACTTATTTAATGGTACAATTGTTGACTTAGAATAAAGAGCCATATTGTACTAATGTCTTTGTTTCTTCAGGTGTATCCAAATCCATTTTAGAAGGAGCTGGATTGAAGGTGGAGTTGGAGTGCTCAGAGATTGGTGTGTATCCATGTCCTTGAGTCAACATATACTGTAGTCATGTTTCTGGTCAAGGAGACTGGTGTCATGTTGGATATGAATGAGATGACATTTCAGTACTGTTTGATACTGTCTGGTAAAAGTCTAAAGTCAGTTTCCAATCAATGGGTCCTACAACACTGGTGTGCATTGATTTTACATTTTAGTAACTTAGATTCTTGACATCTAAACGTTTCCTTTTATGCTTTTCTACAGTCAGATCCCCAAGCTTCCAACCATGCAGGATGATCGTGACATCAGCAGGATCTCTCCCATGCAAACACATCATGCACATTGTGGGACAGAATGACCCTGAGATCATTAAAGAGACTGTGTACGATGTTCTCAAGAAGTGTGAGGAGCGAAAGTTCACCTCAGTGTCCTTCCCAGCGCTTGGAACAGGTACTCTGCTTTAATGGTCTTTATTGGACTACACTGTTTTGTGTAGTTGCATGTTTTTATTGTACTTGTTGCCTGTTCTGTTGTTGTAACGGCGTTCGTCTGTAGGAGGAAGAGAAGCGGACCAAAGCGCAGCGTGGTGGTTATTCATGTTTTAATAAATCGCTACACATGAACAAACTAACAAAAAACAAGAAATGTGAACACGCAAAACAGTCCTATCCTGTGACACCAAACACAGTGACAGGAACAATCACCCACAAACAAACAGTGAAACCCAGGCTACCTAAGTATGATTCTCAATCAGAGACAACTAATGACACCTGCCTCTGATTGAGAACCATACTAGGCCGAAAACATAGAACTGCCCCAAAACATAGAAAAACAAACATAGACTGCCCACCCAACTCACGCCCTGACCATACTAAATAAATGCAAAACAAAGGAAATAGAGGTCAGAACGTGACAGTACCCCCCCCCCAAAGGTGCGGACTCCGGCCGCAAAACCTTGACCTATAGGGGAGGGTCTGGGTGGGCGTCTGTCCGCGGTGGCGGCTCTGGCGCGGGACGCGGACCCCACTTCGCCATTGTCTCAGTCCGCCTTATTGTCCGCCTCCGTGGCTTACTCACCATGCCCACCCCTCTCAATGACCCCACTGGACAGAGGGGCTGCTTGGGACAGAGGGGCAGCTCGGGACAGAGGTGAAGCAGCTGCTCGGGACAGAGGGACAGCTGCTCGGGACAGAGGGACAGCTGCTCGGGACAGAGGGACAGCTGCTCGGGACAGAGGGACAGCTGCTCGGGACAGAGGGACAGCTGCTCGGGACAGAGGGACAGCTGCTCCGGGCGGAGGGGCTCTAGCGGCCCCTGGCTGACTGGCGGCACTGGCGGCCCCTGGCTGACTGGCGGCACTGGCGGCCCCTGGCTGACGGGCGGCACTGGCGGCCCCTGGCTGACTGGCGGCACTGGCGGCCCCTGGCTGACTGGCGGCACTGGCGGCCCCTGGCTGACGGGCGGCACTGGCGGCCCCTGGCTGACGGGCGGCACTGGCGGCCCCTGGCTGACGGGCGGCACTGGCGGCCCCTGGCTGACGGGCGGCACTGGCGGCTCCTGGCAGACGGGCGGCACTGGCGGCGCTGGGCAGACGGGCGGCACTGGCGGCGCTGGGCAGACGGGCGGCACTGGCGGCGCTGGGCAGACGGGCGGCGCTGGCGGCGCTGGGCAGACGGGCGGCGCTGGCGGCGTTGGGCAGACGGGCGGCGCTGGCGGCGCTGGGCAGACGGGCGGCGCTGGCGGCGTTGGGCAGACGGGCAGCGCTGGCGCTGGGCAGGCGGGAGGCTCCGGCAGAGGCGCCGGACAGGCGGGAGGCTCCGGCAGAGGCGCCGGACAGGCGGGAGGCTCCGGCAGAGGCGCCGGACAGGCGGGAGGCTCCGGCAGAGGCGCCGGACAGACGGGAGACTCCGGCAGAGGCGCCGGACAGACGGGAGACTCCGGCAGCGCTGGAGAGGAGGAAGGCTCTGGTAGCGCCGGAGAGGCGGGAGACTCCGGCAGCGCTGGAGAGGAGGAAGGCTCTGGACGGATGGGCCGGAGAGACAGCCTGGTACGGGGAGCTGCCACCGGAGGGCTGGGGTGTGGAGGTGGTGACGGATAGACCGGGCCGTGCAGGCGCACTGGAGCTCTTGAGCACCGAGCCTGCCCAACCTTACCCGGTTGAATGGTCCCGGTCGCCCTGCCAGTGCGGCGAGGTGGAATAGCCCGCACTGGGCTATGCAGGCGAACCGGGGACACCGTGCGCAAGGCTGGTGCCATGTAAGCCGGCCCAAGGAGACGCACTGGAGACCAGATGCGTAGAGCCGGCTTCATGGCACTTGGCTCGATGCCCACTCTAGCCCGGCCGATACGCGGAGCTGGAATGTACCGCACCGGGCTGTGCACCCGCACTGGGGACACCGTGCGCTCCACAGCATAACACGGTGCCTGCCCGGTCTCTCTAGCCCCCCGGTAACCACAGGAAGTTGGCTCAGGTCTCCTACCTGGCGTAGCCATACTCCCTGTTAGCCCCCCCCCAAGAAATTTTTGGGGCTGACTCCCGGGCTTCCATCCACGACGCCGCGCTGCCTCCTCATACCAGCGCCTCTCCGCTTTCGCCGCCTCCCGTTCTTCCTTGGGGCGGCGATACTCTCCTGGCTGAGCCCAAGGTCCTTTACCGTCTAATTCGTCCTCCCATGTCCAATCCTCCTCGCGCTGCTCCTGCTGCTGCTTTCTCCTTTGCCCATTACCACACCGCTTGGTCCTGTTGTGGTGGGTGATTCTGTAACGGCGTTCGTCTGTAGGAGGAAGAGAAGCGGACCAAAGCGCAGCGTGGTGGTTATTCATGTTTTAATAAATCGCTACACATGAACAAACTAACAAAAAACAAGAAATGTGAACACGCAAAACAGTCCTATCCTGTGACACCAAACACAGTGACAGGAACAATCACCCACAAACAAACAGTGAAACCCAGGCTACCTAAGTATGATTCTCAATCAGAGACAACTAATGACACCTGCCTCTGATTGAGAACCATACTAGGCCGAAAACATAGAACTGCCCCAAAACATAGAAAAACAAACATAGACTGCCCACCCAACTCACGCCCTGACCATACTAAATAAATGCAAAACAAAGGAAATAGAGGTCAGAACGTGACAGTTGTGTTCTTTGTTTCTACTGTGAGGTTGTAAAGTGGCCATATGCTTTGCTTCCATGTGCTCTGAAAGGGACTACCTGCTCCTCATAATGACTACATGCTCCTCATAATGACTACCTGCTCCTCATAATGACTACCTGCTCCTCATGATGACGACCTGCTCCTCATGATGAATACCTGCTCCTCATAATGACTACCTGCTCCTCATAATGACTACCTGCTCCTCATAATGACTACCTGCTGCTTTTCTTAGCCTAATTTTCAAATACTCTTGTTCTTTCTACGTCTTTTTCCCCAAATATACTATGCCACTTTTACTTGTTCCTTTCATATTTTCCTGGTCTCCTTCCCTTTCATATTTTCCTTGTCTCCTTCCCTTCCATATTTGTCTTGTGATTAGTCACTCTCAGGGACAGATTTGCTTCTATCATGTCATTGTCTATCTGTACTTCTGTCTCCATCTATGTCTTTCTGTTTGCCTCCATAGCCATGTCATTGTGTGTCTGCCTTCGTCTGTCTGTCTGTCAGGCCAGGGTGGGGCGAGTCCCTCTGCTGTTGCGGACGCCATGATTGACGCAGTGGTGGACTTTGTGAAGAAGAAAAAGGGACAGTATGTGAGAAGTGTGAAGATCCTGATATTCCAGACTGCCATGATGACGGAGTTCCACAAGAGCATGAAGAGGAGAGTGGGAGAGGGAGTGGAGGAAAAGGGCTTTTTTACCAGGTTTAAAGGTCAGTGAGAATGGAAGTGTGCGAGGTAGATGTTAATGTACTAATACAATAGTTATTATAATCATAAGTGACATTTATATTATGTGTGCTGTTTCTTCATAGATACAGTGACAACCTACTTTATGGGACCCAGTGATGAGCGCTCTGCCCGTGAGAACTTTGTCATGGCGGGAGAGGAGTTTGCCCCGACTGTGTTCCAGCTGTGTGCAGAGAGCCCCCAGGCTGTGAGCCGTGCCCGGGACTGGATTGAAAACCTCATAGTGAAGGAGCAAACTGAGAAAACCATCAAGAACCCGTACATCAGCCAGCTAAGCCAGGGGGATGTGGAGAAGTTGCAGGCCATGCAGAGGGAGCTGACGGTCAGGATACGCCTGGAGAGGAATGGCCCAGACTCCCTGATCCGCCTGGAGGGCCTGAGCCGCGATGTGCTTACAGCAGACAGCCTCATCAGGGACATGGTCCTGGACCAGGAGAGGGCAGAGAACCGCAGACAGGCAGCTTTCCTGGTGAGCAGCCTGGTGGAGTGGCAGTACAAAGACCACAGTGGAACAATGGTGTCTTTTGACATGCTCACCAACTACATCCTGGAGGAGGCTGTGAGAGACAACAGCAAAGTGACAATCAAGATCAACAATGAGGATTATGAGGCAAATGTAGCCCACAAGAGAGCTGTCAAGTTTGGGGGCAGAAGAGACATTGAGTTATTGAGAAAAGACCTGAAAGGTGAGTTCATCCATAACAAATCCTCATCTGTCTAGACTGCATTTAAATTAAATTATGTAGAACGGTGATATTAAATATAAAATAATGTGTTCTTTTTGTGTCATTTTGTGGTTGCATACAGTGTATCAGGCGTCTCCAACCTTTTCTAGAACAAGAGCTCATTTAAATATAGCTTTAAAATAGGCACATTCTTTTCGTATCCTCTACCCTACAACTCATCCTCGGGTCCTTGGTGTACAAGATATGTTTTCTGTCAATATACCTGGTAAAATAATGGTTAATAAGCAGTATTTGGCATGACAGGATCCATACAATTCTCCATTAAATTATCTTGTTTTTTCCATAATTCTGTTTTCTCTGTTTTATTTGAACTAGTTTGGGATTTTTGTGTTTTTTTTATTCTCAATATTACAATGATTCATAGAGAAACAACAAAGTGATGTTCTGAGTGCAGGTCAATGCTTACCTCACATCAGAAGACAATTTTTGGGGTAAAAAAAAATAGATTTGAGTGTTATTCACCTTTATTTGTGCATCTAGCAAGAGAGGAATGTGTCGTTCTAGCGATGTTTTTCTGCGGTTAGGCCTACTGCTGCAGCACATGTCATGGAACTGAGTATATCATCAATATGTATTTAAAGTTGTGAATGATTGAGTCTTTTTAATGACAATACTTATTGTGTAATAATTTGATCACTAAATGCCAAACTCTTTTGTCTAGACGATACATCAGTGTCTCTACCTGCACACTGGGATGACATGAAGGGTTCCCTCTTAATGCTGGTCCCACTAACTCCAGGATCCAAGGGATACAATGGCGTGGAGAAGGAATTTCGGAAGACTTTACTCAACAACACCATCCTTACAGTATGTTTGTAAAAATGTATACCAGAATTTCATTTGCATTCCACAATAGACTGATTTTCTATGGTGACGTTATATGAAAAGCCTCACATTTGACAAATTTGATGTTAGGAATCCCTCAACTATCTTTTTTTAAGACAATCATTTTAATTGTGTTTGCTGCTACATTAAAGACAGCAAAGCGTTTGGGATTTTTTTTTCAAGAATGGAACTGTAATTCCTGGAACCAGTGAAATGTGTAATTCCTATTCCTTTGCTGTTCGATACATATTTAGCTAGGTGGGATTGCACTTCAGTAATAGATAAATCACTGTTGATTTCTACATGTTTCGTTTGCTATTTGAAGATTGAACGAGTCCAGAACGATTCACTGTGGAAAAGCTACCAGATAAGAAAGAAACTCCTGGAGGAGAAGAACAAGCACACAAACAACGAGAAACTGCTGTTCCATGGCACCAGTTCCAACTCCATCACCCAGATCAACAACCATGGCTTCAATCGTAGCTACGCTGGAACACATGGTATGAGAATGGTCTCATGGAAACATGTCTGATGACCAATATTCTTTACTGTTACTCCTTCCTAAGAGAGGAGGAGCTTGATGTTGAGACATAAATCCATTTGATCAATTCGGTATCATTGTTGTTAATTTTTTTTTAACTCTTTAAGAACAATATGTTTTTCATCCAGGTGCTGCAATTGGCAATGGTTCATACTTTGCTGTGAACTCCAGTTATTCAGCAAGGGGATATTCTAAAGCTGATGCACAAGGGAACAAGCGCATGTACCTGGCCAGGGTTCTTGTTGGAGACTTCACTCAGGGACAACCAGGCTTGATCGTTCCTCCTGCCAAACCTTCAGGGAAGGATGCTGATTTGTACGACAGTGTCACAGACAACACCTCCAATCCAACCATGTTTGTGATCTTCAGTGATGTGCAGGCTTATCCAGAGTTCCTCATCACATTCCAGTAAATCAGATTTAACTGTACCTTCATTAGTATATCAATACTTCACAACAAATTGCATATGTCTGTGTGAAGGGTTTTAATGGTATGGGAGCTAGTTGTTATAGCCATGTATGAGGTTAGACATCCTTAGAAAACTTACTCTTTATAGACATAAATTATATTGCTTAGGCCCTGGGCCCGGTTGCATAAAATATCTTAAATAAATTTTGTCCTTGTATTTTCCCTTACATTTTCCTTAAGTTTAAGTCAGTTGCACAAACATTTTAAGGTGAATTTCCCCCTTAAATTAAGTGGAAAAGTTAAGGGTGCCAATGAGGTCCCTTAATAAGTGCTTAATTTAGTATGGATATCAATGTTAACAGCATTTGTGGAGGTGGATGTTGCTTTCCTCTGCCCTGGTTTCAAAAGTAAAACCTCCACCACCAGCTAACAATATAAGCTGCACATTCCATGGCGACACCGCTAGCTGGCTAGCTAGCTACCAACTCTAAGTTAGCTTGACGTAATAGAAACAAGTTGAGAAAAAATAACAAAATGTTTATTTCAGTATAACTTCTCAATCAATTTGTTTCTCTGGTCTTGAATGTAGAAGTTCAATTTTGTGATCTCCCAAAATAAATGCAATATTTTTGACAAGGTATTCTGTCAGGGTGTTTCCATGGATACCAGAGACTCTTTCCACATGCATGCCTTCAAACTACCATAAAACCCTTAAATTTTGCCCTTACCTAAGGAAATGTTTGAGGGGCTCTGTGCAACAGCCTTAATTCTCTTCGGTAAGGGAAAGTTATTCCTTAAGGTAAACCCTTAACGAGGTGTGTCTAATTAGCATAATAAAAACATCCCCATACCAATCAGTCGGTTTAAACAAGAGATACAGTATCTGTTTTTTGTACAGTAGAAACATAGGTCATTAACATTGATATGCACAAACCGATAAAAATGTCTTCCATTAGTTTGTGTCACCTCTGTTCTTGTGTGGATGACTTTACATAAGTCCTTGCCTACAGTGGTGGAAAAAGTACCCAACTGTCATACATGAGTAAAAGTAAAGATACCATAATAGAAAGCCACCCGGTAAAATACTACTTGAGTAAAAGTATTTGTTTTAAAATATACGTAAGCATCAAAAGTAAAAGTATGAATCATTTCAAATTCCTTATATTAAGCAAACCAGATGGCACCATTTAATTGTTTTTTTAATTGACATAAAAGCCAGGGGCACACTCAGACATCATTTAGAGGCAGTAGGGATGACCAGGGATGTTTATGAATTTTAATATTTTCCTGTCCTGCTAAGTATTCAAAATGTAACGAGTACTTTTGGGTGTCAAGGCAAATGTATGGAGTAAAGTAAAAGTAGTCAAAAATATAAATGGTGAAGTAAAGTACAGATACCCCAAAAAAACTACTTAAGAGGTACTTTACACCACTGCATACAACGTACGGAGTGCAAATATCTGTGTAAAAGAGTTTGTGTGGGGACTTCTTTAACAATTTCATTTATATTATTAACTATTTGATCTACAAGGAGGTCACATGACAGAAACAAAGCAGTCTACAAATCCAGTGGACAAAAGCCATCAGGAAATGACTCTACATTCTGATAAACAGCCAAACAAAGTGTCATAGTGCGAATGTCACATGCTACATTATGGCAGAACGGCTGAGTGTATCTCGGCAACACGTGAATGTGGGGGTGGTTTGGTTGATGTGAGCCAGTACATTCCAAATAGTGGGTCAGTTATTTATGCCGGGTTTTGGATAGAGCTGTTGGCAGTGACAGGAAGATGTCACGACACTAAAGGGTTTGGGAACCACTGATGTGAGGGAACCTATTCCCAGTGGAACTCTCCAGCCTGGCTGTTGACGCAGGGGTACATTATTTACAGGATCCCTGGATGACACTTCCAGATGTCCTTCTTTCCCCTCCGCCAACCTCCTAGAATCCATCCAACATAGCCCTGAGTGGACATGCTGCACCTATTAGGGATGAACACACACATTCAAGTAAATCCAGCCGGGGTAGTCACTGTTTCACCAAGTAAATCCAGCCAGGGCAGTCACTGATTCACCAAATTAATCCAGCCAGGGTAGTCACTGATTCACCAAGTTAATCCAGCCAGGGTAGTCACTGATTCACCACCAGTGGGTGTGCAGCAGAGAGAATAGCACCACCCTCTAGAAACCTTTACAGATCTATCAGTTAGCTGGGGAAATGATCGGCCTGGACACTTTCACTTTCGTCCAGTGGAGATGTTTTCTATGTTACTTTTTTTTTAACCTCTGTATACATGAGTGTGACTGACCTGCACTGTCTGTTCTTCTCACCTGTGTTATGTGTCTGTCTGGCTCATCTGTGTCCAGGTAGTAGAAGGTGAGTTAGGACATGAAACGGAGAGAGAGGGCCTCTTGTTGGTGACATAATAACATAATACTCTGTATTGTCTGACATATACCTTTATGATGTGTCCTGTATGTGTTACCTGGTCCCGATCCAGTATGTTACTACTGTGTAATGTCCAGTACTATGTGTTTTACCTGGTCTGGTCAGCGATGGTGCTGCTGTTTCTCTCCTGCAGTGTGAGGCTCTTCCCCTCTGGCTGATTGTCCTTGAGGAGGGTGTTTGTCACGATCGTTATAATGATTGGACCAAGGCGCAGCGTGCATAGAGTTCCACATATTTTAATTAACCGAAACTCACTGAACAAAACAATAAAGCACAAACGAACCGTGAAGCTACTGGTGTGCACACAGGCAACTAACTGTAGACAAGATCCCACAAATCACAATGGGGAAAATGGCTACCTAAATATGATCCCCAATCAGAGACAACGATAAACAGCTGTCTCTGATTGGGGACCATACCAGGCCAACATAAACCATTAATCACCTAGATGACCCACCCTAGTCACGATCACACCCCAACCAACACAGAGAATAAACAGCTCTCTATGGTCAGGGCGTGACAGTGTCTCTGTGGCCATTGGTCAGACGAGTATCTCTGTGTGCATTAGAAAGATGGCACTCGTTTCTGCAGGGACACACAGATAGTTGTGGACGTGTGTCTCCACGCTAGCCCCATGCAGCACAGCAGCTCCTCATAGGCCCTGCGGAAGTTCCTGTTCAGGGCCGGGTACAGGATGGGATTGACAGCGAAGTTAAAGTATCCCAGCAACAGCACCACAGAGAGGGCAGTAGCAGGGGGATTAGTCTCTGCCCCGATGCCCATGCAGGTAAAGGTACAATAGTGAGGTATAACCAACAGATAACTAAGGGCCCCAGAACTGCTGCTAGTGTCACTGTGGCCTTGTGCTGTTGCCGCCGCTGATGCTGTGCGTGCGTGCGATTGAAGCAGTGGCAGCTCGGATACGCCGTACCCGAATGGAAGGATCAAGACAGGTTTGAGAAACAGGTCAGCAGATGGACGACTGAGCGGATTACATTAATAAATGGGTGTAACTCTAAGAGCTACGACTAATTCTTCCAGTACTACTATTGATGCTCCAGACACAACTTCTACCACTGGTAATGGTACTACTGCACAACAAGTATGGATAAGAAATAAAACACTAACCTGTTCACGTGCTATCCAAAAGATTCAGTGGTACATATCGTACATGACCAGTAGTGGGAGGTAGAAGTTACCAAAGACATCCAGAAGCACGTAGTTGTTGTGCCACTCAAAGCGACAGGTGCGTCCCTCCACCTCGACCCAGTCCAGGTTCTGCACTCTGAAGTCATCCGTGTTCCAGCCCAGGTGGATGGGGAGGAAGGAAGTGGGGAAGAGACTCAGATGACAGTGATGGCCTGAGCTACCCGGGGAGGGGTGACCCTGCGGGGGCTGCATAGCGGAGTTGAGATGGCCAGGTAACGGTCCACACTGATGGCCTGCAGGGTCAGGATGGAGGCTGTACAGAGCATCACATCCAGAGAGATGTAGATGTTACAAAGGATGCCTCCCAGGGGCCAGTGTCCACTCAGCAGCTCCAGGGTGGCAGAGAGGATCAGCACCAGCAGACCCAGTAACAGATCCGTCACGGCTAGCAGAAAAAAGCCGTTAGAAATGCGGCACAGGCGGTGGCTGAGCCCCACGGCCAAACACACCAGCATGTTCCCACAGATGGTCAGCACGATGAAGGACACTAGAAACAGCCAACGTAAAGCCGTGTAGATCATGGTGTCCCACCCCCTCCGCTAGATCACTAGGACCAGCCTGCCTCCACATCAGTCCACTGCTACTGGCAGCTTCTCTGCTTCTGCAGGCAGGGCTACGGACAGGGCTACTGATAGAATCCAAGCCTCAATGCTCTTCTTATCAAGTGTCATGAAGTGGCTCTTTCTGGGTATAGATCATGGCATCCCACTCTGTCTCTCCTACACCCAGGTTCTGTTATCTCAGGTTGTAAATTCCTGGAGGAGATTCTCTCCTCCTAGCCATGTAGTATAGAGAGAGTTTCACAGTAGAACAAATTAACTTCTACTACATCACAGAACTTGAGAACAGAACAATATCCATGTTTTGGAGGATGTGTAAACGGTCGGTGGAGAAGCCAGCTACGACCCGGTCCATTTAGTTTCATGTATGTGACCTCATGAAAGACAATACAGCCACATTACCATAACTCTGTTTATACAGGTGCCTCTGTTATGAGGTTTGCATCTAATTATTGTATAAAATGAATGAGTAAAGATTAAACTATTTGTGAAATGATGTAATGCTATGATAAACCATTAAGTTGTGAGAATTGTATTCCCTTTAAAGATTAACTAAGTCATTGGCCCACCCCCATGAGCAGAGCCATTATCTGGCTCATGGGACAGCCCTTTTCTAGTGTTACAAATAAAAAACCCACCTGAAGAAATCCTCTTCAGACCATGCATATCTCGGTCAGCTGAGTAGAGACCCCAAAAACCTCATTTTAAGCTAAGGTTGTAATGGTTGTTGAATTCCTAACCATACCACTTGGAGCATTGGCCACACGGGTGGAAATGGTTCAACTCTGAGACTATCGATCCCGACAGTATAAGAGCAAATCTTAGATACTAATTGCTAGTCTGCAGCTAGAAAGTATGTCAACCTGGGATGCGAAGACTGACAACTGCCGAAACACCTAATCTATAAGAACATTTCTGAATGGTACTCTGAAGTATCCATTCTAACCACCAAAGATTTCAGGGAAGCAGAGAAGCGCTCGGATTAGCTTTCCAACAGAAGGACTGACGATTCCAACAGAGATCACGACGACACTGGGCGTAAATATATATTGATTGCAATTATTCCCAAATGAGTGAGCGTTCATGTGCAAAGGATTAGCATTTCAATAAATATAATTATCAACTGTGTAGTGACTCCATTTTGTCTTTCCCACCCTTCTCAGTCCACACCCACTTCCCTTTGTCCACCAAGCCGTCATATCGGCTTAGCCCACTAGGGAACCTCCCCTATCATTTCCTTGTAACCATATCTACCGTTTGTTTATGCATTTATGTGATTATTTAGTTAGTTATTAAATAAATGATTAAGACAATTGATGTATGGATGAGTCATAGTAAAGGCTGGGTTTGTGCAGATGACCAACAATTTACAACGTTACGGCGGGCATGAGGGCATGAGACTAACGTCAGGTAAAGAATAATTCATTAATTTGAAGACTAATTGATCAGATGTTAAAATATCTGAAGAGTTATATTAGGAAAATTATAACTTTGTAATCTTAAGATTTTCCTTGGTTGCCCAACTTCCTTGTTAATTACGTTTACATGATTAGTTTAATCATGTAATAATAATTACAGAGAATTGATTTGATAAAACAAAAGTCTTCCCTTAAATGATGCCAAAGACAGGACACAAGCTTGTTGAGGACTTGGTATAATGACAGGTTCCTGTCAATTCAGCTGTCAGTATCTATCAGATTAATGAGTGCTTCTGAAGGGGTTACACTGCGGGGGGATGCTGTATTGCCGATGCAGTGGAGGATGTTTTTTAGCCATCTCTGTTTTCACCGTTCCGCAGCAGATTACCTCTTTGAAGCAGCCCTGATAACAAAAAATGAAACAATGGCCATTAGGCTATGCTATAATGGGCTCTGTGGAGATTATATTTGAACACAAATCAATGGTGCTTTAGTAGGCTGATGTTAAGTAGTACGAGGTAGAGGCTGTGTTGGATGACATAGCAGCCATTGCATTGACTCATAAGAAAATTATCGCATTACGCAATAATATCATAGAGACCAAGTAGAGATACTAGGGTGCAAAAGAGCAGAAATAAATATCAATATGGGGATGAGGTAGTGGATGCACTGAAAACAGCAGAGGTGTATTTGGAGGGCAAGTTGGTCATGATAATATCTATGAGGGTTGCTATGTTTACGGATTTAGGGTTGTACCTGGTGGATTCTTTGATCATTTGTATGAGATTGAGGGCATCTATCTTAGAAATTACAGACGGCCGGGGTGTTAAGCATATCCCAGTTTAGGACACCTAACAGTACGAACTCGCATAGACCTGGATAGTATGACAGAACTTTGCAGGCTAACTCTGGAGTAGATTAGGATTCCACCTTAGGATGCCACCTTTCTAACAAGTCAGTTCCTCAAATTTCTACCCTGCTAGAGCTGCCCCGGACAACTGTAAATGCTGTTATTGTGAACTGGAAACGTCTAGGAGCAACAACGGCTCAGCTGCGAAGTGGTAGGCCACACAAGCTGGGAGCTTCATTAAATGGGTTTCCATGCCCGAGCAGCCGCACACAAGCCTAAGATCACCATGCGCAATGCCAAGCGTCGGCTAGAGTGGTGTACATTT
Organism: Oncorhynchus clarkii lewisi; assembly: GCF_045791955.1. Lineage (NCBI taxonomy): Eukaryota > Metazoa > Chordata > Actinopteri > Salmoniformes > Salmonidae > Oncorhynchus > Oncorhynchus clarkii. Next base: position 27,107,365 of record NC_092175.1, on the reverse strand, counting down.
TGCCACCATTGGACTCTGGAGCAGTGAACATGCTTTCTCTGGAGTGATGAATCACGCTTTACCATCTGGAAGTCTGACGGACAAATCTGGGTTTGGCGGATGCCAGGAGAATGCTACCTGCCCAAATGAATAGTGCCAACTGTAAGGTTTGGTGGAGGAGGAATAATGGTCTGGGTCTGTTTTTCATGGTTCGAGCTAGGCCCTTTAGTTCCAGGGAAATCGTAACGCTACAGCATACAATGACATTCTAGACGATTCTGTGCTTCCAACTTTGTGGCAACAGTTTGGGTAAGGCCCTTTCCTGTTTCAACATGGCAATGCCCCCGTGCACAAAGCGAGGTCCATACAGAAATGATTTGTCGAGATCGGTGTGTAAGAACTTGACTGGTCTGCACAGAGCCCTGACCTCAACCCTATCAAACCCCTTTGGGATGAATTGGAATGCCGACTGCGAGCCAGACCTAATCGCACAACATCATTGCCTGACCTCACTAATGCTTGTGACTGAATGGAAGCAAGTCCCCGCAGCAATGTTCCAACATCTAGTTGAAGGTCTTCCCAGAAGAGTGAAGCCTGTTATAGCAGCAAAGGGGGGACTAACTCTATATTAATGCCCATGATTTTGGAATGAGATGTTCGACGAGCATGTGTCCACCTACTTTTGGTCATGTAGTGTATTTCTTAGACTAGCTCAATCACCCAATGGTGTGTAATATGGTTGAAATATCATCAAATGTTGTCCTTCACTTTATTTCATATTTGTTTTCTTTCATGATGGTAATACCATTGCACATCATGTGAATGAGACATTTTAATGAATGTGCTTGCTACTGGCACAATGAGGTGTTGTTTATTCTGGAAGGTTACTAAAACATTTCTTAATTCTTAAAGCTTGGAGTCCCGCTAACGACCTGTCGACAACATCCAATGAAATTGGAGGGCGCGCAATTCAAATAAATAATCATAATATTAAACATTTACGAACATACAAGGGCCTTATATCGTTTAAAAGCTTAAATTCTTGTTAATCTAACTGCATTGTCCGATTTATAATAGGCTATACAGCGAAAGCATACCATGCGATTGTTTGAGGACGGCGCCCCACATCAAAATATTTTTCCAGCAGCACAGGCTTCATAAAATCACAAATAGCGATTAAATAAATCCCTTATTTTTGAAAATCTTCCTCTGTTTGCAATCACGCGGGTCCCAGCTACAACATGAATGGTTGTTTTGTTAGATAAAATCCTTCTTTATATCCCAAAAGCCAGTTTAGTTGGCGCCATCGATTTCAGTAATCCACTCGTTCAACATGCAGACAAAGGAATCCAAAAAGCTACCGCTAAACTTTGTTCAAACAAGTCAAACTACATTTCTATCTAATCCTCAGGAACCCTAAAATGTAAATAAACTATAATATTTCATATGGAAAGAAGTATGTTCAATAGAAAAGTACAATTAACAGTCATGCGCCGACAGACTGATTTTCCACTGTGACTCTTTGTACCAAAACTCAAAATTCTTCCTTATTTTGGAAGAAAAAAGCCTGAATCCTTAAACAAAGACTGTTGACATCTAGTGGAAGCAATAGGAATTGAATTCTGGGAGCTAAAATTGCACAGGACCCATAGCTTTCCATTATAAGAGCCTGGGACCTCAAAAAATAAATGTCTGGTTGTTTTTGGGGGATTTTCGCCTACCATATCAATTGTTGACCGTGGACCCATAACGGATGCAGGCAATGAGGCAGGGATTGCTGAGATCCTGGTTGAAGACAGCAGAGGTGTATTTAGAGTGCAGGTTGGTCAGGAGGATATCTATGAGGGTGCCCGTGTTTATAGATTTGGGGTTGAAAGGAATAGCCTTCATTTCTCAGAACAAGAATAGACTGACGAGTTTCAGAAGAAAGATCTTTGTTTTTAGCCATTTTGAGCCTGTAATCGAACACACAAATGCTGATGCTCCAGATACTCAACTAGTCTAAAGACGGACAGTTGTATTGCTTCTTTAATCAGAACAACAGTTTTCAGCTGTGCTAACATAATTACAAAAGGGTTTTCTTTTTTTCTTTTTTTATTTATTTTACCCCTTTTTCTTCCCAATTACGTGGTATCCAATTGTTTTAGTAGCTACTATCTTGTCTCATCGCTACAACTCCCGTACGGGCTCAGGAGAGACGAAGGTTGAAAGTCATGCGTCCTTCGATACACAACCCAACCAAGCCGCACTGCTTCTTAACACAGCGCGCATCCAACCCGGAAGCCAACCCGGAAGCCAGCCGCACCAATGTGTCGGAGGAAACACCATGCACCTGGCAACCTTGGTTAGCGCACACTGTGCCCGGCCCGCCACAGGAGTCGTTGGTTCACTCACGAGACTCCCAGTTACACAACAAATGTTCCTTTTGTTCCATAAAGATGATTTTTATACCCAAAATACCTTGTTTGCCGCATAATGTTCAGAAATCCACAGGAAAGAGCGGTCACGACAACGCAGACAAAAATTCCAAATAGTTTCCATGATGTCCACAGAAACATGTCAAACGTTTTCTATAATCAATCCTCAGGTTTTTAAAAAAATATATAATCGATAATATATCAACCGCAAATGTCTTTCACAGTAGGAGAGGGATAAGCAATGCCTATCCAAACTCAGTTGCGCGAGCAAAACATCATGTGAACACTTGACGTGATGTTATCATTTTGGCTCATTTTTCAAAATAAAACCCTAAACTATGTCTGAAGACTGTTGACACCTTGAGGAAGCGATAGGAAAAGGAATCTGGTACATATCCCTTTAAATCCAGCAAAGGGAGGCTATGGAACATGGAGTTTTCAAAATAGAAGCCACTTCCTGTTTTGATTTTCCTCAGGGTTTCGCCTGCAATATCAGTTCTGTTATACTCACAAACAATATTTTGACAGTTTTGGAAACTTTAGAGTGTTTTCTATCCAATACTAATAATAATATGCATATCTTAGCAACTGAGACTGAGGAGCTGGCCGTTTACAATGGGCACCTTTTCATTCAAGCTACTCAATACTGCCCCTGCAGCCATAAAAAGTTAACCAAACCTGTATGTCCAAGATTTTATGCAGTACATGTGAATTACAGGAGAAGGTGGGAGGGGCCATACCAAGGACTCCTGGGGACAGCCTTTGCTGTGAGAATAGCTGAAACAGCTACCTGGATTCATATCGCACTGCAAAGGGATAGGACACCCGGACACTGTCGAACAATCACAGTGTTGGAGAGGAGAACTGGAATCAACAGGATCCGGCGGTCATCTCTCTAACGAAAACTCCCTAACCCCATCATTTCATCCCTGTGTTTGTTCATAGAAGTGGAAGTGGCCTCTGGCTGCTGATATGTTTTCCGGGAAAGGGCGGGGCTTTACAGGTGTGCTGGCCGTCCTGAGCTGTCTGATCGTGGGAGCCATATTCCTGATACACCCTGAACCCCGAGAAGGCCTAAGAGGGTAACTTGACTCATGTGCTAGACGAGGGGAATTTGATATTACCATAGCATCTTAGCAGGTCACTGGAACTGAATAGTAAGGAAGGGAGAGTGAGATTGGGAAGGATGTCTCAGTGGAATTCTATGTAGACCAAATGGGGTTTCTGACTCCTTGGCAGTCTAGGACTAAGAGCAGCCATTATGGAAGACATCTGTGCAAGTCCCTGTGTAATTCATGGAATCAAGTCATAGCTCACACTGAGAGGGGTGGCTATGCAAACCCACACACTCAATATGGGAACAGATGGAGTTTAGTAAAGGTGGGAGTTTCGGGCTATGTTCCGGAGCAGGGGAGGTATTGTATAAAGGTACGAATTACAATTAAAACTGTAAAGATCCAGGATCTTGGATTATGGTATATTGGTTTTGATCAGTCTTTAACGGATACTATGATACCATTCCAGGTGACAGAGGTGAGAGCTGGTAAGGATACTATGGGCAGCCAGAGTTCAATCAGTCTCCAGGGCAAGGTAGTTCAGACAAAAGACTTTAAAGAAGTGATATTGGAGACTGGGTTTAGAGATTCCAACCTCTTGTTAGAATGGATTCAATATACGGCCAGATCAGTAGCTAAAGAAGAATGCTATGCCTGTGCCACAGCTAAACCTCAATTGACAACCATCCCTTTTCCACTAAATGGAATTAATTCACCTAGGGGAAGGGCCTGTATGGTAAAGCTATTCATGGAAGCAGGAATGCCAGGTAATGACAGTTGTACGGATTTGCACTATTTATATCCACATGTTCTTCTGAAATCTAAGCTTCCTCCCTTCACAGTGGCAAGAGGACACTATTACTGTTTGGCCCGGTATAGTACTTATGAGAAATACGTAGGGGAAGTCAGTACCTGCAATAGGACAGATAATGTTACTACTGATGAGACTATGAGTGATCTGGCCGACTGGTTGAGATCTGGGGATTTCAGTAAGATAAGGAGGCCCAGGGCTGACATCTGGTGGTTGTGTGGGGGTATTACGTTATGGCCGAGTTTACCTACTAATTGGACAGGACTATGTGCACTAGTACATTTGGGAATGCCTTTCACACTCATTCAACACCATGACACGAAGTTGGCCAAACTGGAGAAAAGAAGTACTCCATCTGGGTCTTTTGATGATAGAGTATATATTGATAACATTGGGGTTCCACGGGGGGTGGGGTGCCAGATGAGTTCAAAGCAAGAAATCAGATCTTAGCAGGTTTAGAGTCAAATATTTTCTGGTGGTCCACTCTCAATAAGAATGTGGACTGGATCAATTATATTTATTATAATCAACAGCGCTTCATCAATTATACCAGAGATGTAATGAATGGCTTGGCAGAATGGAATAGTCTTGGATATATTACTCGCTGAAAAGGGTGGGGGGGGGGGGGGTGTGGGAGTAATTTGATTGCCGATGACACAGCTCCGGATGGATCAGTGACCAAGGCCTTGGCTGGTTTAACCACCCTAGCTCACGAGTTGGCAGTGAACTCAGGGGTGGATACTTCTCTGACTAATTGGGTTGACAGTATGTTTGGAAGATGGACAAATGTCATGATCACTGTGTTATGGGCTACCTTCACCTGTGTGACTGTGTTAGTTTTGTGCAAATGTGGTTTGATTCCGTGTGTGAAAGTTCTCATTTCCGGGACTCTGGAGAGAATGATGACTCAACAGATGGTGAAGTACGGACCAATTCTAAGCTCTGACCAGTGGAATGATGAATGCATGGGCCCAGAGCTAGTGGAGGAATCCGGATCTTTTAATTATGAGGAGCCTACGTTGGACGAGACCATATTGGATGTTTAGGGAATTTAGAAGGTTTCTTTAATGAAGATTGTAACAAAAATCCTGATAAGAAGGGTTATGATTCTGATGTAGGCTAGAACAGTCATTGATGATGATCGATTGTTTTGGTTTATTCTTGTATACCATATAGTGTTTGATATGTTAGTATGATATGTTAGTATGATTGTCATTTATGGTGGATTGATAGGAATTTTATGAATAATGACTAAACAATATCTACATTTAACTAGAACTATAACTAATTAAACTCTACCCTGTTTTACAATATCTGATTAATAATGTTAATTCACAAGGAAGATATTATGTAGCATGAACAATGAGTAATTAAACATAATAAACACCATTCCAACTTAGTTGGAAAGGTATGTGTGGTGTGTTTGAAGTAAGCAAAGTGGTTCATTAACCTATGTCTGAACCCACTCAGCTATAACTCTGTGGCGATTAAATAAGGCAGCGAGAGCCTCTCCAGGTTTTCCGTATCTGGAACTGCTAAGTAATGATAGATAATGGTGAGATAATGGTGAGACTTCAGAAGTTAATCTTGATATAGTGTGTGTGTCAAGATTGTGTGCTAGTGGGTTGGAATAAACTTTTGAACCTGCTTTGTCTTGGTCGAGAGGAGGAGATTCATTCTATAACCAATGACGTCATATTTTGTATATAAACTGTTGTTCGTGGTTCTATGGCAGCGCGCTCCGAGAATAAATACTATTATCTAATTTTGATAAGACTGGTCTCTGTCTATTTTATGCAAATAAGAATCTTACAAATTCGTATAAATGGACTGAGTGAATTTAATTTAATTAATTAATGAACACATATAGGAATTATGAAATTCCGTTGACAACAGTGTAGCCAGTTTTAGAGTTTGAACTCAGTTTACTCTGGCATAGATCCCATACAGGAATGTAATCCCAGGAGAAAAGCAAGAGTTCAGGTAAGCAGTAATCCAGCCAAGTCAATATAAGTCCTGTATTGCGAAGGCATGCAGCCATTTGAAAGGCCTTGTGGTTGAGGACTCTGCTCCTGATCTCTCTGTTGCTGAGGGGAACCAGGGGGACATGGAGTGTCTGGCGCACGGCTACACCCCGTTGCTTGGTACGCAGGTCCATGGACCTCTGTCCTGGGGTGACCATGTTGTCTCTCACCAGAGCAGCCCACCCAGGCTCACCCTCCGTGTCTGGATGGCCTCTCGCTCCCTGGTCAGCAGCCTCCTAATCTCATGCCGGGTCAGATGGTACAGTGATCCCCCCTAGGGTGGCTGCCATCACACTGTGAGTACGGACATTCACCAATGCACAGTCTGCACACAGGCCCTCAAACATCACCCTTTCCATATAGTGCTGCAAGCTGGGCAACACCATTGCTGCGGGGGGAGGGGGGGGGGTGTTTTAATTTTGGCCTGAGATAATGAAAGTAGGCACTGTGTAGAATGGTGATCAAGTATGGAGAGAATTGATTATCTACCAAATATGGGTCCATATTGTGAATTCCCTAAAAATGACTTACCTTCTTGGTGGAGGGTGAATGCATCAGTGAAATGGTGCCACTGTGTTAACTGAAGTGGCTCAGCCTTCTGTGATGTCACAAAGGATAACTAATGTCATAATGTCATAATCCCAGTTGATATTCACGTAATAGTAAGGAATTTCCCTCAACCACGCCCACGTCCACCACGCCCAAATTGGGGAAAATCAGCATTCTTAATTGACCCCCATTGTAAAAGAGACATTGTAAAAGAGACAAACTTAGTTTGTTATACGAAAATAAGAAAACATCCCAAAAAGCTGCTCTGTTGTTCAATGTACATGTAGCCAGGACAAAAATCCAGACCTAAAATCCAGACCAGGTAAGGAAATAGAGCCTGCAAGAAGAGCCTTGTGGCTTCAGGCTATTCAATGTGGAAAATGTGGAGATGCGGTGTCCAAGTAGGCTACACGTAACTATGTGTGTGGAAAACATTTTATCACAGGTAAAACATTTAACTTGTTTAGCAAAGTCCGTTTGTAACTCTTATTTGTGTTGCTGGTCTTGGTTTGATTAACGTTCCAGTTGGTAGCTAGCACTCACTCACTCAAGTGTCTGCTACTGTAGCATCATCATGAAAAGGGGCATGAGGGAAGAAATTTGTACGTTTTGAGAACGCTAGGGAGCAGCACAAAAAAACGAGAATGTTCCTCCCCCTCATTGTGAGCAAGACAAAGGAGATGATCGTGGACTACAGGAAAGGGAGGGCGAACAGGCACCCATTAACATTTACAGGGCTGTAGTGGAGCGGGCCAAGAGTTATAAGTTCCTTGGTGTCCACATCACCAACAAACTATCATGGTCCAAACACACCAAGACAGTCAGGAGACTGAAAAGATTTGGCATAGGTCCCCAGATCCTCAAAAAGTTCTACAGCTGCATCATTGAGAGCATCCTGACCGGTTGCATCACCGCCTGGTATGGCAACTGCTCGGCATCTGACCGTAAGGTGCTACAGAGGGTAGTGCGAATGGCCCAATACATCACTAGGACCAAGCTTCCTGCCATCCAGGACCTATATACTAGGTGGTGTCAGAGGAAGGCCACTCGCTGTTTATTATCTATGCATAGTCATTTTATCCCCGCACATTGACTCGGTACCGGTACCCCCATTATGTAATTTTATTGTGTTTGTTTATTTAGTAAATATTTTCTTAACTCTTATTTCTTCAACTGCATTGTTGGTTAAGAGCTTGTAAGTAAGCATTTCACTGTTGTATTCAGCGCATGTGACAATTAAAATTTTACATGATTTGATTTGATTTACAACTTGTTTGAATGGAATCTGGCATATTGGCAGTTATTTAGAAAAATGAATGGAACCATTCATCTAAAACTGTCTGGCTAGCTAACTAATAAACATACAGTGCAGATAATCTGCATTGTTTTGTACAATATTTTATCACAGCACTGGCAAACCATGGTTGACCTTACCAAAATGTCTGATCTTTTATACCATCATAAGAAGGTTCATGTCCATTCTAATTCCTAATACTATGCATCTAGTGGCCTGAGTGCAAATTCTTCAATTGCTTATAACGCACATACAGGACCCAGTAATGGAAGATCTAATCTCTCAATGTTCTACCCTCTTAATGTTAATCTAGAAGTGCACCAAATTCATGCATTTAGATGTTAATGCCCCCGGATCCCCCTACTGGCTTTGGGCTAAGCCCCATGTATTCAAATCCAAGATTTGCCCCTGCGAGGAGATGGAACTTGATTACATATTGAGAGAATGAGAAGAATAAATCATTATTCATTCAATCCAGGACATGCTTTTGCTTGATTCAATTCATAATTTATGATCAACCAAAGTATTACAAAATGTTAGTTTCCATCAAAATACCTCACTATTGCTGACAACAAAATTATCCAGTACAGTGCTGACAATTCTTACCCCAAATAGCTCATATCATGCAAAATGTATTTATTTGTGCATCACGACGGCTTTGTATATGGTCTGGAACGCGCTCTAAATTGAATTCATTCTCAGCAGGAGCACACAATAATATGTGATTGTGAACCGAATGTCAGGGCATTCCAACATGTGGACATTCTTGCATCTGCAAGAACTACCCCCCTCGAGTATTCCATTGGTTCCTGCAGGAATGCCCTCCCTTGAGTATCCCATTGGTTCCTGCAGGAATGCCCTCCCTCGAGTATCCCATTGGTTCCTGCAGGAATGCCCTCTCGAGTATCCCATTGGTTCCTGCAGGAATGCCCTCCCTTGAGCATCCCATTAGTTCCTTCCTCGAGCCACATGTGTACCGGAGTCCGAGTTAGCTAGCTAGCACAGAGTGTCCTTCACTAATACCTGCTCTCATACGTCGATAACAGAACTGTGGGAAAGCACTGCCCGACAGGCTGTGATGAGAGACACTGTCTACCGGTGTCCTAGCTAGCTAGCACATAGTGTCATTCGCTCCGACCTGCCAAACACCTGCCCTTGCCGTCATTAACAGTGTCTGCCTCTTCTTCGTCTGTGGGGTTTTTCGTTGGTTGGCATCCAACCTTATGGTGCATTACTGCCAGCTACTCTAATGGAGTGCACCCGCCTCCTTCCTGTGTACCGGAGTCCTAGCTAAAAATTGGACCAATAGCAGATGCAGGATGCCCACATGCAGGAACGCCCTGAATCGCAGGCCGCTATTACACCCTTCTCAGCACATGAGAAAAGGATAGTGGGAGGGGCCCTTGCGCATCTTGCGACCTGTAGCAGCTGCTATCTAGCAATCAGCTGATCCCAAATACTGCTTACCAGATCAGCAAAATCTGCTTACCACACAAGCAAAAGAAAAAGGTTTGAGGCATGATTGACTCAAGGTCTAATCCTAAATAAAGTTTTCAACTCACTGAAAGACCTTATCACTGAAGCTTGCTGGAATATGAGCTCCTCAGGTATCTCACTTCAGAGTATGGACTCATCACTTTTTCCCTGTGCACCTCAACCTGTGGATTGGGTTGGGAACGTTGTGATCGCACCGTCGCTATGGGAGTTAACTTGTCCAGGTGGGTGAACAAAGTTTGCATTAATTTTCATGAGTCAACATTGATAACTATATATTTATTGGTTTTTGGGACTGGAAGTAAGTAGGCCACATACACACACATTTCCTCAAACACTTGCTGACCAGCACCATGTAGCAAGGTCAAATATTTTCTGAGGAATGACCTAACTTGTAATGTTGTCTGTCTCTGTGTTAGATCAGGAGAAAGTATCTGACTATGTTGATGGACTTGGATGTGGAACAGCTCCGTATTCCAGTGAGCACTCTTTATTCTTTACTCCCAATCAGGTCAGTCCAATTAAGATGTGACCTTTTAAATTTCCATTGATGTACAGTGGGGGGAGCTTGTGGTTTGGTAGCTTGAATGATATCCTACTCTCTCTGTAGGAGCAAGAGTACAGTGAGTTCTCCCGGATTTGTAGAGACCTGCCCCAGATCGGGGATGCTGTCATGATCACTTGTGCAAAATGCAGGGTCCAATTCTCAGCCAGTGGGGAGTTGGGCACTGGCATCATCAAGCTGTCCCAGACCAACAGCGTGGGCAGTGAAGATGAAGCAGTGAGAGAGGCCTGGAGGACTGACTGCATGCTCACACATACACACACACAAACACACATATAAACATTTTCCCTGACAGTCAAAGCAACAGGCACAGAAGATAATTTATTGTAGCACTTGATATTCCAGAATGGAATGAAGTGGCAATAACATGGTTTCCATAATCATTGTTGGCCTTAAAGACTCAGATCTACATGGAGGCTTTGTTCAACATGTGTAAAACCATCTCAACCTGGTTAGTCTCTCCCTCCAGGGGTGGAGTATAGGATTGCAGACATGGGCCACATCAAGTATTAACTGGCACTTGAGATTGTCGAGGGTGCATCCGAATCCTCAACCTGACTAAGCAAGTCTTAGAACACTTGGACTGAACCCTGAAGAACACTGACGCCCTAGTGAAATGTTACCGTTAAAGAAGTATGGCTGTTCTGCAGGTCCCAATATGCTCCAGATGCCAGTTAAATCCTGTAGGAATGCTGTATACTGTATTATGGTTTAGGCAATATAACTAATGATATTTTTTGGTGATACAAATGTGTTTCCATGCGAGAAACATTTAAGTTGTTTGATGGATACAGTATGTTCGCCACATCTTGTTTATCCTTATCAAACGGCTAATTTATGGGTTTATCAATTTTGCAAGTACATAGTTTTAGACTATGTTGTTTTGATATACTCACATACCTGTACACATCACAAGGCAGTTTGTATTTAGAGCAAGCTTTTTGCATGTTCTCTTGAGATTGTCAGATTATATATTGTCTAACATAGTATGTCCCCACAAATGCATGATGTGAACTTCTGACATGTCTGGGACAGAGGAGGCTGGTGGGAAGACGTATAGGAGGATGTTCTCATTGTAATTTCTGGAATGGAATCAATGGAACGGAGTCAAACACATTGTTTCCATGTGTATGATGTGTTTGGTACCATTCCATTGATTCCATTCCAGCTCAGGAAACTATTTTTATTTTATTTTTACAAGTATTTAATTTCTTAGTTTTGGCACTAAACAGTCTCCATATATACTTCAATTAATTTTTTCCACCGGTACCGGGGAACCTTCAGACGAGTCTCGTGGGAGTAAAACAGCCGACATGTACATGTTCGTGAGAGACTCAGCAACCACAGCTAATGAAGTTACTGAAACCCTTAAACAGTCTGTTTTGGAATGGGTGGACAGTAGTAAAAACTGGTCCGGAGCATCTCTAAAACTAAGAGCATTGTATTTGGTACAAATCATTCCCTAAATTGAGGAGACTAAATTACTTGATGTTACCTTAGATTGTAAACTGTCATGGTCTAAACATATAGATTCAATGGTTGTAAAGATGGGGAGAGGTCTGTCCATAATAAAGAGATGCTCTGCTTTTTTGAGAACTCACTCCACAAAGCAAGTCCTGCAGGCTCTAGTTTTGCTGCAAAGAAAGACCTAGTTAAGCTGCAGCTGGCCCAGAACAGAGTGGCACGTCTTGCTCTTCATTGTAATCAGAGGGCTAATATTAATACTATGCATTCCAGTCTCTATTGCCTAAAGGTTGAGGAAAGACTGACTGCGTCACTTCTTGTTTTTATAAGAAACATTGATGTGTTGGAAATTACAAATTGTTTGCATAGTCAATTTACACACAGCACTGACACACACTTACCCCACCAGACATGCCACCAGGGGTCTTTTCACAGTCCCCAAATGTCAAGGAAATGGAGTCAGCTAATGGGGTCCTAATAAATTAAATTAAATCAAATCCCACCTTTCCACAGTGGGGTCATATTAGCATGTAGCCCAAACTGTTCGGATACTACAGACAGAAGTTGTCAGATCGGCTGTACCGACTTCAGACGAGTCCCAAAACACTTGTTGTAGAGTAAAACGTAGAACATGTGTTTGTGTTCGGGAGAGTCTTATGTTTCCATAAGGGGGTCATAATAGTTTGTATGACAAACCGTTCGGACGCTACAGACGATTTTGTGAAAAGACCGATTTTCGGTCCGCAGTTGCGGAAGTGCGACATCAGCGGATGTGGTGGATTGAGATGCACCCAATGCAAAAAACAGATATCTGTAGCTTAAACTGACAGATTTTTATGGGGATTTTTTTAATGATGCTAATTGGACTCTAGAGGGGACTAAAACAAAATATATTTATCTGAGCAATTGTATTAGTATAAAATTATATAAAGATTATAATTATTTAAAAAGGGTGTCAAAAATTCTGGACCAAACTGTACCTATGATACCTACAGTATATTTCACATTCCCTTTTCCTTTTCAGTCTAGTTATCAAATAAATGTAAAAAAAAAAAAATCACATGCAACGAATACAGCAGGTGTAAGCTTTACTGTCAAATGTTTTCTTACGTTCCCTTTCCCAACAATGCAGAGTTAAAAAGTATGAAACATTTGCTAAATAAAAAAGGAAATAGTAACACAATAAAATAACAATAACGAGGCTATGTACAAGGAGTACAGGTACCGAGTGTGGTACATGTAGGTAGGGGTAAAAGTGACTAGGCAATCAGGATATATCATAAACAGAGTAGCAGCGTATCTGAAGTGTGTGTGTGTGTGTGTGTGTGTGTGTGTGTGTGTGTGTGTGTGTGTGTGTGTCACGACTTCTGCCGAAGTCGAAGCCTCTCCTTGTTCGGGCGGTGCTCGGCAGTCGACGGCACCGGTCTTCTAGCCATCATTGATCCATTTTTCATTTTCTATTGGTTTTGTCTTGTCTTCCTACACACCTTGTTTCAATCCCATTCATTACCTGTTGTGTATTTAATCCTCTGTTTCCCCTCATGTCTTTGTCAGAGATTGTTTATTGTTCAGTTTTGTGTTGTTTGTATTGGTGCGCGATCGGGTCCTCGTACCCATTTTGTTTTCTTTTTATTCATAGTTTTGAAGTTATGTTTTATTTACAACCATTAAACAACTCCATTTCATTAAGTTTGATTCTCCTGCGCCTGACTTCCCTGCCACCTATACAAACGACTCTGTGTGTGTGTGTGTGTGTGTGTGTGTGTGTGTGTGTGTGTGTGTGTGTGTGTGTGTGTGTGTGTGTGTGTGTGTGTGTGTTGGAGTGTCAGTGTAGTATGTGTGCGCGAGTGCAAGGGAGTCGGTGCAAAAAAAAGGGGGTCAAAGGAGAGACTGAATTGAATCTGCAGGCTGGCAGTTCATAGGAGAGGGATGACGGAGAGGGGGTGTGTGGAATGTAAAGAAAGCAAAGAAATTGTGACAGAGAATAGGAGTGAGATTAAAGGGAGGGAATAAGAAACATGACAGAAGGAGTGCAAGAAGTGTGAATGTTAAACAGGCTGAGGAATAAAAGTATAGAGAGGAGAAAGGGATGGATATAGTGGATGAAGTAGCGTGGCATAGACAGAGATGGGTTATTGTGTGTATGAGTGCATGCACAGCAACCTTTGTTGGAGAAGATATGGTGAAAAAGCAAACACACACACACACATCCTCAATTAGACTCTACATTGGAATGTAATCCACCAGGGACACCAAGCGCTCGCTGGAGCTAGTCGCTAGGCTAAAAATAGACTTAGTGTCGACAGGAATGTGATAGACCGATAGGCAGAAAACCCAGAGGCACACATCGACAGACTCATGGAAATATTTAACCTTTTAAGCTTTTCCCCTGTAATATAAATTACAGTGGAATTTAATACATTTAGTGTAACAAAATGACTCACATGAAAGAGTATAAGCCTATTTAATTGGTAGATCTTTATGTGACACTAATTTATTGGCTCTTAAAACAGAATGACTTCTTACTGTATTATTATTGAATGAATTAGAGAAGACTTTACCCTGGTTGAGTGAAAAAGACACAGACATCCACACCTGCTTATAACTTCACTTGCCCTTAGAGAACATGCGTTTTTGCATTGCTGAGACGGCTGAGAGAATATGTTTGCATTGGTAATTAGAATTTCTATCTAAATCCATATCAATCCTTGACATCATTGAGATGAAGTGTTCACTCAGGCTGTTATCTGCATGCTCTCTATTTCTTTTTCTTTATTCAAATCTTTCTCCTCTTCATTTTTTACACCTCCCCCTTGTGTCTGATTAACCTTTCGCTCCCCTTATGGTCTAAAACACTGCTTAGCAACAGTTTCCACAGCAACAAACTCCTAAAGAAAACTATATCTCTCTCTTCCCTCCCTAACTTGGAGTCTTGTTCATTATAAAGTTGACCGTTTTTGACTGTAATACCCTTACCCCCCAAAAATGGCCTCTGGCAAACTGTTGTGGGAAACCTTTTGGTCAATTTGCCACAATAGCTCATATTTTCACATGAAAATTAGTTTTGTGGCAAACTTGCAGCAAATTTGCAGTGACTTGTGAACTTCTGGCAAACAATTCTGGGAAACTTGTGGCGAACATTCTACTCTTTGCTGCAAATTTGCTGCAAACTCAGTATGAATATGCACATTAGATCTGGTTTTTGGTTACTGTGTGTTAACAACATTGAAATGTTGTATCTATTTAAACCAAATCACATACAACTTGCTTATCACAGATAAAACTATACTAAACATACTAAAGGTACTAAATATAATAAACAACATGTATTCACTGTCTTAACAGATACAAATAAATCCCATACAACCTGAAATCATCAGTACGCTAATGAAGAACATAGCAAAGACTGGATATTTCCCTACCTTTTTATGTAGCTACAGCATTTACAGAGAAATGTGAACACTATGGGAATGTTGACCTTAGGATGTTTAAAGTGGCAACTACAAAATTTATATGAGCCAACTGATAACTGAGTAATAGCTTTCAACCAATGGAAGTTTAAAAGATAATGAACAACATTTAAATAATTAAAACAACCAAAAATGCATCACACCCAGTTCAGAACTATTGCCTTTTTGAGTGAACATTGGAGATGGCGGTCTTTCATCCAAAGCTGGTTGAATTCAGAAAACACAAAATAAAAACAAAATTAGGATACTGAATACCATAACTGAAAAGTTAGACTCAGCAGCTAATGGACGTTTTGTAAAAACAGAGTCAGATGTGACAAGTTGTTATAAGTTGCCTCGATGTTGCTATACTTCTCCCTGAAACTGGCATTCTATATATTTTTCAGCAAGGAAACAATGTTTCTGCCTTGTATAAATGCTATATAAACAAGTGGTGTAGCTAGCATAAACTGGGGCCCTACTGTAGGCCTACTAAATCTAACTTTAAATCTGGGGCCAACTGTTCCTGGAGAGCCACAATATACAATATTTTTCTCCAGCCAAGATTCAACACAATTGATTAAAACAAATCCTATAATTATGATATTCAATCTACGCTGGGGACTTGAGACAGTTGTCTACTAGTTGTTTCTTCTTCCTGGCTCAGGTGTTCAAGGTTTGGGTGGAAGAAAAACAACATTGAAATTGAGTTATGCCTAATATGGATATTCATATTATTTTCCCAAAATAATAGATGCACTACCTACAAGTTTATATCTAATTGTTACAGATAATGAACGTATGGGCTACATTTATGAGAATAATACATTAATTTGCTTACTTTATCAAGCTTGAAGACAATACACTAATTCATCACTCAAAAAACGGGTTTTGAGTGAGTGCGCCACTGTCACGATCGTTATAATGAATGTCGGACCAAGGCGCAGCGTACGTAGAGTTCCATATGTTTAATTAAATTGAAACTCACAAAAACAATAAAGAGCCAAACTAAACGTGAAGTCATGGAGAACTCACAGGCCACAACACACAAACAAGATCCCACAAAACACAGTGGGGGAAATGGCCAACATAGACATACAATAACCTAGATAACCCACCCTAGTCACACCCCGACCTAACCACCATAGAGAATAAAAGGCTCTCTATGGTCAGGGCGTGACAGCCACAAACATCTTCTCAGGGTGTTGATGCATCCTCCTCCCAAAACAGCCTCTTCCAGCACGAAGGGTATCCATCTGTAAAAGTGTCTTGCTTTGATGTCAAGTCAGCTCATATTGTTGCTACCTTAGCTGTTGTGCTAGCTAGCTAACATGCTACAGAACAGTGCCACTAGCATATTGACATGCATATTAGTATTAACCTAAAAATATTTAGGCAAATCATTAGTTAGCTAGCCAACTATCACATTAATTGTGCAAAAATAGGATAGCTAACATTAGCTAGCTAGCTATTCACTAGCCTGCTAGCTCAGCGCTAGCCAGTCAGTGACACTGACAGATTGAAACTGGTATCAACAAAATGTGTTTCACTCTATGCCATAAAACATGACATTGCTAACTAGGCATCAATTAGCTAACAATTTTACATTTGAATTAAAAAGTTAGACGCTCACAGAACAACTTAGGTAGGTAGCTAGATACAGTGCCTTGCGAAAGTATTCGGCCCCCTTGAACTTTGCGACCTTTTGCCACATTTCATTCAGGCTTCAAACATAAAGATATAAAACTGTATTTTTTTGTGAAGAATCAACAACAAGTGGGACACAATCATGAAGTGGAACGACATTTATTGGATATTTCAAACTTTTTTAACAAATCAAAAACTGAAAAATTGGCCGTGCAAAATTATTCAGCCCCCTTAAGTTAATACTTTGTAGCGCCACCTTTTGCTGCGATTACAGCTGTAAGTCGCTTGGGGTATGTCTATCAGTTTTGCACATCGAGAGACTGAATTTTTTTCCCATTTACCCTTGCAAAACAGCTCGAGCTCAGTGAGGTTGGATGGAGAGCATTTGTGAACAGCAGTTTTCAGTTCTTTCCACAGATTCTCGATTGGATTCAGGTCTGGACTTTGACTTGGCCATTCTAACACCTGGATATGTTTATTTTTGAACCATTCCATTGTAGATTTTGCTTTATGTTTTGGATCATTGTCTTGTTGGAAGACAAATCTCTGTCCCAGTCTCAGGTCTTTTGCAGACTCCATCAGGTTTTCTTCCAGAATGGTCCTGTATTTGGCTCCATCCATCTTCCCATCAATTTTAACCATCTTCCCTGTCCCTGCTGAAGAAAAGCAGGCCCAAACCATGATGCTGCCACCACCATGTTTGACAGTGTTCAAGGTGATGAGCTGTGTTGCTTTTACGCCAAACATAACGTTTTGCATTGTTGCCAAAAAGTTCAATTTTGGTTTCATCTGACCAGAGCACCTTCTTCCACATGTTTGGTGTGTCTCCCAGGTGGCTTGTGGCAAACTTTAAACGACACTTTTTATGGATATCTTTAAGAAATGGCTTTCTTCTTGCCACTCTTCCATAAAGGCCAGATTTGTGCAATATACAACTGATTGTTGTCCTATGGACAGAGTCTCCCACCTCAGCTGTAGATCTCTGCAGTTCATCCAGAGTGATCATGGGCCTCTTGGCTGCATCTCTGATCAGTCTTCTCCTTGTATGAGCTGAAAGTTTAGAGGGACGGCCAGGTCTTGGTAGATTTGCAGTGGTCTGATACTCCTTCCATTTCAATATTATCGCTTGCACAGTGCTCCTTGGGATGTTTAAAGCTTGGGAAATCTTTTTGTATCCAAATCCGGCTTTAAACTTCTTCACAACAGTATCTCGGACCTGCCTGGTGTGTTCCTTGTTCTTCATGATGCTCTCTGCGCTTTTAACGGACCTCTGAGACTATCACAGTGCAGGTGCATTTATACGGAGACTTGATTACACACAGGTGGATTGTATTTATCATCATTAGTCATTTAGGTCAACATTGGATCATTCAGAGATCCTCACTGAACTTCTGGAGAGAGTTTGCTGCACTGAAAGTAAAGGGGCTGAATAATTTTGCACGCCCAATTTTTCAGTTTTTGATTTGTTAAAAAAGTTTGAAATATCCAATAAATGTCGTTCCACTTCATGATTGTGTCCCACTTGTTGTTGATTCTTCACAAAAAAATACAGTTTTATATCTTTATGTTTGAAGCTTGAAATGTGGCAAAAGGTCGCAAAGTTCAAGGGGGCCGAATACTTTTGCAAGGCACTGTAAATAGCTTGGTTAACATTTTCCAACTGATTTTTCAAATCCCCCGATTGGTTGTCAACTGTTACTGATCTTGGAACTCATGTGTTCAACAGAAATGACTTCTGGTAAACCGTTTGCCAATAGTGGCAAATATGGTTGCCACGGGTTTGCCTCAGATTCAAATATAATCTTGGAAGAATTGTTTGCCACTAGCGGTAATAAAGCACTCCTCAGGAGAGACCTCTATGATTATTGTTGTGAGTTCTGTTATCTTGATTGAGTTCATGAGTAAATTGACCTCTTAAATGACTGTTAGGAGAAACTGCATGAGAGGTCAAAGAGGGCCAATCTCAAGTTATTCAGCTGTCTATAGAAAAGGAATGGGAAAGGATCTCAGATCACTGCTGAATTAGTGAAAATACAATAGTGAAGGCACATTTTAGAGACAGAACTGTGTAAACAATAGTGCCATGACAATTCCCATAAAATATCTTGCAACGCCATCTGCATTTTAATTCATTTCCAATTGGTACTTCATATGCTTTTATAAAATCTATAAATATACAGTAAAACATACAATCCCAGATTCCCAAGGGACATTTTTACCTTGACCTTACCACACATTGATCTTGTGTTCATTCTATCATTATTGATATAAAAATGTATTGTGCTGCTAAGACCTAGCCTGAGTAGCCTCTGAATACAATTCCAAACAGAGAGTGGGGAACTCATGCATCTCTTCACCCCCTCTTCATCTTCTTGGCTTGTGCAATACTTTCGAGCAAAGCCACTGTTATCAGAGCAGTACTGCTGTCAAGTCTTAAACCCTGGTGATGTGTGAAATGTACATGTGCTCAATGGCACACAGCCTAACTACAGTAATTTACATATTTAGGGAACTCAAGCTAAAAAGTATTTTATTCAATGAAATCATTGTTTTATCTGTTAAATGCTATGCATTTAGTTATTTAGCCTGCATAACAATCTACAATCTACATGTATCTGTCCTCGTTGCTTATCATCATGATCAGCAAAATGTCCAAAAGCCTACAGAAAAAAACATCAAAGTAAGATATCCCCAACGAGCTCAATATGGCTTTTATCTTGAGTCCTACAAATCCAGCTCCCTGTGTGTGACCAACTTCAATGGGGAACAGATTGTTGGCCAGGTTCCGTTTGTGACTGTCTTATATTAGATAGGGAAAGACATATTGCGCACGCGGTAAGAATCTAGACCAGAGAAACCCTACAGTGACTTCAGGACCACGGACAGCGTCTTAAAGAAGGCTTACCGAGAGGGCCAGTCTCTCTCTCTCTCTCTCTCTCTCTCTCTCTCTCTCTCTCTCTCTCTCTCTCTCTCTCTCTCTCTCTCTCTCTCTCTCTCTCTCTCTCTCTCTCTCTCTCTCGTGCGGTGCTTTGAAATGCGCAAGTTTATATCTCACAAGGTTACCACTTACATCAAGATCCTCAGAACAAAAAGTGCGCGCGACTAAAGGAACGCCTCAGAGTGGTTTCCTGTAAGAGCAAGACATCAACACAATAACACCATGCAGGTAAATTGAAAAGATAGCATGTATATTTTGTTGTATTTGTTGTGGGTTTTTTAATTGTTGGAATAGCCAAAACAAATTGCTGCAGTTTTGAGTTCAGTACGAGGCAGACCTGCTGAATCCATGCCCACGTCATTCATGGAATAACAGTTATGGCAGAAAATAATCATTGAGTTATTGCAAAACATGTCATACAGTGGACAAATAAATACATCCAATTAATTGGTATTATATTTTTTATTATTTGAATGTGAGTGTTGTTGAATCAATCAAATGAAAGAGTAACCAACTGCCATTGAAAATATGTAATGTCAGCTACTTGGTGTCACTGATATTGTACCTGCTCTGACGATGCCTCTATTCTATGCCATTTTGTGACAATGGCTTGGCTAAACTTAATGATAGTAATTCCTACTGTCTGCAGTATTGTATGTCACTATCTTAGCAACAACAACAATAATAACAATAATAATTAGGTGGGTGCTTATATTTGTCCTATTTCACTCATGTACATGTGTATTAGTACATGTGTGAATTGGAAATGTTTTTTTTTGCATGTCCCAACTCCTCCTGAAACACCCATGGAGAGTGGGGTCATGGCCAAGGTCTTAGTTTAAAGAGGTAATCAGCAGTTTAATTCATTTTAAAGCATACTCTCCGCCTATTTCAATAACAAACTGAGGGATGGGGCTGGAGAAACTTAACCACTCTCACAGACAGGTCTCTGGATGCAAGGACTGACCATCCATGATATCAAAAAGATAATTTTAACTGTGTTTTGAGGCTATATGGCGTTTGTTTACATTTACTTTGTTTACAAACATTGTAGTAAAACCAGCTTATATTTTGGGTTCTGATGTGGTACAACAGTTGAACTAAGATCATGAGAAATGTATAAGTTACATTCTTCAAGAATCAACGGGTACATATCTGTCACGCCCTGACCTTAGATATCTCTGTTTTCTTTATATTTTGGTTAGGTCAGGGCGTAACTAGGGTGGGTATGCTAGTTTTTGTATTGTCTTGGGTTTTTTGTATGTCTAGGGTTTTCGTAGGTCTAGGGGATTTGTATGTCTATGATATGGTCCTGATATGTCCTGATATGGTTCCCAATCAGAGGCAGCTGTTTATCGTTGTCTCTGATTGGGGATCATATTTAGGTAGCCATTTCCCTTTGGTGTTTGTGGGATCTTGTCTATGTGTAGTTGCCTGTCAGCACTCGTTTGTATAGCTTCACGTTTCGTTTTGTTATTTTGATCAGTGTTTTATGCTTAAAAAAATAAGAATGTACGCATATCATGCTGCGCCTTGGTCCGATCCTTATAACGAACGTGACAGAAGATCCCACCACAAAAAGACCAAGCAGCGTGTTCAGGAGGAGTGGACATCCTGGGCCCGGGAGAAAGATGAGTGGATGACATCCTGGACCTGGGAGGAGATAATGACAGGGGACAAGACCCTGCCATGGAAGCAGGTGGAGATACGAGGGGACACGGTTAGCACGGAAGCCCGAGAGGCAGCTCAAAAAAAGAAATTGGGGGAGGCACACAGGGAGATTAGCAGAGTCAGGGGTTAGACCTGAGCCAACTCCCCGTGCTTACCGTGGGCTTGAGTGTGACTGGTCAGACACCGTGTGCGCTCTATTCCAGCTCCTTGCATTTTCCGGGCTAGAATGGGCATCCAGCCAGGACGGATGGTGCCAGCTCAGCGCTCCTGGTCTACAGTACACCTCCTGGGACCAAGAAATCCTGTGCCGGCTCTGCGCACTGTGTCTCCGGTGCGTCTGCATAGCCCAGTGCGTCCTGTGCCAGCGCCCCGCACTTGCCGGGCTCAAGTGAGCATCCAGCCAGGACGCATTGTGCCAGCTCTACACTCCAGATCTCCAGTGCGCCTCCACAGTCCAGTAGATCCTGTGCCTGCTCTCCGCACTCGCCCTGAGGTGCGTGTCACCAGCCCGGTACCACCAGTGCCGGCACCACGCATCAGGCTTCCAGTGCGCCTCCACAGTCCAGTATGTCCTGTGCCTCCACCCCGCACTCGCCCTGAGGTGTGTGTCTTCAGCCCGGTGCCACCTGTACCAGTTCCACGCACCAGGCCTCCAGTGCGCCTCCAGAGTCCAGTACGTCCTGTGCCTGCTCCCCGCACTCGCCCTACGGTACGTGTCTTCAGCCCGGTGCCACCTGTACCGGTCCCAAGCACCAGGCCTCCAGTGCACCGCCACAGTCCAGAGCTTCTGGCGACAGTTCCCAGTTCAGAGCTTCCGGCGACAGTTCCTAGTCCAGAGCTTCTGGTGACAGTTCACAGTCCAGAGCTTCCGGCGACATTTCCCAGTCCAGAGCTTCCAGCGACAGTTCCTAGTCCAGCGCTTCCGGCGACAGTTCCCAGTCCAGAGCTTCCGGAGACAGTTCCCAGTCCAGAGCTTTGGCAACGTTTCACAGTCCGGAACCTCCAACGACGGGCCACAGTCCGGAACCTCCACCGACGGTCCACAATCCAGAACCTCCACCGACGGTCCACAGTCCGGAACCTCCACCGACGGTCCACAGTCCGGAACCTCCACCGACGGTCCACAGTCCGGAACCTCCACCGACGGTCCACAGTCCGGAACCTCTACCGACGGTCCACAGTCCGGAACCTCCTGCGAAGGTCCCCAGTCCGGGGTCTCCGGCGACGGTCCCCAGTCCAGGGTCTCCGGCGACGGTCCCCAGTCCGGGGTCTCCAGCGATGGTCCCCAGTCCGGGGCCTCCGGCAATAATCCGCAGTCCAGAGCCTCGAGCGAAGATCCACGGTCCAGTTCTACAAAGGTGGAGGGATCAGCGTAAAGAGGGGGGCTGCATCTAGAACCGGAGCCACCACCGAGGGTAGATGCCCACCCGGACCCTCCCCTATTGGTTCAGGTTTGCGGCCGGGAGTCCGCACCTTTGGGGGGGGGGGGGGGGGGGGGGGGGGGGGGGGGGTACTGTCACGCCCTGACCTTAGATATCTCTGTTTTCTTTATCTTTTGGTTATGTCAGGGCGTGACTAGGGTGGGTACGCTATTGTTGCATTGTCCAGGTTTTTTTGTATGTCTTGGGTTTTCGTAGGTCTAGGGGATCTGTATGTCTATGGTGGCCTGATATGGTTCCCAGTCAGAGGCAGCTGTTTATCGTTGTCGTTTATCCATTTCCCTTTGTTGTTTGTGGGATCTGGTCTATGTGTAGTTGCCTGTCAGCACTCGTTTGTATAGCTTCACGGTTCGTTTTGTTATATTTTTAGTTTGTTCAGTGTTTCATTCTTTAAATAAATAAGTACGCATACCATGCTGCGCCTTGGTCCGAACCTTATAACGAACATGACAATATCACAATTTATGTAACTGCAGGTTGCCCCTTTAACTGTGTTGTAACCATGTATTACTAAATTATGTGTATCAATTTCAGGCAGGCAATTACTATAATTGTTTTAAAGTTAAGGCATTGTCCAAAGGCAAGCATTCAGATATAATGTAATGTATTTAATCAACTAATGGTGTCCATATTGATATATAGAGTGACTGACTGTTCAACCCATTGTAGAGATTGTGCTAGACAGAAGTCTAGAAGCTGCAAAAAGCTTTTTATGAGTGCAATAGTTGAGTGTGTTGAGTGAAGTGCTGAGCATTCTGTCAGATACAGTATGTACACATCACTCATTGCTGGAATTTGACCATGTGTTCTGCAGTTGCCTCACTGTTTGGAGTCGTACATTGAGACTTGGCATAAAATGTTGGTTAAGACGACACGTTGGAAAAGCTCAATGTGTTACTTGTTGGACTGGAAAATATGTACAAGTATGGAGTTGAAATGTTCTTGTAATGGTTTTCTTTAAGTGAAGGAGAGTCGGACCAAAATGCAGCGTGGTGGTTATTCATGGTTTTTAATGAAGAAAACTATACATGAATAAACTAACAAAACAACAAACGTGAGAAAACCTAAACAGCCTATCTGGTGGGTAAACAAACACTGAGACAGGAACAATCACCCACGAAACACTCAAAGAATATGGCTGCCTAAATATGGTTCCCAATCAGAGACAACGATAAACACCTGCCTCTGATTGAGAACCACTCCAGACAGCCATAGACTATGCTAGAAACCCCTAATATAATACAAACCCAATACCTAACAAAAACCCCAAGACAAAACACACCACACACACAAAACCCATGTCACACCCTGGCCTGACCAAATTAATAAAGAAAACACAAAATACTAAGACCAGGGCGTGACAGTTCTCTTGCTTTGAAAGAAAAAAAAGTGCGGTAGTAGTCCTCCCCACCCCCCACCCCCTTATACAACACACACACACAGCGATGGTAAACCATTTTTTGGCATTCACTCATGTCTTGGGACCGTCCGCCCAACAACAGTAATGAGGGAGCCTTAGGATCTAACCATTTTCAATGTAGTTGTCTCAGTCTGTACTGTAATGTATTTCGACTCTGAGAGACACGGTGCATGTGCGATACAGTGCACAGAGATACAATATACTAATAGTGTTCTGTGATACAGTGTATCCCTCTGTGACAATAATCAGCTGAGTCCCAGCTGTTCCATGCAGCAAGGCATTGCAGGCATGATTGAACCCTAGCTCTGTGATTTACCACCCAGCAGCACTGTACCCTAAAACTTCTCAACTGCCAGTCCCTTTCTCAGGAAATAACACAATACCAGAATGGATAGCTACAATTGCTTGAGTTAGGAAATATGGGATTTTGTAATGTACAAACTATTTCCCCAAAGTCCACACAATACAGTAGTTGAGGAAACCCTGGGGTCTATAGATCCATGCGGTGACCAGGCGGTGACTTTCATACATTGTGATTGCAGACGCAGAGGGCAATTTGATGAGATTGAAATGTAACCACACTGTAACTTAAATGGAATTGTTCATTGAACAATTCATCCAGGCAAATAAAAGAGAGGTCACCCCACACCCCTTTCTCCCCTGTCGTGGAATCTGTTTTATCTGAGGAAGTGCATGCGGGATTACTTAACGATCATGCCAATGAGAGAAGAGAGAGGAAGAGACAACTTGGAGGGGTGTATAGGGACTATGGAGGCAGTTTGAAGTATTTCTATAAGAGAGTGTATTTGCTTGTTCAAGTTGAGCTGAGAGCTAGAGCTGCCCCAATCAACTGTAAGTTCTGTTATTGTGAAGTGCAAACGTCTAGGACAACAACGGCTCAGCCGCAAAGTGGTAGGGCACGCAAGTTCACAGAACGTGACCGCCAAGTGCTGAAGCACATAACACGTAAAAAATAGTCTGTCCTCGGTTCCAAACTGGCTCTGGAAGCAACGTCAGCACAATAACTGTTTGTCGCGAGCTTCACCATGCGCAATGCCAAGCATCGGCTGGAGTGGTATAAAGCTTGCTGTCATTTGACTAAGTGGAAATAGTGGAAACATGTTCTCCGGAGTGATGAATCACACTTCACCATCTGGGTTTTGAGGATGCAAGGAGAATGCTACCTGTCCCATTGCATAATTTTGACTGTAAAGTTTGGTGGAGGAGGAATAATGGTCTGGGGCTGTTTTTCACGGTTCGGGTTAGGCCCCTTTGTTCCAGTGAAGGGAAATGTTAAGGCTACAGCATACAGTACAATGACATTGTACACAATTCTGTGCTTCCAACTTTCTTGCAACAGTTTGGGGAAGGCCCTTTCCTGTTTCAGCATGACAATGCAACCGTGCACAAAGCGAGGTCCGTACAGAAATGGTTTGTCGAGATCGGTGTTTAAGAACTTGACTGGCCTGCACAGAGCTCTGACCTCAACCCCATCAAACACCTACGGGATGAATTGGAACGCCGACTGCATGCCAGGCCTAATTGCCCAACATCAGTGACTGAACTCACTAATGCTCTTGTGGCTGGATGGAATCAAATCGATGGTGCCAACTAAACTGACTTTTTGGGATATAAAGAATAAATTCAAATCAAATTTTATTTGTCACATACACATGGTTAGCAGATGTTAATGCGAGTGTAGCGAAATGCTTGTGTTTCTAGTTCCGACAATGCAGTAATAACCAACAAGTAATCTAGCTAACAATTCCAAAACTACTACCTTATAGACACAAGTGTAAGGGGATAAAGAATATGTACATAAAGATATATGAATGAGTGATGATACAGAGCGGCATAGGCAAGATACAGTAGATGGTATTGAGTGCAGCATATACATATGAGATGAGTATGTAAACAAAGTGGCATAGTTAAAGTGGCTAGTGATACATGTATTACATAAAGATACAGTAGATGATATAGAGTACAGTATATACATATACATATGAGATGAATAATGTAGGGTATGTAAACATTATATTAGGTAGCATTGTTTAAAGTGGCTAGTGATATATTTTACATCATTTCCCATCAATTCCCATTATTAAAGTGGCTGGAGTTGAGTCAGTGTGTTGGCAGCAGCCACTCAATGTTAGTGGTGGCTGTTTAACAGTCTGATGGCCTTGAGATAGAAGCTGTTTTTCAGTCTCTCGGTCCCAGCTTTGATGCACCTGTACTGACCTCTCCTTCTGGATGATAGCGGGGTGAACAGGCAGTGGCTCGGGTGGTTGTTGTCCTTGATGATCTTTATGGCCTTCCTGTGACATCGGGTGGTGTAGGTGTCCTGGAGGGCAGGTAGTTTGCCCCCGGTGATGCGTTGTGCAGACCTCACTACCCTCTGGAGAGCCTTACGGTTGTGGGCGGAGCAGTTGCCGTACCAGGCGGTGATACAGCCCGACAGGATGCTCTCGATTGTGCATCTGTAGAAGTTTGTGAGTGCTTTTGGTGACAAGCCAAATTTCTTCAGCCTCCTGAGGTTGAAGAGGCGCTGCTGCGCCTTCTTCACGATGCTGTCTGTGTGAGTGGACCAATTCAGTTTGTCTGTGATGTGTATGCCGAGGAACTTAAAACTTACTACCCTCTCCACTACTGTTCCATCGATGTGGATAGGGAGGTGTTCTCTCTGCTGTTTCCTGAAGTCCACAATCATCTCCTTAGTTTTGTTGACGTTGAGTGTGAGGTTATTTTCCTGACACCACACTCCAAGGGCCCTCATCTCCTCCCTGTAGGCCGTCTCGTCGTTGTTGGTAATCAAGCCTACCACTGTTGTGTCGTCCGCAAACTTGATGATTGAGTTGGAGGCGTGCGTGGCCACGCAGTCGTGGGTGAACAGGGAGTACAGGAGAGGGCTCAGAACGCACCCTTGTGGGGCCCCAGTGTTGAGGATCAGCGGGGTGGAGATGTTGTTGCATACCCTCACCACCTGGGGGCGACCCGTCAGGAAGTCCAGTACCCAGTTGCACAGGGCGGAGTCGGGACCCAGGGTCTCGAGCTTGATGACGAGCTTGGAGGGCACTATGGTGTTAAATGCCGAGCTGTAGTCGATGAACAGCATTCTCACATAGGTATTCCTCTTGTCCAGATGGGTTAGGGCAGTGTGCAGTGTGGTTGAGATTGCATCGTCTGTGGACCTATTTGGGCGGTAAGCAAATTGGAGTGGGTCTAGGGTGTCAGGTAGGGTGGAGGTGATATGGTCCTTGACTAGTCTCTCAAAGCACTTCATGATGACGGAAGTGAGTGCTTCGGGGCGGTAGTCGTTTAGCTCAGTTACCTTAGCTTTCTTGGGAACAAGAACAATGGTGGCCCTCTTGAAGCATGTGGGAACAACAGACTGGGATAGGGATTGATTGAATATGTCCGTAAACACACCAGCCAGCTGGTCTGCGCATGCTCTGAGGGCGCGGCTGGGGATGCCGTCTGAGCCTGCATGTTTTATCTAACAAAACGACCATGCATGTTGTAGCTGGGACCCTTGGGATTGCAAATCAGAGGAAGATTTACAAAAAGTAAGTGAGTATTTAATCGCTATTTGTGATTTTATGAAGACTGTGCTGGTTGAAAAATATTTTGATGTGGGGGGCCATCCTCAAACAATCGCATGGCATGCTTTCGCTGTAAAGCCTATTGTAAATCGGACAATGCAGTTAGATTATCAATAATTTAAGCTTTTAACCTGTTATGGCTGCAATCCCCCTATCGGGATAAGTGTCATCAACAACCACTGAATAGCATAGCGCTACATACAATAAATATTACTATAAATATTTCTATTCATGAAATGACAAGTGCAATATAGGAAAACACAGCTTAGCCTTTTGTTAATCCACCTGTCGTGTCAGATTTTTAAATTATGCTTTACAGCGAAAGCAATCCAAGCGTTTGTGTAAGTTTATCGATCGCACAATAAAACATTAAGTACACTTAGCATCGGGTAGCTCGATCACGAAAATCAGAAAAGCAATCAAATTAATCGTTTTCCTTTGATCTTCGAATGTTTTCACTCACGAGACTCACAGTTACACAACAAATGTTCTGTTTGTTCCATAAAGATGATTTTCATATCCAAAATACCTCCGTTTGTTTGTCGCGTTATGTTCAGAAATCCACAGGAAAGAGCGGTCACGACAACGCAGACGAAAATTCCAAATAGTTTCCATTATGTCCACAGAAACATGTCAAACGTTTTTTATAATCAATCCTCAGGTTGTTTTTAAAATATATAATCGATAATATATCAACCGCAAATGTCTTTCACAGTAGGAGAGGGGAAAACAATGGCTGTCCAAATTCAGCTGCGCAGGCAAAACTCATGTGACCACTTGACGCGATGTTATTGTTCTGGCTCATTTTTCAAAATAAAACCTTAAACTATGTCTGAAGACTGTTGACACCTTGAGGAAGCGATAGGAAAAGGAATCTGGTTCACATCCCTTTAAACCCAGCAAAGGGAGGCTATGGAACATGGAGTTTTCAAAATAGAAGCCACTTCCTGTTTTGATTTTCCTCAGGGTTTCGCCTGCAATATCAGTTCTGTTATACTCACAGACAATATTTTGACAGTTTTGGAAACTTTAGGGTGTTTTCTATCCAATAATACTAATAATATGCATATATTAGCAACTGAGACTGAGGAGCTGGCCGTTTACTATTGGCACCTTTTCATCCAAGCTACTCAATACTGCCCCTGCAGCCATATGAAGTTAACCGATATAAGGCACTTGTATGTACAAAGATGTTTAATATCCATAATTTTTACGATTATTTACGATACTTCCAATTTCACCGGAAGTTGTCGGCAGGTGTCCCACTGGCAGAACGCCTAGCCCAAAGAAATTTTTAACATTTTAGTTTTTAACATTTTAACCATCAATATGGAAAAAATAAAAGTATTGACTGCTGATCGCTATCCATGGTGCTGCAATTGCAACATGTCTATGCGACTGCATGCCTATCGAAACATTGATAGGCTTTCTGTGGTACCAGGGCATGTATAGCTTTGCTTTAGCTAATGGATAAATGTTTATTTATAGGCCTATTTGGTCATAATTTTCTAATGTTAAGCCTAACAATAATTTCACGAAGCTACACACAGTGTCACAACGCTGCCATTTTTAGACTGCTGGCTGGTGGAAATAATGTATGCAATGAAATGCAAACATTGCAGATTGTAAAATAAATGTTTGATGCAACAGCATACTAATCAGCTACCAATTGATTTAGTTGAATATACAACTGTCCTGTATGGGCTACCTGAACCTGCATGCCATTAACTGTCCTTGTGCTCTTTCCCAGCTTGGATAGAAAGTTGTTGTGCTTAAAACCAGTCCGTTAATGCCAAGTAATACAGTCAGTCCACCCTCAAAACACTAGCTTACTGAGGATTGTTTCATTATACAGTGTACTATCTATAACTATGTACCGTATTTAGCTGCTATTTAGAAACTTTTTACAAAATTACATATCAAATAGCCTAACACTGAGGAATAAGTAGTCGGCTTGAGGATAAATTCAGCCACTATTTATTGTTGAACTCAGCAGTTTTGTCTGGCTAATAACCTACACAAACAGGCTGCAATATTCAAGGTAAATTACTGTAAATAAAATAAAATCTAACTTGAGAGATGCCCTGGTGTCTTGAAGTCTTCCTTTTTTGTAGGTCCGTGTTGCGGACCCGACTGTTTTCAATACTGAATATTGCCAACCCAGACCTTCCTGAGACATTGTGCAATATATGTCCATTGCGCTGCACACAATTTAAGCTAGTCTTGAATGATGCATTCCAAAATATACCAGAGATAAAGGACTGTTGATTTCACTCTCAGTTAATCTCTTTCCGTAATATGTTGTGACTGGCAATAAAGGAGAATGAGAGGCTCAATTAAAGATGTTGCAGAACTGGTGTATTTGAAGTACAACTCCCTTCTGCCCAGTTTCCCTGATGTTGCTACGGCAATCAAGCTGTTTTTACCATCCCTGTAAATGTTGCTTCTACAGAGAGTGTTTTCTCAACTAAAACTCATAAAGAATTACCTAAGAATCATTAGGCTCCCGGTCTGATATGTGCTTTTGAACACCTGACCACCTGTAAGTCATTGCACTGGCACCGTCGTAGACTTGACCACAGCATTTGTACACTCATGTCCCCTTATACTTTCAATCAGTACATTTCTTTCTTCACTTTTTCAGTCACATTCCCGAAGCACTTACCTTTCTTGTACATATGGAGATTAAAAAGGTTTATGAATGACTTTTTGGAGGGTTACTGTAAAATTATTTATTAAATGTAAAACAAAATAGACATCGATGACAGCCTACCTACCACCTTGTGGATTTACCTTTTGACTTGGAGGATTACCTTTGTTCTCTTGGAATTACTTTTGACGTTGTGGATTTATATTTTTGCATGAAGAACTTTCCTTTTTTACTTCATTAAAACACTGTCTCAAGTACTGCTGTGTCTGCCTCATCTTCTGGGTTCTGCCGACTATTCGTGGCTCAGTTTGCTAAGTGACTGTTTCTCACACCGGAGACCCGGGTTCGTAACCGGATCCTGACAGACGCGGCACCCAGCTACGCTCCTCAGGCCCATATCCCTCCCAGTCCACCAGATACTGCCACCCGCGGCCCCGACGGCGCACTTCCAACAGCCACCGGACTGTATAGGCAGGATGGTCGTCGATAAGACGAGGGGGTGGAGGAGCAGCTGCAGGAGGGGACAAGGGACTGGAGCAGACTGGTTTAATTAATGAAACATGGAAGGTGGAGTGAATCTTGAGAGAGTCCGGGAGTTTTAGATGAACAGCAGAAGGGTTTATGACATGATCAATCTCGAAGGGGCCAATGAGTCGGGGAGCTAGTTTTTTCGAAACCACTTTCAGAGGCAAGCCCTTCGAAGAAAGTCATACCCTTTGGCCTAGAGTGTAGACTGGAGCTGCAGCACGACGACAGTTAGCCTTGGATTGGGTTCTGGCGGAGGCACGAAGAAGAGCATTCCGGGCCCTCCTCCAAGTGCGATGACAACAGTGCATGTTGTCCTGGACTGAGGGCACTGCTACTTCAACCTCCTGTGCAGGGAACAAGGGAGGTTGGTAACCCAGACCACACTCAAAAGGAGACATACCTGATGAGGTGTTGATGAGAGTGTTGTGGACATATTCCACCCAGGGTAGCTGGGCACTCCAGGAGGAAGGGTTAGCTGAAGTTACACAGCGTATAGCAGTTTCCAACTCCTGGTTGGCCCGCTCGGTTTGACCGTTGGTCTGGGGGTGATAACCATACGAAAGGCTGACCTTAATGCCCAGAGCTGTGCAGAAGACTCTCCAAACCTGGGATGTGAACTGGGGACCTCTGTCAGAAACAATGTCACTCGGGATGCCATGCAGTCGCAAAACATGGGATACCAGCAGATCCACAGTCTCCCTGGAGGACGGAAAGCTTGGAGAGGGGAATGAAGTGAGCCGCTTTAGAAAATCGGTCAATAATAGTGAGGGTGACTGAGTTACCATTAGATGGGGGAAGCCCAGTGACAAAGTCCAACGCTATGTGTGACCAGGGGCAACTAGGTATGGGAAGAAGACGAAGCAGACCAGATGTAGGTTTGGTGGAGGTTTTATTCTGGGCACAGATTGAGTAGGCTGAGATGAATTCCCTAGTGTCTCTCTCCATGGTGGGCCACCAAAATCGCTGACGTAGGAAGGTGACTGTTCGATTCATGCCAGGGTGACAGGTGAGGTGAGTAGAATGGGCCCATTGAAGAACATCAGAATGAACTGAATCTGGCACAAACAGAGCCTTACCAGGACCGTTTCCAGGATCAGGCTGGTTTAGCTGAGCCTGACGAACACGGGCCTTAAACTCGCAGGTGACAGCAGCAACAATGCAGGAGGATGGCATAATGGTCTCAGGCTCGGCACCTTTGTTGTCTGTGGTGAATTGACGAGAGAGGGCATCAGGCTTGGTATTCTTAGATCCGGGGTGATAAGTGAGTGTGAAGTTGAATCTACCAAAAAGCTATGCCCAGAGTTGAGACGTTTGGCGGTCTGAATGTAGGCTAGATTCTTACGATCCGTCCACACAATGAAGGCAAGTGCTGAACCCTCTATCCAGTGACGCCATTCCTCCAGAGCCAGCTTAACAGCCAAGAGTTCCCGGGTGCCTACTTCAAAATTTCTCTCTGGAGATGAGAGCTTGCGGGATAAAAAGACACAAGGATGGAGCTTCTGATCCGCGGGAAAAAGTTGAGACAGGACTGCCCCTACCCCAGTGTCGGAAGCGTCCACCTCGAGGACGAACTGGAGTTCTGGGTCTGCCTGGGTAAGGATAGGAGCAGAAGTGAAGCGGTGCGTTCCCCGGAATGCTGCCTCTGCCTCAGGGGACCAGTGGAATGGAGTGGAGGTTGAGGTGAGAGTGGTGAGAGGAGCTGCCAAACGACTAGTCACGGATGAATCGTCTATGAAAATTGGCAAACCCCAGAAAACGCTGTAACTGCTTCAGATTCGTGGGCGCAAGCAACTCTGTGACTGCCCTAACCTTGGTAGGGTCCATTCGTAGCTGTCCTTGAGCAATAATGTAACCCAAGAAGGACACAGAGGAAACATGAAACTCCCATTTCTCAGCCTTGACAAATAGCTTTTTCTCCAATATAGCCTTTGGAGAACTAGGGTGAGCCGCAATGTCCTTCGAAAAAATAATGTCATCCACATATACAAAAACAAAATGCCCAATGACATCCCTCAGGACATTATTCACCAGGCCCTGAAAAACAGCCGGTGTGTTAGTGAGGCCAAATAGAATTACGAGGTACTCAAAATGTCCAAGTGGTGTGTTGAATACAGTCTTCCACTCGTCTCCCTCTCTGATGAGGACAAGGTGGTAGGCATTCCAGAGGTCCAGTTCAGTAAATACAGTTGCACCATGGTTGGGGCAAAAGCAGAACTAATAAGTGGCAAGGGATACTTATTCCTGATGGTGATACTATTCAACCCATGGAAGTCTATGCATGGCCTCAGTGACCCATCCTTCTTGACAAAGAAAAATCCAGCTCCCACTGGAGAGGAAGAAGGCCTGACATGTCTGGCAACCAGGGAGTCCTGGATGTATTCCTCCATGGCTGCTTGCTTGGGCGAGAGAGGTTATACAACCTGCTACTAGGGAGGGGAGCTCCAGGCTGAAGCTCGATAGCACAGTCGTAAGGCCGATGAGGCGGCAGAGATGGGGCGTGGTGCTTGTTGAATACAGGAGCTAGACCGTGATATTCTGGAGGAACAGAAGACAGGTCTGAGGGTTCTGGAATGGACTGGGGTGCAGACAAGGCAGGAGAAATGGCAGAATGTAGACAATTAGAATGGCAAAATAGTAACCCTTCCGATAGACCAGTCAATCTGTGGGTTGTGTAGCTTTAACCATGGATGGCCCAGAACCAGAGGTGAGTGAGCACAGTCGATGATATGGAAACTGACCTTTTCCTGGTGATTACCAGAGAGACGCAGGATAACAGGAACCATTTTCTCCAAAACACGGAAGAGTAGTTTTCCATTGAGAGCGTTGGCTTCCAGAGGTGAATCGAGCAAAACAGTGTCCAGGCCCAACTGTTTAACAACCCCTCGGTCCAGAAATCTCTTGTCGGTGCCTGAATCAATGAGAGCAGGCAGAGGAAAAGCCTGGCTCTGTCACACAAGGTTGACCTCAAGCAGGGGTCTGGGAGATGATGGGCAGGCGATTAGGCTCAACAGTATATCCCCCACTACTGCTGAGCCCTCTCTTTTGCTGGACACCGGGTACAAGTGGAGACCAGGTGACCAACCTGGCCACAATACAGACAGCTCCTAGTACTGATACGCCGCTGCCTCTCCTCTGGAGATAGACGAGTCCTGCCAAGCTGCATGTGTTCAGGTTTGGAACCTGCCTGGTGATGTGATGCAGTTGGAGAAATTGAACAAGGCACCGAAGCAGACGTTGTGGGACCTGCAACCCTGCCTCCCCTCTCCTTCCGATGCTCACGGAGACGATTGTCAATGCGGATAGTGAGAGAAATTAGTTTGTCCAGTCCATCAGGCTCCTCTCTGTATATCAACTCATCCTTGAGGGTCTCAGTGCGTGCGTTCCGGAATGCTCCCTGAAGGGCCTCGTCATTCCAGCCGCTTTCTGCGGTGAGGGTGCAGAACGCACATGCCATCTCAGCCACACTCTGAGAACCTTGACGAAGGGACAGAAGTCGTTTAGCAGCATCCTTTCCACAGACCGGGTGGTCGAAGACCTTCCTCATCTCCTCTGTGAATCCACTGTAGGAGAAGCAAATAGATGAGTGTCTCTCCCAAACCGCAGTGGCCCGAAGGCAGCCAATCAAAAAATTAATCTTGGCGCGTTCACTGGCATAAGAGTAGGGCTGTTGCTCAAACACTAATGAACATTGTACAAGGAAGGCTCTGCAAAGCCCAAGATTGCCATCATAGCGTTCAGGAGTCGGAACAAAAGGCTCCCGGAGTGGAGAAGAGGAGGTGGAGACTGGTTGTGACATCTGGACGGAGGTTCGGACCTGTAGGTCAGACAGGCTCCGTGAAAACTCCTTAAAGTTCTCCAGCAGGGTTTTTTTGTGCTTGGTCATGTTGATCCAGTAGGGTGCCTCGACCAACAAGAATTTGGTGAAGCGTTGAAGAGTCTGCTAGGTTCATCTTTGGCCAGATCGTACTGTTACGATGAGCGAATGGGGGGGAACCCAAGAGCGGACTCAGCAGAGGAAACCGGAATGAATGCACAAAATGTTTATTGAACACAGCAAATGAGTAGTGCAGAACCAGGGCAGCTCAGATGAGTTGCAATAACCAGGAGTGTAGAGTGAGGTTGGAGTTGGCAGCGTGGAACAGGGGAATAGGTCCTGGGGGAAATCCAAGGTAATGGTGGTGAGTAATATCCATAACAAGGTGGTTGGTGGTGAGATGTGGAACAGGAGACAGGAGACAGAGACAGAGCGGTTCTGCAAGGAGAGGACAAAAATGATGTACGGCAGGGAAACATGCACAGCAGAGCAAACAGGATCTAGAGCAAAGACAAAAGGCTAGAATCATAACTAACAGATAATAGATTATGATCTGGCAGCGTGGAGATGGCAGGAATGAGTATATGTAGAGGTCTTGATTTATGGGACGATATGCAGCTGGTAGGGATTAGCTCTGACTCCAGCACATCTGTCTCCATCCACACAATCCCACCAAGGGAGAGAAAGAGAGAGAGAGAGACAGAGACTATACAGGGAAAGAACTGAAGGTTAGGACAACACCGGATGGACACCAGAGGGCGTAGTGGGAGCAGATGTGACAAGTTCCTCTCTAGTTTTCTTCCTAGGTTCCTGCCTTTGTAGGGAGTTGTTCCTTGCCACAATGCTTATACATCTGCATTGCTTGCTCTTTTGGGGTCTTAGGCTGGGTTTCTGTATACGCACTTTGTGACATCTGCGGATGTAAAAAGGGCTTTATAAATACATTTAATTATATGTCCGGGTGTTCAACACATGGCCAGTACTCATCCCACCCTGACGCTGATCTTATGTTGATGCTGTTTTCTGAATTTCTCAATGCTCTGTGTGCCTTGGCTTCCTTTCATATCCAAATAGGAGAGGAAGAGATGATGAGGGGGCTGGGTATCTCCCTCGATATTTGCTCCATTCTCTCTTCAAACACTGTAACAAAACAAGAATCCACACCATGCGGCCACACGCACACACACACACACACGCACACACACACACACACACACACACACACACACACACACACACACACACACACACACACACACACACACACACACACACACACACACACACACACACACACACACACACACAACACACACACACAGCCCCTGGAATAGACTAAAATGAACAGCTTTGTATGCGTAAAAAAAACATGATAGCTCTATCCTTGTGGCACTGTGGACTAATTCCATGGATAGAGAACAGAAGATTATAGGTTTGAAACTCACTGATGGCTCGTCACAATAAAAAATGATTAATGCCTATCTGTGTCCTCTCTGTCCTTGGAGTTGAAACAAAGTTAAGCCAAAATAAGCTATAAGTGTTATTGAAACGTTCAGTAAACATTTTAAGGAAGCTATTAAAAAAACTCCAAATAACTTATTGGTATTTGGTATTTTATTAAGATCCCCATTAGCTGTTGCAAAAGCAGCAGCTACGATTCCTGGCATGAAATATGACATAATACGGAACATCAATAGACAAGAACAGCTCAAGAACAGCTCAAGAACTACATAAAAAATGTAAAAGGCACATGTAGCCTACATATCAATGCATACACACAAACTTTCTAGGTCAAATAGGGGATTGTCGTTGTGCCGTGAGGTGTTAATAGAGAATTTCCGTGAATTTCCGTGAATTTCCGTTAATTAAACCTCCCAGGAAAACTTTCAAGGAAACAGAGTTAAATGTTCTCAGAACCTCCCTGAAACCTAAAAATAAACAGAACAGGAGAAATTCAAAACATATTAAAAAAAACGTTCACTTTTACCAAATGTATGGCGTCGTTACTATAACCAATGTGAAACCAAAGAAACACGTTTCCACAACTTTCAAGGAACCAAATGTACTACTGAATACATAGTAGGTTTTCCTCCATTCAGTTGGGGTTGATGCTACCTCTTTCCTTCTCTATTATTTTCTTCATCTTACAACCCATCCTCCTCTTATCTTCAGTCACAACATCCTGTATTACCAGCCTCCTGCCTACCTTGTTTTATCACTCTTTCTTCTAACTTCTAATGAGACGTTGTTGCTAGGTAATGCATAGGTGGCAAGTTGAAGGAATTGACAACTTAAGTCTGCTTAGGAATGGCTGATTTTAAGCCTTGTGGGGTTCTTTGCACAATTGTGTTTCTATTTTGAAATCGTGTTCTCTTCCTCCCTCTCTGTCCAGCCCATGATTTCTCCTCTGTGTATTCACTAACCCTTCTGTACCAACAACCCTCTCTGAAGTATACTAACACCTCTTTTCTGTCTGTACTAACAGTCCTTTCTGTAGTGTCCTTCCCCCTTTCTCTGTCATCTGTTAACCCAGTTCTCTGGCCCCCAGGCTGATGGGAAGGGGATGGACAGTGGCCTCCTGCCTGATGCCAACGGAACAGAGCCCAGCCCGGGAGGACAGAGGGAGGACAGAGGGAAATGGCAGAAGCCGCGGATCAGTCGTAAATCTCTGATGAAGTGCTGTCTCGTCAAATGGATCATCGACAACACAACACGTGCACAGGGGCCAGGTAGGTATAGGACAGAGCAGAACTAACTACCCAACTAACTACTGTAACTAATATGAGGCTCAGTCATCCCAGCCACAGTGTTGTATGTGTCCTACCCTGTTTGGGATAGCTGGGGTGGAGTGAAGATGAAGGCGGAGTAGAGGGGGAGGGGATGCAGTCTTTCAATCCCCTGGCCTATACTACTGATTACATTATTTGTGATGCATCTACCCTATCTTATAGGACTATATTTAAAACTCTATTCTCTCTCTCTCTCTCTCTCTCTCTCTCTCTCTCTCTCTCTCTCTCTCTCTCTCTCTCTCTCTCTCTCTCTCTCTCTCTCTCTCTCTCTCTCTCTCTCTCTCTCTCTCTCTCTCTCTCTCTCTCTCTCTCTCTCTCTCTCTCTCTCTCTCTCTCTCTCTCTCTCTCTCTCTCTCTCTCTCTCTCTCTCTCTCTCGACTTCTGCTGTGCTAGCCTCTCCTCTCTTTGTGTCACTTCAGTATACCAGCCACTCAATCTATCAATAAATCTCTATTCATTCTAGCTCCCTCCACAGTCACAGTAAACTGATTGCTGTAGGGATACTGCTGTAAACTCTTCCAATCTCTCCTTTCATAATTCTTTTGAATGGTCGTTTTTAAATGTTTTATTGTTGACTATTTATTTTTCTCTCAATTCTTATAAATGGTTTTAGGAGGCATTTATACTTGACAAAAATATAAACACAACATGTAAAGTGTTGATCCTATGTTTCATGAGCTTAAATAAAAGATCCCAGAAATGTTCCAGATGCACAAAAACCTTATTTCTCAAAACATTTTGGCACAAATTTGTTTACATCCCTGTTAGTAAGCATTTATCATTTGCCAAGATAATCTATCCACTTGACAGGTGTGGCATATCAAGAAGCTGATTAAACAGCATGATCATTACACAGGTGCACCTTGTGCTGGGGACAATAAAAGGCCTCTCCAAAATGTGCAGTTTTGTCACACAACATAATGCCACAGATGTCTCAAGTTTTGAGGGAGCGTACAATTGGCATTCTGACTGCAGATATGTCCACCAGAACTGTTGCCAGAGAATTGAATGTTAATTTCTTTACCATAATGTCATTTTAGAGATTTGGCAGTACGTCCAACAGGCTTCACAACCTTTGACCATGTGTAACAGGGCCTCCACATCCGGCTTCTTAACCTGCAGGATCGTCTTAGACCAGCCACCCAGACAGCTGATGAAACTGTAGGTTTGCACAACCAAATCATTTCTGCCCAAACTGTTAGAAACCATCTCAGGGAAGCTCATCTGCGTGCTCGTCGTCCACCTCAGGGTCTTGACCTGACTGCAGTTTGGCATTGTAACCGACTTCAGTGGTCAAATGCTCACCAATGGCATGCTGTAGAAGTGTGCTCTTCACGGATGAACTATATTGGGCAGATGGCGTTGTTTGGGCGAGCTGTTTGCTGATGTCAACAGTGTGAACAGAGTGCCCCATGGTGGCTGTGGGGTTATGGTATGGACAGGTATAAGCTACGAACAACGAACCCAATTGCATTTAATCAATGGCAGTTTGAATGCACAGAGATACCGTGATGAGAACCTGAGGCCCATTGTCATGCCATTCATCTGCCACCACCACCTCGTATTTCAGAATGATAATGCACGGCCCCATGTCACAAGGATCTGTATACAATTCCTGGTAGCTGAAAATGTCCCAGTTCTTCCATGGCCTGCATACTCACCATACATGTCACCAATTGAGCTCTGGATCGACCTGTACGGCAGCGTGTTCCAGTACAGGCCAACACCCAACAACATCGCAGAGGCATTGAAGAGGAGTTGGACAACATTCCGCAGGCCACAATCAACAGCCTGATCAACTCTATGCAAAGGAGATGTGTCGTGCTTCATGAGGACAAATGGTGGTCACACCAAATGCTGACTGGTTTTCTGATCCACGCCCCTACCTTTGTGACCTAATGTATTTATTTCAGTTGACTGATTTCCTTATATGAACTGTAACTCGGTAAAATCTTTGAAATTATAGCATGTTGCGTTTATATTTTTGTTCAGTGTAGGAAGCTTAAAAATATTACTGAAATAGAAATGCCAGTGTTAACAGTAATATACCTGTCATCTCTCAACAGATAGAGAAGAGGTGCCTCCTGACAGACACTATAGCCAGTCATTTTGTCAATTGATCTTATTCAATTATCGATGATTTTCGATTCAAAGCCTTGGTGGATTATTTCGTTTCAAATCATTGCCATACTCTTACCAAGTACAACACATGCAAATAGAGAGACATCCAAGGCTATGTAAAATATTGTTAAATAAATAGGGGCTGTTGAAGAAAGAATATGTTTTTCACTTTTCTATCCAGCACCTGAACTATGGGTTGAAGCATGAGCTGAGTATGGAGGGAATAGTAGAGTGTCTGTTGCTGCTTATACCCCGTTAGCCCTCATTTTCTCTACCTATCTAAATTATTGACATTGCCCTTCTGTGGGTGCAGAATGGGGTTAACATCTGCACGTGCACTCACCGGAGCTAAGAGACCCTTACCCATTCTCTATCCCCAAACCCCCATCCCGCCCCCAAATTAACCCCTTCATCGCCCTTCTGCCCTGCCTCAACTCATCCTACTTCAGTAAGGAACCCCAAATACAACCATGTCTAGGGATCTACATCTGCTGGATAGTATCACTCTTTACATGACATAGTAGAAGTACTCTCTATGCACACCAGATGGTACACTCACTCTTTCTGGTAGTCTCAGAACTATTCAGAATTGTTTAAGTGATGGAGAGAGAGAGAGAGGAGACTTCATCAAATAAATTGGATATACAGACATTGTCATCCTGTGAATCAGGGAAGAGACTCAGGAGGTATGCTAATTTGGTAGAAAGCAGACCTAACCGACTCTGTTAAATTAGTCAAAACAGGAACATTTTACATCTGGTTAGAAATGATCACAGAGAAAAATGTCCTTGTGTGTGCTACCTATATCCCCCCAATATAATTCCCATACTTTAACAATGACAGCTTCTCCAACCTAGAGGGGGAGATCAACAATTTCCAGGACCAGGGACATGTACTAGTCTGTGGCAACCTAAATGCCAGAACTGGACAAGAACCTGACACCCTCAGCACACAGGGAGACAAACACCTACCTCAACTCAGAGTCTCTTAGAGCATTCACAGTCAGTCCACTGACACCCCTATCAGATCACAACAAAATCACACTCTACTTGAACAGAGCTATGCTCAATCATGAGGCATCAAAGCCAAAGGAACTGAATAATGTTAAGAAATGCTATAGATCGAAGGAAGATAGTGTGGAAATCTACCAAAAAACAATTAGGCAACAACAAATTCAATCCCTTCAAGACAATTTCCTGGACAAAAAGTTTCACTGTAATAGTGAAGGTGAAACTTGGCAGTAGAAATCCTAAAAAGTATCATTTCAAGCAGACAACCTAAGAACATTTACAAAATTGACAAATGGTTTGATGAAGAATTAAAAAACCCAAGAAAGAAATTGAGAAACGTATCCAAACAGCAAAAACATATACATGATCAAATACAAATCTTAGAATCAGCTATTAAAGACTGGAGAATCCAGTGGCTTCTGGTAACTACATAATTGCGTCAACAGCAACCTTGGAAAAATCCTCTGCATGATCATTAACAGCAGACTGATACATTTCCTTAGCAAAAGCAGTGTACTGAGCAAATGTCAAATTGGCTTTTTACCAAATTACCGTATGACAGGCCACGTATTCACCCTACACACCCTAACTGACAAACAAACAAACCAAAACAAAGGCAAAGTCTTTCGACTCTTTTGACTCAATTTGGCATGAGGGCCTGCTATACAAATTGATGGAAAGTGGTGTTGGGGGGGAAAACATACAACATTATAAAATCCATGTACACAAACAGAAAGTGTGTGGTTAAATTTGGCAAAAAACACATTTCTTTCCACAGGACCGGGATGTGAGACACTTTAATGCAAATATTTGTTATTGTGAAACAAACAAAAAAACAGAAAACTTGAGCGTGCATAACTATTCACCCCCCCCTCCCCTCCCCTCCCCTCCCAAAGTCAATAGTTTGTAGACGCACCTTTTACAGCAATTACAGCTGCAAGTCTCTTGGTGTATGTCTCAATAAGCTTGGCACATCTAGCCACTGGGATTTTTTGCCCATTCTTCAAGGCAAAACTGCTCCAGCTCCTTCAAGTTGGATGGGTTCTGCTGGTGTACAGCAATCTTTAAGTCATACCACAGATTCTCAATTGGATTGAGGTCTGGGCTTTGACTAGGCCATTCCAAGACATTTAAATGTTTCCCCTTAACCCACTTAAGTGTTGATTTAGCAGTATGCTTAGGGCCATTGTCCTGCTGGAAAGTGTACCTCCATCCCAGTCTCAAATCTCAGGAAGACTGAAACAGGCTTCCCTCAAGAATTTCCCTATATTTAGAGCCATCTATCATTCCTGCAATTTGACCAGTTTCCCAGTCCCTGCCGATGAAAAACATTCCCACAGCATGATGCAGCCACCACCATGATTCACTGTGGGGATGGTGTTCTTGGGGGTGTTCTCTTGCACCAGACATAACGTTTTCCTTGTTGGCCAAAAAGCTCAATTTTAGTCTCATCTGACCAGAGTACCTTCTTCCATATGTTTGGGGAGTCTCTCACAAGCCTTTTGGCGAACACCAAACGTGTTTCCTTATTTTTTTCTTTAAGCAATGGCTTTTTTCTTGCCACTCTTCCGTAAAGTCCAGCTCTGTGGAGTGTACGGCTTAAAGTGGTCCTATGGACAGATACTCCAATCTCCACTGAGCTTTGCAGCTCCTTCAGGGTTATATTTGGTCTCTTTGTATCCTCTCTGATTAATGCCCTCCTTGCCTGGTCCGTGAGTTTTGGTGGGCGGTCCTCTCTTGGCAGGTTTGTTGTGGTTGAATGTTTTAATAATGGATTTAATGGTGCTCCGTGGGATGTATAAAGTTCCTGATATTTTTTTATAACCCAACCCTGATCTGTACTTCTCCACAACTTTGTCCCTGACCTGTTTGAGCTGAGCTCTTCATGGTGCCTCTTGCTTGGTGGTGCCCCTTGCTTAGTGGTGTTGCAGACTCTGGGGCCTTTCAGAACAGGTGTATATATACTGAGATCATGTGACAGATCATGTGACACTTAGATTGCACACAGATGGACTTTATTTAACTAATTATGTGACTTCTGAAGGTAATTGGTTGCACCAGATCTTATTTGGGGGCTTTATAGCAAAGGGGGTGAATACATATGCACGCACAAGTTATTTTTTTCATTTCACTTCACCAATTTTGGCTATTTTGTGTATGTCCATTACATGAAATCCAAATAAAAATCAATTTAAATTACAGGTTGTAATGCAACAAAATAGGAAAAACACCATGGGGGATGAATATTTTGCAAGGCACTGTATAGACATAATATGACATTTGAAATGTCTTTATTCTTTTGGAATTTTTGTGAGTGTAATGTTTACTGTTAATTTTTTTGTTTATTTCACTTTTGTTAATTATCTATTTCCCTTGCTTTATCAATGTAAACATATGTTTCCTATGCCAATAAAGCCCCTAAAATGTACATTAAATTGAGACATAGAGCTGTACTGTAATTGTTTGGGACTATTGGCCTTAATGCTGCTCTCATTGCAGTTGTTAATGTTTGATCCGAAGAGTATGTCAATGCCGATATGCCATCAACATCTGTCTTTAACGTAAGATCGATCAGCACTTTGTACTGCTGTCTTTGTTTCAAGGCCGTGTTTTTTTACGCACACTACGTAGCTGCTGCTCAAACTGCCACTTCCTTTACTTCCTGTCTTTACTCACCCTCCTCTGAACCATGATGATGTAGCCTGTGTCTCCTCATATGTTAACCAACACCATCCCATCCCTTCTAACTGTTTTTTCGCTTCTCAATGATCATGCAAGTACGGAAGAGTAGGCTACCAAGCTGTTCCACCTCTGTGCAGCCGAATGTTATAGGCAGCTGAGCATGTGTATCCCGACAGGTAACCAAAGTCTGCATCACCCGGCACCCTTATGTCGTTTGTCAACTACTGCTTTAGACTGCCTACTATTTGTGATGATAATCTTCATAGTTATGCTGCCATGTTTTAGCGAGAGTTTATGAAAAAAGACCTAGCCAAAGTTTGCAATGAATTTGAGAGACTGCCTGTCTCTTGTCTTGCTTGAAACAGACTACCTTTGTTTTGTGCTTATGTTTGCAATACTGTTACAACACACAACAAAGTTGGTACGGACATGTCGATCATGTCTTTTGTGTACAACATGATGGCTGCATGTAGCCTAACACCCCTCCTGAAAAAATAACATGAAATCGTGCTTGAGGTATAGAATTTATAGTTCGAATATGTCGACCATATCGTTAGTGTAGAGAAGCAGGACAAAAGTAAAACTTTTTAAAGTTTTGTTCCTAATTACTCAGATCGATAGAGCTAGATACAACATATATATATATATATATATATATATATTATATATATTGCCTCTACCATTAGGAATTGTAATTTAATTTCTAGGGTAAATAAGTTGAAAGTAAATAAACAGAACAGAACTACCACAACATTACTTTTGT
This sequence comes from Oncorhynchus clarkii lewisi, assembly GCF_045791955.1. Lineage (NCBI taxonomy): Eukaryota > Metazoa > Chordata > Actinopteri > Salmoniformes > Salmonidae > Oncorhynchus > Oncorhynchus clarkii. The sequence continues at coordinate 27,063,193 of NC_092175.1, read as the reverse complement.
ACCTGCCGGTGGGTCGGGAATAACACATCCTTGGGATGGAAGAAACAGCTGGCGAGAAGTGCACAATATTTGTCTCATTGCCATGTTTCTGGTTTGTAATGCTTGTTACTTTCAACAAATGTACTATAAGCCATCATTTCATGTTTGTGTCGATTTGAATAATTAATCCTATAGGTTCGAAATGTATGAAAATGAACCATGCATCAACATTGTAATGTTATGCAACCACAATATTTTGCCTTACAATATGAATCAGACTTAAATGGATCACATAATAGCTACATTAACCATCATGTTCTTATCTCACTTTAATTGGAATGTAGTAGGAGATGTTTTTCACCATTTTCAATGATTATTCATGCTTAGCTGCACCAATTATGTGCGCTCTAGCTGTCCTTATCACGCGCTCTTGTCTTGAGAAAATAAACGGCTTTATTCTCTTCACAAACAGCAAACTCATCATGCTTATCAAATTTCCTTGGCTTTACATAAGGTATTTGACCTCCAAAATTATAAATATATTTTGAACCACTAACCTGCATTTAAAAGCTTATGTGAGAAGCTGATCCATCAAGTCAAATGATTAAGGCATAATTCTAATGACGTCATATATCATTTTCAAACATTGTCACTTGTTGATACATTGCTAACATTATAAAAGCAATGTGAACTACCGGAGACAATGGCCTGTGCATAAATGTTTTATTTTATTCCCGGTCATCAGTTTCATTGTTTTGCTGTAATTTCACCCAGGCTAACACCCAAGACTAGCTAGCATGATACTTGAAACCTATGCTGTCATTTAGTAACTAGATAGGATAAGAAAATGACATGTTTGGAACCTTAAACAACTAAACACAACTCTACAACCGAAAAACACTTCAGGTCTGTTTTAGCTCAAAACCCCTTTTTGTTGATAACTCGGTGAAACATGGTCGGAATGGGATGTTGTTTTGCAGGGAGGTCGTCCTCCACATTAGGAATGCACTGACCTGACTGTGCATCATTCTAGCTTCTGTGTTACATGAGCAAATGAGCATTACTTTCGCAACGTGTTGCTTTAATCCCTGCTCTCCCCTACAACATAAAGTTTCCCCCTCCATGTCAATGAGGGAGATGCGGCAGAGATAGACTGAGCAGAAGTTACGTAGTAAAAGAAAAATCCTGCACATGTGCAGAAATCTCCATATGAATAGCCAAGGCAAGTCGGATTTCAGAAAATCCGTAACCGCAGCCACTCAGTTTTTTAAAATGGTCTATTACATGAGCTAACCTTATACCATATGCATGGATAGAAGGGTCTGCCTGGTACTGTTCTGGCAGTTCACATGGTTATAGAGACATCTGGGGCGGCAGGGTAGCCTAGTGGTTAGAGTGTTGGACTAGTAACCGAAAGGTTACAAGTTCAAATCCCAAGCTGTTGTTCTGCCCCTGAACAGGCAGTTAACCCACTGTTCCTAGGCCGTCATTGAAAATAAGATTTTGTTCTTAACTGACTTGCCTAGTTAAATAAAGGTTAAAAAAAATCGGTGCACTAAATATGTTCTGTGATCATTCTGATAGTAGTGGTTTGGTCACCTGTGTTTGCTCCCTGTGGAAATAGAGTTGACAGTGAGGAAACTTCTCCTAAAAGGCATTTTTTACTCTTAGTATTTCAACTTGTATGTGTTTGCAAAGAAGCACTCGCCCTCCATTTGGCAAATCTGACCATAATTCTATCCTCCTAATTTCTGTTTACAAGCAAAAATGAACGCAAGAAGCACCAGTGACAAAATCAATAAAAAAGTGGTCAGATGAAGCAGATGCTAAGCTACAGGACTGTTTTGCGAGCACAGACTGGAAAATGTTCCGGGATTCCTCCAATGGCATTGAGGAGTACATCACATCTGTAATTGGCTTCATCAATAATTGCATCGATGACGTTGTCCCCACAGTGACCGTACGTAGATACCCCAACCAGAAGTCATGGATCCATCCTCACTGAGCTAAAGGCTAGAGCTGCCGCCTTCAAGAAGCAGGACTCTAACCCGGAAGCTTATAAGAAATCCCGCTATGCCCTCCGACGAACCATCAAACAAAGCGTCAATACAGGACTAAGATCGAGTCATACTACACCGGCTCTGACGCTCGTCGGATGTGGCAGCGCCTGGACACCATTACAGACTACAAAGGGAAGCACAGCCGAGAGCTGCCCAGTGACACGAGCTTACCGGACAAGCTAAACTACTTCTATGCTTGCTTTGAGGCAAATAACACTGAAACATGTATGAGAGCACCAGCTGTACCGGAAGACTGTGATCACACTCTCCGCAGCCGATGTGAGTAAGACCTTAATACAGGTCAACGTTCACAAAGCTGCAGGGCCAGATGGATTACCAGGACGTGTACTGCGAGCATGCGCTGACCAACTAGCAAGTGTTTTCACTGACATTTTCAACCTCTCTCTGTCCGAGTCTGTAATACCAACATGTTTTAAGCAGACCACCATAGTGCCTGTGCACAAGACCACTAAGGAAACCTGCCTAAATGACTACTGACCCATAGCACTCACGTCTATAGCCATGAAGTGCTTTGAAAGGCTGATCATGGCTCACATCAATACCATCATCCCAGAAACCCTAGACCCACTCCAATTTGCATACCGCCCCAACAGATCCACAGATGATGCAGTCTCTATTGCAATCCACACTGCCCTTTCCCACCTGGACAGAATGAACACCTATGTGAGAATGCTATTCATTGACTACAGCTCATCGTTCAACACCATAGTGCCCTCAAAGCTCATCAATAAGCTAAGGACCCTGGGACTAAACACCTCCCTCTGCAACAGGATCCTGGACTTCCTGACGGGCCGCCCCCAGGTGGTAAGGGTAGGTAACAACACATCTGCCACGCTGATACTCAACACAGGGGCCCCTTAGGGCCTGCACGGCCAGGCACGACTCCAACACCATCATTAAATTTGCAGATGACACAACCGTAGTAGGCCTGATCACCGACAACAATGAGCCTATAGGGAGGGGACCTGGCCATGTGGTGAGAGGACTACAACCTCTCCCTCAAAGTGATCAAGACAAAGGAGGTGATTGTGGACTACAGGAAAAAGAGGACATAGCACGCCCCCATTCTCATCGACGGGGCTGCAGTGGAGCAGGTTGAGAGCTTCAAGTTCCTTGGTGTCCACATCACCAACAAACTAACATGGTCCAAGCACAACATGACAGTCGTGAAGCGGGCATGACAAAATCTATTCTAGTCAAATGGCTACCCAGACTATTCACATTGCCCCCCCCCCCCCCCCCCTCTCCACACCACTGCCACTCTCTGTTGTCATCTATGCATAGTCACTTTAATTAACTCTACCTACATGTATATACTACCTCAACTAACCGGTGCCCCCACACATTGACTCTGTACCGGTACCCCCTGTATATATTGTTATTTTTTACTGCTCCTCTTTAATTACTTGTTACTTTTATCTCTTATTCTTATCTGTATCTTTTTAAACTGCACTGTCGGTTAGGGGCTCGTAAGTAAGCATTTCACTGTTGTATTCGGGGGATGTGACTAATACAATTTGATTTGATTTGAAATGATGAACACAGGCTCAGTTGTGGGAGGGGCCTCAGACTGTCTTCCCAGTGCAGTGGTCAGTGCTGCTTAAGTGTTTTCCCTATAGTATCCACAAGGTGCAGCACCTTTATGTGCAGCATCTCTGGGCACTTAGAAGAGAGAGTCAAGTGACTAACTCCATCTAAATCTTTCTCTCTCTTTGGTAAAATGCATTTCTGGCCTGTTCCCATTCCAGTCCTAAGACCAGCATTTTGCATCTCAATGATTGATTTATCCCCCCCCCCCCCCCCCCCCTCTCTCTGCTCCTGCTTAAACTCACTCCATTAAGATGTGCACACTCATCAGTTATGAACTCTACCCATCTTCGTCTCTTCTCTTTGTCTTGTTTACGCCCTCACAGTCATGCACTCTACCACAACTGATATCATAAAAGTGTTGGTGGAGTGTAAATTAATGGAGAGCATTGATGCTAAAACTTGACAGAGACTTAAAGAGGAATAGGATGGGAAAAACCTTAGGGCACTCTGTCTACCGCCTCTCTTCCCCCAATTTAAAGTCCCTTGATATTAGTTTGTTGAATTAGAAACACAATGTGAGGTTTCTTTGTGAATCCATCCAGTGTTATGTTTGATGTGTCTGCCTTTTTGTGCTATATGTGTCAATGGGAGGTAGACACAGGCAGCGCCACACAGGGTAGGGCAGACTCCTTCACTCTAAGTGCTGCTGGTCATATTCCAGCCATCAGCGGATGTGGATCAATGCCTGGTTTACAGCTTTACATCATTCTTAAAATGCCTGGGCAAACAAGGAAACGCTCAGACGGTCAATCAGAAACTATTAGTAAAAAACACACATCATCCCTCCGGACTCGCTGCCCTCCTCCCCCCTCTCTCACTCATCTTTCTAGCTCACTCAAACCGGAGACTGCACTAGAGGGAGAATTCCTGTCTTGATGGACCTGTGGGACGGACTTACCCAAAAAGGGAGACACAGGGGGTTCAGCCCTTAACTGGGACAGAATGTTTACTACAGAGGATACTTCACAAAGGAGATTTGGGAGATGAGGAATTAAGTAGTATACCTTTTGTTGTTTTTTTACTCAAAACCATGCACTGGACCTGGATTTAGAGGGACTTTTGGAAGACAAAATATTATCAACAAACTCACCTTTTTGCCTTCGCTGGAGATCAAGGGGTTAAATGAATGGCAGCTGAAACAGAGTGACTGTTACGGGATCTTTACCTTGTTCACCCATGAAGAGCATCGTCACTTGCAGATTTCACCTGCTTTAACAATGTGTGTGGGTGGGAGGATGGGGGGAGTAAAGAGTGACCAATAGCGTTTGCAGCTATTTTTCAGGCATCTTCTTCAATTCTTTGATAGGATGTTTTTTAGACACACACTTACAGCAGCAAACATTTGTAAAGTTATGGAATACACATCCTATATGTCCAGGGCTGGCCAATAGAAAGCATATAAAGGTTCTTACTCAAATCAGTCAGCCATGGTGCTGGATGGCATGGAACTGATTGCAATTACTGTAGTCATTGGTCTTTTTTTTGTAATGTTCAAGCAGTTTGGTGTCTGGGAGCCCTTGTCATTAGATGGTAAGTAACAGGAACAGACTCCCCAGTCTCTTTTCTGATCAAGGCCATCATATTCCTCGCAAATAGACATAAGCTATTCGTACTGTGTTGTTGATAGTTGACGCTACATGATTTCACTGTTGTCAACTTATGAGAGACAGCTGGCTTCCACTGCATATCAAGACACAATGCCTCAAAACACGAAGGTCTCATGTCTTATCATTGATAGATAGAAATAGAAAAGACAACACTGTGGCCACCTGACTTAACCTGATTGTGTGTTTCTCCCTTTCTCACCTCCTCACTTCCCTATACTTCAATCTCTTCCTCTCCCTTTTCCTCTCTCTGGTTGTTTGTATATCATAGATGGTGAGCACACACACAGTAGTAACTCCATGTATTCTTCATTTCCTTTGTCTTGATTATGTATGTTTTAATCTGTGCCCCACTCTCTCATATATATATATATATATATATATATATATATATATGTTGTCTCTCTGAGGGTTGCTTGTCTTCCCCTCATCATCCTCTCTTACTTTATTTTCCACCATCTTTTTGTTTTTAAACATTTTATTGTACACCATTGTCATCCAATCCCATTTCTGTTACCCACCACACAAATGTCTCTCCCTCCCAACTTCTTTTGATTATCCTCATATCTTCCTCTCTCGATTTCAACCTTTCTCATCCATTCCTGTCCTATTTTTGCCTCTCCCTGAATCCGCATTCTCCTCTCCCTTTCACCTCACCCCTTCTCCCGACTTTCCTTCCTTTCCCTGGGTTGTCCTCCTTTCCCTCTCTCCCTCTCCTCTCTCAAACAGAGAGCAGTGACTGTGAATTGGAGCTTTCTACTGTTCGTCACCAGCCCGAAGGCTTAGAACAGCTCCAGGCCCAGACCCAGTTTACCAGGAAAGAGCTGCAGTCGCTCTACAGAGGCTTCAAAAATGTGCGACTGGGACTTGGCTGGGCTTAGAGCACCGAGTGGGAGTGGGGTGCTTAAATCAACATTGTCAGGGACTTGAAGGACTGCAAAGATATCATCTCACAATATGTTTTACATACTTACATAGCTACATACATTTACACAGATATTTACACACACTTCAAGCCTTTTAGACATACAGGTAACTGCCAAAATAATGGAAACACTTGAGTAAAGGAGGGATACAACATATATTGAAAGCAGGTGCTTCCACACAGGTGTGGTTCCTGAGTTAATTGAGCAGTTAACATCCAATCATGCTTAGGGTCCTGTATAAAAATGATGGGCAGGCCATTATTCTGGCAGCCATGGCTATGCCTCCATAGGATAACAATGCCCCCGTCCATAGTGCACGAGTGGTTACTGCATGATTTGATGAGCATGAAAATGATGTAAACCATATGCCATGGCCATCTCAGTCACCAGTTTTAAACCCCATTGAACACTTATTGGAGATTCTGGAGCGGTGCCTGAGACAGCGTTTTCTACCACCATCAACAAAACACCAAATGATGGCATTTCTCACAGAAGAATGGTGTCACATCCATCCAATAGCGTTCCAGACACTAATAAGAATCTATGTCAAGGTGCATTGAAGCTGTTCTGGCTCATGGAGGACCAACGCCCTATTAAAACACTTTATGTTGGTGTTTCCTTTATTTTGGCAGTTACCTGCATATTAGCCATTTACAAGCCGTTAGACACACCTCTTTTCACAGATATTTAACTACATTCATGCGTACAATACATACAAGTTAAATAAGACAAACGTATTCAAGATATTTTCATGTCTCTCTGAACAGGAGTGTCCTAGCGGGCTGGTGGATGAGGAGACGTTCAAGACCATCTATTCACAGTTCTTCCCCCAGGGAGGTAGGATTCTCTCCCCTCGAGATGCAAGGGAGGCACCATGGTTGATAGCAGATGGGTGGGAGACGCCCTTTTAACTGCCCCTACTGTTATCAGTAATTTCAACCTGGACTCAGGGGTAGACCTCACATAGCAAATGTATATCTGTGACACTCAAATAAGTATGATATGTTTTGTATGGTATTCATTTGTGGATGTCCATCATCCATTTCATATGAAATGTTACGAATTACAATTCATATGATATGTTATGAACTGCAATTTGTTACAAATGTGCAATACGTATGACATGTTGTGGCTAATGTTAGCAAGGTGGCTAGATAGATCAAGTTAGCTAGGTGTTAGGGTTAGAGGTTAAGGTTAATAGTTATGTTAGCTAACATGCTAAGTAGTTACAAAGTAGCTAAGAAGAAGTAAGTAGTTGCAAAGTTGCTTATTAGCTAAAATGCTAAAGTTGCCCGTGACGCCTTTGGGTTGCTAGAGTTTTGCATTATATGCCCACCCATCCTCCCCGACCAACCTCATTTTTGGCTTAAGTAACAATACCCAATATAACATGTCATACTAATTTGAGTGTCACAGATTTACATTTACTATATTATGTCCTTGAGGACAGGCTGGCTATTTCAATGGACTGTTATTTGATAGAGCATTGTCTTACTGTTTTTGAATGAAAATTTGATTAGTAGATGCAAGATTCTGACAACTCAGAACCTCATCTATTGATATATACAGTGCATTTGGAAAGTATTCAGACCCCTTGACTTTTTCCACATTTTATTACTTTACGGCCTTATTCTAAAATGTATTAAATATGTTTTCCCCTTATCAATCTACAAACAATAACCCATAATGATGAAGTAAAAGCAGGTTTGTAGAAATTTTGGGAAAAACACAGATATCACATTTACATAAGTATAAAGACCATTGACTCAGTACTTTGTTGAAGCACCTTTGGCAGCGATTGCAGCCTTGAGTCTTCTTGGGTATGATGCTACAAGCTTGTTACACCTGTATTTGGGGAATTTTTCCCACTATTCTCTGCAGATCCTCTCAAGCTCTTTCAGGTTGGATGGGGAGCGTCGCTACACAGCTATTTTCAGGTCTCTCCAGAGATGTTAGATCGGGTTCAAGTCCGGGCTCCAGCTAGGCCACTCAAGGACATTAAGATAATTGTCCCAAAGCCACTCCTGTGTTGTTTGGCTATGTGCTTAGGGTCATTATCCAGTTGGAAGGTAAACATTCGCCCCAGTCTCAGGTCCTGAGCGCTCTGGAGCAGGTTTTCATCAAGGATCTCTATATACCATTCATCTTCCCCTCAATCCTGACTAGTCTCCCAGTCGGTGCCGCTGAAAAACATCCCCACAGCATGATGCTGCCACCACTATGCTTCACTGTAAGGATGGTCCCAGGTTTCCTCCAGGTGTGACGCTTGGCATTCAGGCTAAAGAGTTCAATCTTGGTGTCATCAGACCAGTGAATCTTGTTTCTCATGGTCTGAGAGCCCTTTAGGTGCCTTTTGGCAAACTCCAAGCAGGCTGTCATGTGCCTTTTACTGAGGAGTGGTTTCCATTTGGCCACTACCATAAAGGCCTGGTGGAGTGCTGCAGAGATGGCTGTCCTTCTGGAAGGTTCTTTCATCTCCACAAAGGAACTCTGGAGCTCTGTCAGAGTGATAGAGTTTGGGTTCTTAGTCACCTCCCTGACCAAGGCCCTTGTCCACTGATTGCTCAGTCTGGCCGGACGGCCAGCTCTAGGAAGAGTCTTGATGGTTCCAAACTTCTTCCATTTAAGAATGATGGAGGCCACTGTGGTATTGGGGACCTTCAATGCTGCAGAAATGTTTTGGTCCCCTTCCCCAGATCTGTGTCTCGACACATTCCTGTCTCCGAGCTCTACGGACAATTCCTTCGACCTCATGGCTTGGTTTTTACTCTGACATACACTGTCAACTGTGGGACCTTATATAGACAGGTGTGCCTTTCCAAATCATGTCCAATCAATTGAATTTACCACAGGTGGACTGTGGTCAAGTTGTAGAAACATGTCAAGGATGATCAATGGAAACAGGATGCACCTGAGCTCAATTTCGAGTCTCATAGCAAAGGATCTGAATGCTTATGTAAACAAGGCATTTCTGTTTTTTATTTGTAATAAATTAGGAAACAATTCTTTGTCATTATGGGGTGTTAAAAAATGTTTCATCAATTTTAGAATTAGGCTGTAACGTAACAAAATGTGGAAAAAGTCAAGGGTTCTGAATTCTTTCCGAATGCCCTGTAGATGCTTTAAAGACTGACCCATTTCACCCTGAGCAACCGTCAAAATAGATGAAAGTGAAAAAAGAATAAATAACCAACTGTCATCCACTGTACCTGATGTTAACTACATTATTGGTATCACTACTCAGATGCCACCACATATGCACATTTCCTGTTCAACGCTTTTGACATGGACAGAAATGGCTCTATCCGTTTTGAGGTAAGCAAAGCTCCTTTAAAGTAAGGTAATTTCTTCTCTCGCATAAAACCTTCCTGAACAATCAATCTTAGCCATCCCAATAACCTGCTCAACCTCCCCCCTCCTCTCCCCTCCAGGACTTTGTGATTGGCCTATCTGTACTGCTCAGAGGTTCAGAAACAGAGAAGCTCCAGTGGGCCTTCAATCTGTATGATATCAACAAGGATGGCTGCATCACCAAGGAGGTACAGTGGAAGACCTTGCCTTCAAACTTTCCTGTCTGTTGCATAGAGAGAGTTCTACTGCTAGACGTAACACTGCAAGACATAGCATTGACTCATGACTGTGTGTGTGTGTACGTGCAACTGTGTGTGTTTTTGTGTGTGTATGTGTGTATTGTGTGCACCTGTGTACAGGAAATGTTGGCCATAATGACATCCATCTATGACATGATGGGCAGGTATACCTCTCCCAGTGTACGAGATGATGACCCATCTGAGCATGTGGACAAGTTCTTTCAGGTACATAAACCCCCCAGCATGTAACCCCCTCCCATGTCTGACATTTTACATGTCGTTTAACACCTTCTGTCCTTCTGTTTGTATTGTTTCTGTCCTAAGGCTTTATTGTTGTTTTTTGTTTGATGAGAACTCTGGTCGGTTTTAATTTTCACAACCATAAAGCTTCACATTGTGTCACTGTGGAGGTTAGTAGTATACGGTATGTAATCATACAAGATCTTTAATGGCCACCTTTTTCAGAAAATGGATCGGAACAGAGACGGGGTGGTGACCATTGATGAGTTCATAGAGACCTGTCAGAAGGTAAACACATTCTCCACAATCTTTACTGGCGAAAATATGTATCTGATATTAAAAATGCCAGGACAAGCCGCTGGCTATTGCATGGTTTTAACCTGCCTGGCTAACATTCCAGGTATTCCTGTAGTTGGTAGATAGCAAGTTCTGTCAGTTTTGTCTTACAGAACCTGCACAACATGTCAGAAGAGCACACAACATATGAAAAGCTAAGAACAGTACTGCCATAAGTAGTGTTCAATTGACATTGTGTCCAAAACAACAAATTCCTTAACTCTTAATTTCTCTCACCAGGATGAAGATATAATGGCCTCCATAAAGCTCTTTGAGAATGTAATCTAGGACTGGACAGAGAACACAGATATATGTCAAGATGACCTTTAATTGATTCCAATAGCAGACCCTACAAGCCCCTACGTACCTTGCCCCTCACCGTTGGATAATAGAAGATTATTGACACACAATAGGGAAATGTGACTCTAAACGTTTGACTCCACTATGTATGGGAAAACAATCCCTAAAAATGGCCCTGCTGACAGTTCTACTTTCCTTACCTTTTTTTTCTCAAATTTTTACTAACGACATGCCACTGACTTTGAGTAAAGCCAAGAGTGTTTATGTATGCGGATGACTCAACACTGTACACGTCAGCTACCACAGCGACTGAAATGATTGCAACACTTAACAAAGAGCTGCAGTTAGTTTCAGAGCGGGTGGCAAGTAATAAGTTAGCCCTAAATATTTCTAAAAATAAAAGCATTGTATTTGGAGCAAAACACTCACTTGACCCTAAACCTCAACTAAATCTTGTAATAAATAATGTGGAAATTGAGCAAGATGAGATGACTAAACTGCTTGGACTAACCCTAGATTGTAACCTGTCATGGTCAAAACATATTGATACAGTAGTAGCTAAGATGGGGAGAAGTCTGTCTTTAATAAAGCGATGTTCCGCCTCCTTAACAACACTATCAACAAGGCAGGTCGTACAGGCCCTAGTTTTGTCGCACCTTGACTACTGTTCAGTCGTGTGGTCAAGTGCCACAAAATAGAACTTAGAAAAATTGCAATTGGCTCAGAACAGGGCAGCACGGCTGGCCCTTGGATGTACACAGAGAGCTAATATTAATAATATGCATGTCAATCTCTCCTGACTGAAAGTGAAGGAGAGATTGACTTCATCACTTACATATCACTTACATACTTTTATTTATGAGAAGTTTTGACATGTTGAACGCACCGAGCTGTCTGTCTACACTACTGGCAAACAGCTCGGACACCCATGCACCCCACAAGACATGCCACAAGAGGTCTCTTCACAGTCCCCTAGTCCAGAACAAACTACGGGGAGGCACACAGTACTACATAGAGCCATGACTACATTGGACTCTTCTGCATCAAGTAACTGACACAAGCAGTAAAATTAGATTTAAAAAACAGATTCAAAAACACCTCATGGAACAGCGGGGACTGTGAAGCAACACAAACATTGGCACAGACATATACCAACACACACATACATACACACACACGATAACATGCGCACTATACGTACATACACATGGATTTAGTACTGTAGATATGTGGTAGTGGTGGAGTAGGGGCCTGAGGGCACACAGTGTGTTGTGAAATCTGTGAATGTATTGTAATGTTTTTAAAATTGTATAAACCGCCTTAATTTTGCTGTACCCCAGGAAGAGTAGCTGCTGCTTTGCCAGCAGCTAATGGGGATCCATAATAAATAAATACAAATATGAATGGCAACATAAGAAGTGAAATGTTAGTACACTGTGCAGTAGCATGTCTACTGCTCATGCCTGAACCGATTATGATCCTTTGCATGTTTGCCTGAGAGTAGTGTAAGTTAATGTTAACACAGTTGAATGTAAGTATGAATTTTGTTATTGAGTAGCCTGAAACAAATATTATTGTATTTGTTTGTGTGTGTGTTGTGGGGGCTCATAGTAATGGGTGGAATGGAATAGATGGAAATGAATCGAGCACATCAAACACGTGTTTTGCTACCATTCCATTCCAGCCATCATTATGAGCCATCCTCCCGTCAGCAGTCTCCTGTGCACACAACAGCTTAGAAATGTACAAGTTTTTTACATTTCTGTACCCTCATGTATAGTGTACCTATAGCTCATCAGCATTATGATAGGAAGGTGGGATTTATTGATGTTGCCATATCATATAGCTACTCGCACCATTACATACAGTACATGCAATCATCTATCATAACGCCCATACTCCAAACCACCCCTCTACAGCCTATGTCATAAACTAACTGAATACCTGGAGAGAGAATGTATTTCAAAATGTTGTTGAATATCACTCTAAATAAAAAAGGAACCTGCACATCGCATGATATTTGATATGTAATTGTATATCACTTTCCTAAAAAATAGTTTTCCTGTGGCCTAAAATGTTTATGAATTACCATGTAATTTGTACAGTTGAAGATGACCTGTGCTTTGGCTCATATATAAAGTCAAGGCTGTTTTCTACTAACAAGTTGAGTCAGTGTTTTTGTTCTCAAATGCCGCAACAAAAAAAGTAATGCTCTGCTGCATTATATGGTGCATTGGTGCATATGTGGTGCATTGGTGCATATGTGGTGCATTGGTGCATTATATGTGCATTGGAATATTGTTTTGTTGCATTTTAGAACAGTAAAGCAGACCTAACTAGCAAGTAGCAAAGACACAGAAAAGCATACTTTTTTGAAATGTGAAAATTCAATTTTAATAAAAAATACTTTGGTGGTTTTCAATGTTGCTTCAAGTCTTTGTCACAAATAAACGTTTGGATTCTTGTTGCTCTTTACTAGTTCATTATTACTTTTTGAATTATAAGCATTTTGCATTTGCATAAATGCTCCATAGGCAATAATGGTACATTTTACGTTCACCACTGCTCTTGAACCACTTAAATGCCCAATACAGTCAAAAACATGACTTGTATATATTTTCACACTATGAGTTTGGAATAATACTGTAAAATTGTGAAAATTATGGTAATGCCCTTTTAATGTAAGAGCTGTTTGAAAAGACTGCCTGAAATTGCTGCCTGTTTTGAAGTTTTGGCCTACCAGCTGACCAGGCAGTAAATTAGTTTATAGACCAATAAAAAATAAAGTTCCAACCCTCTCTGCCAATAGCAGGTAGTTTTCAGTAACTTTTCAGCCGATAACAGTTTGTTTTCAGTTTTCTCCTCCCCACTCAGACCACTCTTGAGTATAAATATTTTTTTTGCTGTCTCTTGGTGTCTTTCCTATATATAACTCTTATTCAATTTTTTATTATAATTTAATGTCATATCCTTTGTTGTTCTTGTCTATTACTGTTCTGTACTTTGTCATGTATTTGTACGTTTTATGTGGACTCCAGAAAGAGTAGCTGCTGCATGTGCAGTAGCGAATGGGGATCCTAAAAACTAAACTCCCAGAGAGTCCGAGCTAAATTATTGTGCGAGAAATTGCTCTTTGCTAAGAACACGTTTTTTCACAAAATGTTTTACAAATTTAATCGAAAACAATCACACTAAGGTACTTAATTGTTACCCAGAAATGATTTGATATTCGGATAGAAAAGGCTCCATTGGACCTTTAAGTTACAAACACCATGACCAACATTGACATATGCAGAATGACTTAGCCAGACTGGCCTGACAGCATTCCTGTCAGATACAAACAGAGGGACAACCCACTTAGCAATCTCACTAGGATAAAGACCTCCTCCATTCCTGTCATTATTGAAAGAGATTGTGATACCTCACATCTCAAAATAGGGCTACTTTATGTTAGATCCCTTACTTCAAAGGCAATTATAGTCAATGAACTAATCACTGATCATAATCTTGATGTGATTGGCCTGACTGAAACATGGCTTAAGCCTGATGAATTTACTGTGTTAAATGAGGCATCACCTCCTGGTTACACTAGTGACCATATCCCCCGTGCATCCCGCAAAGGCGGAGGTGTTGCTAACATTTACGATAGCAATTTTTTTTTTTTAATTACGTTTTCGTCTTTTGAGATTCTAGTCATGAAATCTATGCAGCCTACTCAATCACTTTTTATAGCTACTGTTTTACAGGCCTTCTGGGCCATATACAGCGTTCCACATTGAGTTCCCTGAATCAGACCTTGTAGTCATAGCAGATAATATTCAATTTTTTGTTGACTTTAATATTCACATGGAAAAGTCCACAGACCCAATCCAAAAGGCATTCGGAGCCATCATCGGCTCAGTGGGTTTTGTCCAACATGTCTCTGGACCTACTCACTGTCACAGTCATACTCTGGACCTAGTTTTGTCCCATGGAATAAATGTTGTGGATCTTAATGTTTTTCCTCATAATCCTGGACTATCGGACCACCATTTTATTACGTTTGCAATTGCAACAAATAATCTGCTCAGACCGCAATCAAGGAGCATCAAAAGTCGTGCTATAAATTCACAGACAACACAAAGATTCCTTGATGCCCTTCCAGACTCCCTCTGCCTACCCAAGGACGTCAGAGGACAAAAATCAGTTAACCACCTAACTGAGGAACTCAATTTAACCGTGCGCAATACCCTAGATGCAGTTGCACCCCTAAAAACTAAAAACATTTCTCATAAGAAACTAGCTCCCTGGTATACAGAAAATACCCGAGCTCTGAAGCAAGCTTCCAGAAAATTGGAACGGAAATGGCACCACACCAAACTGGAAGTCTTCTCACTAGCTTGGAAAGACCCTGCAGTATCGAAGAGCCCTTACTGCTGCTCGATCATCCTGTTTTTCCAACAGAATTGAGGAAAATAAGAACAATCCGACATTTATTTTTGATAATGTTGCAAAGCTAACTAAAAAACAGCATTCCCCAAGGCTTTCACTTCAGCAGTAATAAATTCATGAACTTCTTAGTGGAAAAGATCATGATTATTAGAAAGCAAATTACGGACTCCTCTTTAAATCTGCGTCTGCACAACTCTGCCAGGACCTAGGATCAAGAGAGACACTCAAGTGTTATAGTACTATATCTCTTGACACAATTATGAAAATAATCATGGCCTCTAAACCTTCAAGCTGCATACTGGATCCTATTCCAACTAAACTACTGAAAGAGCTGCTTCCTGTGCTTGGCCCTCCTATGTTGAACATAATAAACGGCTCTCTATCCACCGGATGTGTACCAAACTCACTAAAAGTGGCAGTAATAAAGCCTCTCTTCAAAAAGCCAAACCTTGACCCAGAAAATATAAAAAACTATCGGCCTATATCGAATCGTCCATTCCTCTCATAAATGTTAGAAAAGGCTGTTGCGCAGCAACAATGTATACGAAATGCTTCAGTCTGGTTTTAGACCCCATCATAGCACTGCGACTGCACTTGTGAAGGTGGTAAATGACCTTTTAATGGCATCAAACCGAGGCTCTGCATCTGTCCTCGTGCTCCTAGCCCTTAGTGCTGCTTTTGATACCATCGATCACCACATTCTTTTGGAGAGATTGGAAACCCAAATTGGTCTACACGGACAAGTTCTGGCCTGGTTTAGATCTTATCTGTCAAAAAGATATCAGTTTGTCTCTGTGAATGGGTTGTCCTCTGACAAATCAACAGTAAATTTCGGTGTTCCTCAAGGTTCCGTTTTAGGACCACTATTGTTTTCACTCTATATTTTAACACTTGGGGATGTCATTCGAAAACATAATGTTAACTTTCACTGCTATGCGGATGACACACAGCTGTACATTTCAATGAAACATGGTGAAGCCCCAAAATTGCCCTCGCTAGAAGCCTGTGTTTCAACCATAAGGAAGTGGATGGCTGCAAACGTTCTACTTTTAAACTCGGACAAGACAGAGATGTTGGTTCTAGGTCCCAAGAAACAAAGAGATCTTCTGTTGAATCTGACAATTACTCTTAATGGTTGTACAGTCGTCTCAAATAAAACTGTGAAGGACCTTGGCATTACTCTGGACCCTGATCTCTCTTTTGACGAACATATCAAGACTGTTTCAAGGACAGCTTTTTTCCATCTACGTAACATTGCAAAAATCAGAATCTTTCTGTCCAAAAATGATGCAGAAAAATTAATCCATGCTTTAGTTACTTCTAGGTTGGACTACTGCAATGCTCTACTTTCCGGCTACCCAGATAAAGCACTAAATAAACTTCAGTTCGTGTTGCTAGAATCCTGACTAGAACCAAAAAATGTGATCATATTACTCCAGTGCTAGCCTCCCTACACTGGCATTACATGGGCTTGCTCCTACCTATCTCTCTGATTTGATCCTGCCGTACATACCTACACGTACGCTACGGTCACAAGACGCAGGCCTCCTAATTTTCCCTAGAATTTCTAAGCAAACAGCTGGAGGCAGGGCTTTCTCCTATAGAGCTCCATTTTTATGGAATGGTCTGCCTACCCATATGAGAGACGCAAACTCGGTCTCAACCTTTAAGTCTTTACTGAAGACTCATCTCTTCAGTGGGTCATATGATTGAGTGTAGTCTGGCCCAGGAGTGTGAAGGTGAACGGAAAGGTTCTGGAGCAACGAACCGCCCTTGCTGTCTCTGCCTGGCCGGTTCCCCTCTTTCCACTGGGATTCTCTGCCTCTAACCCTATTACAGGGGCTGAGTCACGGGTGCTCTTTCATGCCGTCCCTAGGAGGGGTGCGTCACTTGAGTGGGTTGAGTCACTGATGTGATCTTCCTGTCTGGGTTGGCGCCCCCCCCTTGGGTTGTGCCGTGGGGGAGATCTTTGTGGGCTATACTCGGCCTTGTCTCAGGATGGTAAGTTGGTGGTTGAAGATATCCCTCTAGTGGTGTGGGGGCTGTGCTTTGGCAAAGTGGGTGGAGTTATATCCTTCCTGTTTGGCCCTGTCCGGGGGTATCATCGGATGGGGCCACAGTGTCTCCTGACCCCTCCTGTCTCAGCCTCCAGTATTTATGCTAAATCAAATCAAATCAAATTTTATTTGTCACATACACATGGTTAGCAGATGTTAATGCGAGTGTAGCGAAATGCTTGTGCCTGTAGACAATGCAGTAATAACCAACAAGTAATCTAACTAACAATTCCAAAACTACTGTCTTATACACAGTGTAAGGGGATAAAGAATATGTACATAAGGATATATGAATGAGTGATGGTACAGAGCAGCATAGGCAAGATACAGTAGATGGTATCGAGTACAGTATATACATATGAGATGAGTATGTAAACAAAGTGGCATAGTTAAAGTGGCTAGTGATACATGTATTACATAAGGATGCAGTCGATGATATATAGTACAGTATATACGTATGCATATGAGATGAATAATGTAGGGTAAGTAACATTATATAAGGTAGCATTGTTTAAAGTGGCTAGTGATATATTTACATCATTTCCCATCAATTCCCATTATTAAAGTGGCTGGAGTTGAGTCAGTGTCAGTGTCAGTGTGTTGGCAGCAGCCACTCAATGTTAGTGGTGGCTGTTTAACAGTCTGATGGCCTTGAGATAGAAGCTGTTTTTCAGTCTCTCGGTCCCAGCTTTGATGCACCTGTACTGACCTCGCCTTCTGGATGATAGCGGGGTGAACAGGCAGTGGCTCGGGTGGTTGATGTCCTTGATGATCTTTATGGCCTTCCTGTGACATCGGGTAGTGTAGGTGTCCTGGAGGGCAGGCAGTTTGCCCCCGGTGATGCGTTGTGCAGACCTCACTACCCTCTGGAGAGCCTTACGGTTGTGGGCGGAGCAGTTGCCGTACCAGGCAGTGATACAGCCCGCCAGGATGCTCTCGATTGTGCATCTGTAGAAGTTTGTGAGTGCTTTTGGTGACAAGCCGAATTTCTTCAGCCTCCTGAGGTTGAAGAGGCGCTGCTGCGCCTTCTTCACGATGCTGTCTGTGTGAGTGGACCAATTCAGTTTGTCTGTGATGTGTATGCCGAGGAACTTAAAACTTGCTACCCTCTCCACTACTGTTCCATCGATGTGGATAGGGGGGTGTTCCCTCTGCTGTTTCCTGAAGTCCACAATCATCTCCTTAGTTTTGTTGACGTTGAGTGTGAGGTTATTTTCCTGACACCACACTCCGAGGGCCCTCACCTCCTCCCTGTAGGCCGTCTCGTCGTTGTTGGTAATCAAGCCTACCACTGTTGTGTCGTCCGCAAACTTGATGATTGACTTGGAGGCGTGCGTGGCCACGCAGTCGTGGGTGAACAGGGAGTACAGGAGAGGGCTCAGAACGCACCCTTGTGGGGACCCAGTGTTGAGGATCAGCGGGGTGGAGATGTTGTTGCCTACCCTCACCACCTGGGGGCGGCCCGTCAGGAAGTCCAGTACCCAGTTGCACAGGGCTGGGTCGAGACCCAGGGTCTCGAGCTTGATGACGAGCTTGGAGGGTACTATGGTGTTGAATGCCGAGCTGTAGTCGATGAACAGCATTCTCACATAGGTATTCCTCTTGTCCAGATGGGTTAGGGCAGTGTGCAGTGTGGTTGAGATTGCATCGTCTGTGGACCTATTTGGGCGGTAAGCAAATTGGAGTGGGTCTAGGGTGTCGGGTAGGGTGGAGGTGATATGGTCCTTGACTAGTCTCTCAAAGCACTTCATGTTGACGGAAGTGAGTGCTACGGGGCGGTAGTCGTTTAGCTCAGTTACCTTAGCTTTCTTGGGAACAGGAACAATGGTGGCCCTCTCGAAGCATGTGGGAACAGCAGACTGGTATAGGGATTGATTGAATATGTCCGTAAACACGCTGGTCTGCGCATGCTCTGAGGGCGCGGCTGGGGATGCCGTCTGGGCCTGCAGCCTTGCGAGGGTTAACACGTTTAAATGTCTTACTCACCTCGGCTGCAGTGAAGGAGAGTCCGCATGTTTTCGTTGCAGGCCGTGTCAGTGGAACTGTATTGTCCTCAAAGCGGGCAAAAAAGTTATTTAGTCTGCCTGGGAGCAGGACATCCTGGTCCGTGACTGGGCTGGATTTCTTCATGTAGTCCGTGATTGACTGTAGACCCTTCCACATGCCTCTTGTGTCTGAGCCGTTGAATTGAGATTCTACTTTGTCTCTGTACTGACGCTTAGCTTGTTTGATAGCCTTGCGGAGGGAATAGCTGCACTGTTTGTATTCGGTCATGTTACCAGTCACCTTGCCCTGATTAAAAGCAGTGGTTCGCGCTTTCAGTTTCACGCGAATGCTGCCATCAATCCACGGTTTCTGGTTAGGGAATGTTTTAATCGTTGCTATGGGAACGACATATTCAACGCACGTTCTAATGAACTCGCACACCGAATCAGCGTATTCGTCAATATTGTTATCTGACGCAATACGAAACATGTCCCAGTCCACATGATGGAAGCAGTCTTGGAGTGTGGAGTCAGCTTGGTCGGACCAGCGTTGGACAGACCTCAGCGTGGGAGCCTCTTGTTTTAGTTTCTGTCTATAGGCAGGGATCAACAAAATGGAGTCGTGGTCAGCTTTTCCGAAAGGAGGGCGGGGCAGCGTCGCGGAAGTTAGAGTAACAATGATCCAAGGTTTTTCCACCCCTGGTTGCGCAATCAATATGCTGATAAAATGTAAAACTTGTTTTCAGATTAGCCTTGTTAAAATCCCCAGCTACAATGAATGCAGCCTCCGGATAAATGGATTCCAGTTTGCAAAGAGTCAAATAGAGTTCGTTCAGAGCCATCGATGTGTCTGCTTGGGGGGGGATATATACGGCTGTGATTATAATCGAAGAGAATTCTCTTGGTAGATAATGCGGTCGACATTTGATTGTGAGGAATTCTAAATCAGGTGAACAGAAGGATTTGAGTTCCTGTATGTTTCTTTCATCACACCATGTCTCGTTAGCCATAAGGCATACGCCCCCGCCCCTCTTCTTACCAGAAAGATGTTTGTTTCTGTCGGCGCAATGCGTGGAGAAACCCGCTGGCTGCACCGCCTCCGATAGCGTTCCTCCAATGAGCCATGTTTCCGTGAAGCAAAGAACGTTACAGTCTCTGATGTCCCTCTGGAATGCTACCCTTGCTCAGATTTCAACAACCTTGTTGTCAAGAGACTGGACATTGGCGAGAAGAATGCTAGGGAGTGGTGCATGATGTGCCCGTCTCCGGAGTCTGACCAGAAGACCGCCTCGTTTCCCTCTTTTTCGGAGTCGTTTTTTTGGGTCGCTGCATGGGATCCATTCCGTTGTCCTGGGTGAAAGGCAGAACACAGGATCCGCGTCGCGAAAAACATATTCTTGGTCGTACTGATGGTGAGTTGGCGCTGATCTTATATTCAGTAGTTCTTCTCGACTGTATGTAATGAAACCTAAGATGACCTGGGGTACTAATGTAAGAAATAACACGTAAAAAAACAAAACACTGCATAGTTTCCTAGGAACGCGAAGCGAGGCGGCCATCTCTGTCGGCGCCGGAAGTAGTTTATGTGTCGGAGGGCTAGGGTCAGTTTGTTATATCTGGAGTACTTCTCCTGTCTTATCTGGTGTCCTGTGTGAATATAAGTATGCCCTCTCTAATTCTCTCTTTCTCTCTCTCGGAGGACCTGAGCCCTAGGACCATGCCTCAGGACTACCTGGCATGATGACTCCTTGCTGTCCCCAGTCCACCTGGCCGTGCTGCTGCTCCAGTTTCAACTGTTCTGCCTGCGGCTATGGAATCCTGACCTGTTCACCGGACGTGCTACCTGTCCCAGACCTATTATTTGTCCCTGCTGGTCATTTATGAACATTTGAACATTTTGGCCATGTTCTGTTATTATCTCCACCCGGCACAGCCAGAAGAGGAATGGCCACCCCTCATAGCCTGGTTCCTCTCTAAGTTTCTTCCTAGGTTTTGGCCTTTCTAGGGAGTTTTTCCTAGCCAACATGCTTCAACACCTGCATTGCTTGCTGTTTGGAGTTTTAGACTGGGTTTCTGTACAGGACTTTGAGATATCAGCTGATGTACGAAGGGCTGTATAAATACATTTGATTTGACGATCTAGTATCACGGGAAACACAGGAGAGTCAATGAGAAAGAAACTGATTCTCTCATCGCGGCCCCCCTGCGTCTCCATGGCCAGGGAGATGGTGGCCTCCCTGATTAGCCCGGACCCTAATGGTTGACTATCCAGAGCGTGAACCGGAAAAGGTCTATTCACAGGAATAATGGGGATCCCTAAACTAAGTGCTAATGCTCTGTCAATAAAATTCCCAAATGCGCCTGAATCGACGAGCGCCTGATGCTGGGAATGCGGGGAGAACTCAGGGAAACTAACAGGTACAAACAGGTGGACAACAGAGGACTCTGGATGAGAGTGGTGCATACTCACCTGGGGTGACGTCAGAGTGCCCTACCTGCTGCCTCGACTCCCAGAGGGACCAATCAGGCACACACCGGCAGTGTTCCCTCTGCGGCCACAGATGGTGCACGTGCCAGCCCCTCCCAACTCCATGGGCACCGGAGCGGGAGTGCTGGGAGATGGAACCGACAGAGCCCGCTCAGGACGTCCACGGATGACCAGCAGGTTACCCAACCGGATGGACATATCCACCAGTTGGTCAAAGGTGGTGGTGGCATCCCTGCAGGCCAACTCCCGTCGGACGTCCTCACGTATGCTGCATCAATAGTGGTCGATGAGGGCCCTGTCGTTCCATCCTGCTCCGGCGGCCAAGGTCCGGAACTCCAGCGCAAAATCCTGCCCCATCCCCTGCCTCAAATGAATGAGTCGTTCACCCGCCGCTCTACCTTTGGACCGATGGTCAAAGGCGGCCCAGAAACGGCGGGTAAACTCCTCGAAGTGGTCCAACGCCGTGTCTTCCTCTCCCCACACGGCGTTTGCCCACTCCAGAGCTCTCCCCAAGAGGCATGAGACGAGGGCAGATAATCTCTCCCTTCCTGAGGGAGCTGGGTGAACAGTGGCCAGGTACAGGTCTAGTTGTAAAAGGAACCCCTGGCACTGTGCGGCCGTCCCATCATACTCCCTGGGAAGGGAGAGATGCATTCCACTGGAGCTGGATCCGGACAGGACGGGTAGAGATAACCCTGGTTGAGCTGTTCGAGGCGCTGGGGAGACTTCCTGTCTCTCCCAGCGGCCCATGGTCTGGACAACGAGATCCATCATGGCACCGAGATGATGTAGCATAGCCGTGTGTTCCTGGACGCGTTCCTCAACTCCTCTGACCGGGGTACCTGCTTCTTCTGACTCCATGGTTGGTGTAGGATTCTGTTAGGAGTGTGTATTGGAGGCGCAGTCAGATGCAGGAGAGCAGAGTGTAGTGAACAGGAGCACTTTTTATTCCGGTCAAAATGACGACACAAAATAACGTAAAATGTGCCCAAAACACTGAACATAGGCAAAAAGTAATGCGCATAACAATATCCACAATATCAAAATACACGTAACACAAACAATCTTACACAAAGACATGATGGGGAACAGAGGAATAAATACGAAATAAGAATTGATTTGGGAATGAAAACCAGGTGTGCAGGGAACAAGACAAAACAAATGGATACATGAAAAATGGAGCGGCGGTGGCTAGAAAGCCGGTGATGTCGACTGCCGAACGCCCCCCGAACACGGAGAGGATCCAATTTCGGTGGAAGTTGTGACAATTTCATAAGTGTCAAAGGCTTTTATTGACAATTACAAGAAGTTGATGCAAAGAGTCAATATTTGCAGTGTTGACCCTTCTTTTTCAAGACCTCTGAAATCGACCCTGGCATGCTGTCAATTAACTTCTGGGCCACATCCTGACTGATGGCAGCCCATTCTTTTGTCAGAATTTGTGGGGTTTTGTTTGTCCACCTGCCTCTTAAGGATTGACCACAAGTTCTCAATGGGATTAAGGTCTGGGGAGTTTCCTGGCCATGGACCCAAAATATCAATGTTTTGTTCCCCGAGACACTTAGTTATCTTATGGCAAGGTGCTCCATCATGCTGGAAAAGGTGTTGTTCGTCACCAAACTATTCCTGGATGGTTGGGAGAAGTTGTTCTCGGAGGACGTGTTGGTACCATTCTTTATTCATGGCAGTGTTCTTAGGCAAAATAGTGAGTGAGCCCACTCCCTTGGCTGAGAAGCAACCCCACAAATGAATGGTTTCAGGATGCTTTACTGTTGGCATGACACAGGACTGATGGTAGCGCTCACCTTGTCTTCTCCGGACAAGCTTTTTTTCCGGACGCCCCAAACAATCGGAAAGGGGATTCATCAGAGAAAATGACTTTACCCAAGTCCTCAGCAGTCCAATCCCTGTACCTTTTGTACAATATCAGTCTGTCCCTGTTGTTTTTCCTGGAGAGAAGTGGCTTCTTTGCTGCCTTTCTTGACACCAGGCCATCCTCCAAAAGTCTTTGCCTCACTGTGCGTGCAGATGCACTCACACATGCCTGCTGCCATTCCTGAGCAAGCTCTGTATTGGTGGTGCCCCGATCCCGCAGCTGAATCAACTTTAGGAGACGGTCTTGGCTCTTTCTGGACTTTCTTGGGCGCCCTGAAGCCTTCTTCACAACAATTGTACTGTTCTCCTTGAAGTTTTTGATAATCCGATAAATGGTTGATTTAGGTGCAATCTTACTGGCAGCAATATCCTTGCCTGTGAAGCCTTTTTGTGCAAAGCAATGATGACGGCACGTGTTTCCTTGCAGATAACCATGGTTGACAGAGGAAGAATAATGATTCCAAGCACCACCTTCCTTCTGAAGCTTCCAGTCTGTTATTCGAACTCAATCAGCATGACAGAGTGATCTCTAGCCTTGTCCTCATCAACACTCACACCTGTTTTAATGAGATAATCACTGACATGAAGTTACTGGTCCTTTTGTGGCAGGGCTGAAATGCAGTGAAATGTTTATTGGGGATTCAGTTCATTTGCATGGCAGAGAGGGATTTTGCAATTAATTGCAATTCATCTGATCACTCTTCATAACATTCTGGAGTATATGCAAATTGCCATCATACAAACTGAGGCAGCAGACTTTGTGAAAATTAATATTTGTGTCATTCTCAAAACTTTTGGCCACGACTGTACACAAGAAAATAACCAATAGAAGCTCTCTTCACAACCTAACAGTTAATCAATCTATCAAATGTATTAATAAAACCCTTTTTGAAAGGTGGGTTAACTTCTTGCCATGGTGCATAAAACAAGAGTAGCTTACGTATTTCTATAATTGTCCCCAGGCTATTAAATTGTGTGTCTCACCTCGTCCCTAGGTCAACATGACAGTATACTGTGTTTCCATAATTGGATTAGATCTATGAAATAGTGGGTGCTCATATCCTTCAGATACCAAAAATCCATGCAAATATGTTGTACACTGAACAATTTTTTTGTTAACTGAATGAAACTGGCAAACAAATGAAAATCAGTTATGTTTTAAATCAAGAGACCACAAGTAACAGAAAACCAGCAAATCTGTATAAACATTATGCAGTATACGCCATATTTAGTTCTGTTCATATACAGGAGTGGGAATTGCTACTGTGGGGCTGCCCTTCATCATACATAGAGTGCCTTGCGAAAGTATTCGGCCCCCTTGAACTTTGCGACCTTTTGCCACATTTCAGGCTTCAAACATAAAGATATAAAACTGTATTTTTTTGTGAAGAATCAACAACACAATCATGAAGTGGAACGACAATTATTGGATAATTCAAACTTTTTTAACGAATCAAAAACTGAAAAATTGGGCGTGCAAAATTATTCAGCCCCCTTAAGTTAATACTTTGTAGCGCCACCTTTTGCTGCGATTACAGCTGTAAGTCGCTTGGGGTATGTCTCTATCAGTTTTGCACATCGAGAGACTGACATTTTTTCCCATTCCTCCTTGCAAAACAGCTCGAGCTCAGTGAGGTTGGATGGAGAGCATTTGTGAACAGCAGTTTTCAGTTCTTTCCACAGATTCTCGATTGGATTCAGGTCTGGACATTGACTTGGCCATTCTAACACCTGGATATGTTTATTTTTGAACCATTCCATTGTAGATTTTGCTTTATGTTTTGGATTATTGTCTTGTTGGAAGACAAATCTCCGTCCCAGTCTCAGGTCTTTTGCAGACTCCATCAGGTTTTCTTCCAGAATGGTCCTGTATTTGACTCCATCCATCTTCCCATCAATTTTAACCATCTTCCCTGTCCCTGCTGAAGAAAATCAGGCCCAAACCATGATGCTGCCACCACCATGTTTGACAGTGGGGATGGTGTGTTCAGCTGTGTTGCTTTTACGCCAAACATAACATTTTGCATTGTTGCCAAAAAGTTCAATTTTGGTTTAATCTGACCAGAGCACCTTCTTCCACATGTTTGGTGTGTCTCCCAGGTGGCTTGTGGCAAACTTTAAACAACACTTTTTATGGATATCTTTAAGAAATGGCTTTCTTCTTGCCACTCTTCCATAAAGGCCAGATTTGTGCAATATACGACTGATTGTTGTCCTATGGACAGAGTCTCCCACCTCAGCTGTAGATCTCTGCAGTTCATCCAGAGTGATCATGGGACTCTTGGCTGCATCTCTGATCAGTCTTCTCCTTGTATGAGCTGAAAGTTTAGAGGGACGGCCAGGTCTTGGTAGATTTGCAGTGGTCTGATACTCCTTCCATTTCAATATTATCGCTTGCACAGTGCTCCTTGGGATGTTTAAAGCTTGGGAAATCTTTTTGTATCCAAATCCGGCTTTAAACTTCTTCACAACAGTATCTCGGACCTGCCTGGTGTGTTCCTTGTTCTTCATGATGCTCTCTGCGCTTTTAACGGACCTCTGAGACTATCACAGTGCAGGTGCATTTATACGGAGACTTGATTACACACAGGTGGATTGTATTTATCATCATTAGTCATTTAGGTCAACATTGGATCATTCAGAGATCCTCACTGAACTTCTGGAGAGAGTTTGCTGCACTGAAAGTAAAGGGGCTGAATAATTTTGCACGCCCAATTTTTCAGTTTTTGATTTGTTAAAAAAGTTTGAAATATCCAATAAATGTCGTTCCACTTCATGATTGTGTCCCACTTGTTGTTGATTCTTCACAAAAAAATACAGTTTTATATCTTTATGTTTGAAGTCTGAAATGTGGCAAAAGGTCGCAAAGTTCAAGGGGGCCAAATACTTTCGCAAGGCACTGTAGCTTCAACAATACTGTCCTCATCTGGGCATGCATTTAGCTCTTCCACAGCTTCAGAGCCACCCTGCCCACTCTTCTGGGAAGGCTTTCCACTAGATATAAGAAAGACATTTGCGGTTGATATATTATCGATTATATATTTTAAAAACAACCTGAGGATTGATTATAAAAAATGTTTGACATGTTTCTGTGGACATAATGGTAACTTTTGGAATTTTCGTCTGCGTTGTCGTGACCGCTCTTTCCTGAACATAACGCGACAAACAAACAGGTATTTTGGATATAAAAATCATCTTTATGGAACAAACGGAACATTTGTTGTGTAACTGGGAGTCTCGTGAGTGAAAATATCCGAAGATCATCAAAGGTAAACGATTCATTTGATTTATTTTCTGATTTTCGTAACCGAGCTACCTGATGCTAAGTGTACTTAATGTTTATCGTGCAATCGATAAACTTACACAAACGCTTGGATTGCTTTCGCTGTAAAGCATAATTTCAAAATCTGACACGACAGGTGGATTAACAAAAGGCTAAACTGTGTTTTCCTATATTGCACTTGTGATTTCATGAATACAAATATTTATAGTAATATTTATTGTATGTAGCGCTATGCTATTCAGCGATTGTTGATGACACTTATCCCGATAGGGGGATTGCAGCCATAACAGGTTATTTTATATTTAACCTTTTTAACTAGCCAATTCAGTTAAAGAACAAATTCTTATTTACAATGACGGCCTACACTGGCCAAACCCGGACGACACTGGGCCAATTGTGAGCAACCCTTCGGGACTCCCAATCACAACCAGTTGAGATACAGCCTGGAATCGAACCAGGGTGTCTGTAGTAATGCCTCAAGCACTGAGATGCAGTGCCTTAGACAGCTACGCCACTTGGGACCACATTAGAGTTACCAGCCTCAGAAATCTGCAATTAACTGCATCTCAGATTGTAGCCCAAATAAATGTTTCACAGAGTGCAAGTAACAGACACATCTCAACATCAACTGTTCAGAGGAGACTGCGTGAGACAGGCCTTCGTGGTTGAATTGCTGCAAAGAAACCACTACTAACGGACACCAGTAAGACGAAGAGACATGCTTGGGCCAAGAAGCAGGAGCAATGGACATTAGACCGATGGAAATCTGTCCTTTTGTCTGATGAGTCCAAATTGGAGATTTTTGGTTCCAACCGCCGTGAGACGCAGAGTAGGTGAACGGATAATCTCTGCACATGTGGTTCCCACCGTGAAGCATGGAGTAGGAGATGTGATGGTGTGGGAGTTATTTGCTGGTGACACTGTGAGTAATTTATTTAGAATTCAAGGCACACTTAACCAGCATGGCAACCACAGAATTCTACAGCGACATGCCATCGCATCTGGTTTGCGCTTAGTGGGACTATCATTTGTTTTTCAACAGTACAATGACCCAAAACACACCTACAGGCTGTGTGAGGGCTATTTGACCAAGAAGGAGTGATGGAGTGCTGCATTAGATCACCCAACCTCAACCCAATTGAGATGGTTTGGATGAGTTGAACCTCAGAAAGAAAAGCAGCCAACATGTGCTCAGTATATGTGGGAACGCCTTCAAGACTGTTGAAAAAGCATTCCAGTTGACTACCTCATGAAGCTGGTTGAGAGAATGCCAATAGTGTGCAAATTTGTCAAAAGGGTGGTTACTTTGAGAAACCAGTCAGTATCTAGTGTGACTATTATTTGCCTCATACAACGCAACACATCTCCTTCACATAGAGTTGATCAGGCTGTTGATTTTGGGCTGTGGAATGTTGTCCCAATGCTCAATGGGTGACATGCTCAATGGGTAACATGTCTGGTGAGTATGCAGGCTATGGAAGAACTGGGACATTTTCAGCTTCCAGGAAATGTGCACAGAGCCTTGCAACGTGGGGCTGTGGTCAGCATTCAACACTATAGTACCCTACAAGCTCATCATTAAGCTTGAGGCCCTGGGTCTCAACCCTGCCTTGTGCAATTGGGTCCTTGACTTTCTGACAGGCCACCCCCAGGTGGTGAAAGTAGGAAACAAACATCTCCACTTTGCTGATCCTCTACACTGGGGCCCCACAAGTGTGCGTGCTCAGCCCCCTCCTGTATTCCCTGTTCACCAATGACTGCATGACCATGCACTCAATCATCAAGTTTGCAGACAACACAACAGTAATGGGCTTGATTACCAACAAAGACAAGACAGCCTACAGGGAGGAGGTGAGAGCACTCGGAGTGTGGTGTCAGAAAAACAACCTCTCACTCAACGTCAACAAAACAAAGGAGATGATTGTGGACTTCAGAAAACAGCAGAAGGAGCACCTCCATATCCACATCGACGGGACCGCAGTGGAAAAGGTGGCAAGTTTTAAGTTCCTCGGCATACACATGACCGACAAACTGAAATGGTCCAACCACACAGACAGTGTCTTTGAAGAAGGCGCAACAGTGCCTCTCCAACCTCAGGAGGCTGAAGAAGTTTGGTTTGTCACCTAAAATCCTCACAAACTTTTACAGATGCACAATTGAGAGCATCATGTCGGACTGTATCACTGCCTGGTACGAAAACTGCAACCTCCCACAACCACAAGGCTCTCCAAAGGGTAGTGCGATTTGCACAATGAATTACCAGGGATAAACTACCTGCCCTCCAGCGCCCAATGTCACAGGTAGGCCAAAAAGATCATCAAGGACAACAACCACCCGAGCCACTGCCTGTTCACCCCACTACCATCCAGAAGGCGAGATCAGTACAGGTGCATCAAAGCTGGGCCCGAGAGACTGAAAAACAGCTTCTATCAGCAGCCATCACTAACACAGAGAGGATTTTGCTTACATACAGACGCGAAATCATTGGCCACTTCAATGAATGGATCACTAGTCACTTTAATAATGTTTGCATATCTTACATTACTCATCTCATATGTATACTGTATTTTATACCATTTATTGCATCTTGCCTATGCTGATCGGTCATCGCTCATCCATGTATTTATATGTACACCACCGTTCAAAAGTTTGGGGCCACTCTAAATGTATTATTTTATCTTTATTTAACTAGGCAAGTCAGTTAAGAACAAATTCTTATTTTCAATGACGGCCTAGGAACAGTGGGTTAACTGCCTGTTCAGGGGCAGAACGACAGATTTGTACCTTGTCAGCTCGGGGGTATGAACCTTGCTAGTCCAATGCTCTAACCACTAGGCTACCCTGCCGCCACAGGGTGACTTTTGTAGCTGGAAACGGCTGATTTTTTATGGAATATCTACATAGGAGTACAGAGGCACATTATCAGCAACCATCACTACTGTGTTCCAATGGCACGTTGTGTTAGTTAATCCAAGTTTATCATTTTAAAAGGCTAATTGATCATTAGAAATTCCATTTGCAATTATGTTGGCACAGCTGAAAAATGTTGTGCTGGTTAAAGAAGCAATAAAACTGGACTTCTTTAGACTTGCTGAGTATCTGGAGCATCAGCATTTGTGGGTTCGATTACAGGTTCAAAATGGCCTGAAACAAAGGACTTTCTTCTGAAACTCGTCAGTCTATTCTTGTTCTGAGAAATGAAGGCTATTCCATGTGGGAAATTGCCAAGAAACGGAAGATCTCGTACAACGCTGTGTACTACTCCCTTTACAGAACAGCGCAAACTGGCCCTAACCAGAATAGAAAGAGGTGTGGGACGCCCTGGTGCACAACTGAGCAAGAGGACAAGTACATTAGAGTGTCTAGTTTGAGAAACAGATGCCTCACAAGTCCTCAACTGGCAGCATCACTAAATAGCACCCGCAAAACACCCGTCTCAACGTCAACGTCTCAGAGGCAACTCAGGGATGCTGGCCTTCTAGGCAGAGTTGCCAAGAAAAAGCCGTATCTCAGACTGGCTAATAAAAAGAAAAGATTAAGATGGGCAAAATAACTCAGACACTGGACAGAGGAACTCTGCCTAGAAGGCCACTCTGCCTAGAAGGACAGTTGCCTCTTCACTCTTGACTGGTGTTTTGCGGGTTTAATGAAGCTGCCAGTTGAGGACTTGTGAGGCACCTGTATTGATTTCTATAATTATGCTATATAGTACTGTTACTATGAAAGATAATATAATAGGAAAGATTTTTCCCCAAAAAATGTTGTTATATGTTCAAATTCCAAATACAGAATGTGTGTACAAAAGGTCCCTTACAGTAAATATGGATAAATTATTGGGGAGGACAATATCCCCCACAATAGTATACACATTGGTTGAAGTTGTTACATTTTTAATTCAAATCTCCCTACCATCATATCTAAGCCAACATGACACCAACATTGATGAAAATGTGCAAATCAACTTGATTGGGGGTACACAACACTGTCACGTGTGCTCCCTCTCCGGCCTCTAAGTCACCAGGCTGCTCGTTAAGGCGCACACCTGTCACCATCGTTACGTGCATTAGCGCAATAGGACACTCACCCTTTATATGTCACTCCCCTTGGTGTAATTGTTTCTGTTTCAGTTTCATGTCTGTGCATTGTTTGTGTTTCTTGTTTTGGATTATGTTGCATTTTTATTTAATTTACATGAAATCACAAGTGCAATATACCAAAACACAGCTTAGCTTGTTGTTAATCCACCTGGTGTGTCAGATTTCAAAAAAGCTTTACGGTGAAAGCAAACCATGCGATTATGTGAGGACAGCTCTCAGCAGACAAAACATTACAAACAGCTAGCAGCAAAGTAGATTGGTCACGAAAGTCAGAAAAGCAATAAAATGAATCGCTTACCTTTGATGATCTTCTTATATTTGCACTCACGAGACTCCCAGTTACACAATAAATGTTTGTTTTGTTCCATAAAGATTCTCTTTATATCCCAAAAACTCCATTTGGTAGGCTCGTTTTGTTTAGTAATCCACAGGCTTGTGCAGGTCGCGACGGGCAGACGAAAATTCCAAATAGTATCCGTAAAGTTCGTAGAAACATGTCAAAAAAATTTTAGAATTAATTCTCAGGTTGTTTTTACAATAAATAATCGATAATGTTTCAACCGGACAGTAAACTTTTCAATACAAGAGAGAAAGAAAAGTGGCGCTCGCTCCAGTGGCGCGCATTTGAACAAATCTAAGGACATCTGGCTATCCACTGACGCGATGTGATCATTCTTGCAAATTTTTTCAGAATAAAAGCCTGAAACTATGTCTAAAGACTGCTCACACCATGTGGAAGCCATGGGGAAAGGAATCTGGTTGATATCCCTTTAAATGGAAGATTGCAATGGAACATAGTAGTTTCAGAAAAACAGCACTTCCTGGTTGGATTTTGTTTTTGCCTACAATATCAGTTCTGTTATACCCACAGACAATATTTTGACAGTTTTAGAAACTTTAGAGTGTTTTCTATCCTAATCTGCCAATTATATGTATATTCTAGCTTCTGGGCCTGAGAAATAGGCAGTTTACTTTGGGAACGCTTTATATCGAAACATCAAAATACTGCCCCCTTGCTTCAAGAGGTTTAACAAACTCACTCCCTGAACTTTCTTCCAGACTCTCCTCGCACATCGTTACAGAATGACGCCTCACCAAAGGGAAGTATCAAGGATTTGTTTTGTTTTTGTGTTGGAGGTGATGTCGGGTCCGGGTGTCAGGACCAAGGCAACCAAGG
Organism: Oncorhynchus clarkii lewisi; assembly: GCF_045791955.1. Taxonomy (NCBI): domain Eukaryota; kingdom Metazoa; phylum Chordata; class Actinopteri; order Salmoniformes; family Salmonidae; genus Oncorhynchus; species Oncorhynchus clarkii. Next base: position 27,031,154 of record NC_092175.1, on the reverse strand, counting down.
AGGTCTCAGTCGGCTCATCAGGCTCTCACTCCTCAGCCGGTTCGTCAGATTTCTGCGCCTCAGCCGAGGCGACCGGTACGCTCCTGATCCCCGGGAGCTACTGTCACGAATGCTCTCGCTCCGGCGCTCTAGGTTGCCATGCTCCTGCGCCTCAGCTGGATCGACAGGTTCCTGCGCCTTAGCAGAGGTGTCCGCTCCTGATCCTCGGGATTGTCATCTTGGTCGTCAATCAACGACGATCCCGAGGATCAGGCTGGAGCCGCACGTCAGGGATGGTGTACTGTCACGTGTGCTCCCTCTCCGGCCTCTAGGTCACCAGGCTGCTCGTTAAGGTGCACACCTGTCACCATCGTTACAGGCATTAGCGCAATATGACACTCACCTGGACTCCATCACCTCCTCCACCTCCTTTACCTGCCCTGTATATGTCACTCCCCTTCACCAGGCATCATTGTTTCTGTTTTAGTTTCATGTCTGTGCATTGTTCATGTTTCTTGTTTTGGAATATGTTGCCTTTTTTCATTAACTACCTCACTCCCTGAACTTGCTTTCCGACTCTCAGCGCACATCGTTACAAACACACTCCCCGTCTCTTGTCATGAGCCGTCAGGTTGTTACCGAGAACCACATACCGGATTTTTAACAGGGTCGTTAGCATTAGAAAAAAATACAATTTCTTGCCCAGACGTAGCTCAATATCTAAGCATCGGATAAGAACGAGACTACAGCATCCATAAAGTGACCATTAGACTTGCCACCTTTCGGATTGAATACTTCTGTACTGTATTGTCCATTAAGAACCAACAATGTGCTACCTTTTTGTATAATTTCTGACAATGCTAACATCTTTTCAGCCGACTCTAAAAGTTCTAAACAGGACCAAAGCATTTGGGTTGTGCAGCAATAGCACTGGTAGCTAGCTAACACCAGTCGGATGAGAGGCAAGCTACAAGCTAACTATATTTTGCTATGGAAGGTTTTTCACATGGCTGAAGTCATCTGTGTAAACTGTTGGCCTTGACTCTTAAGTGTAATCAGAGCACAAGCAAGTAAGATAGTGAATGTCATTGGCTGCTATAGCCAGCTAGCTACAAACCAACAAGGCTGTAACATTAGCTGTAAAGACAGATCACGATGCACAACTCAATGTTGACAATATCTCCAACATTCTTCCACAAAGCACAGCTAACTAAGTTCACGTTTTGGGAAATGTGTGCTGAATGATTAACACAGTGTCAAGTTACTGCTGTGTACCGGAGTCCTCCTAGCTAGCTATCTAGCTAACACACAGTGTCCATCAATCCTGCCTGCTGAACACCTTCCCTCACCATTGTCATAAGAACTGTGGGAAAGTTGGTTGGTGCAAAGGACAATGTCTACCAGTGGCTATTGTTAGCTAGCTACCTATACTGCTTGCTGTGCACCAGAGTCCTAGCCAGCAACCAGTGTCCTTTCCCCACACCTGCCCTCATTAACAGAACTGAGGGAAACCATTGCCTGACATGAGGGTCAAAGGAAACCATCGACCGTTGTCCCTAGCTACCGGTGTTGTTGCCCCTGACTCTTCTGTGGAGTTTATCAGTAGCAACTGCATACATTTTCATACTTTTTTGTACTGGTCCTTCGTGGGAATCAAACCCACAACCCTGGTGTTGCAAGCACCATGCTCTACCAACTGAGCCACACGGGATGTTGGCATCCAACAATATAGCGCATTACCGCCACCTACTGCACTGGAACACTCATGAATTTTCTGTTGCCATTTGTCATTATTGTGTATTTTTACTTTACTTGTATTACTGTGTTATACTGTATTATAATGTTGCAGTATAATTTTGCATAATCACCTTCCGGTGTAAAACTACATTTTAAGTGAGAAGTAGGCACTGGTCTGAAGCCGGAAAAGAGAGGAATTTGGACACCAATTATTTTATCTCAAAGACATGTATTGCTAAATAAAAAAGGTTTAAGTAAATACATACAGGCATCACATTACTACAAGACAAAACAGATCGCTCAATCAAGCATGGTGGCTTGTTTTCATATAACAAAAAAAACTTGAAAGGGTAGTGTGGAATGGGATTAGTGTTGTCACGACTCCGACCGAAGGTGGCTCCCCTTCCCGTTCGGGTGGCGCTCGGCTGTCGTCGTCGCCGGCCTACTAGCTGCCACTGATTATTTCCTCCCCCTCCTTATGTGTTTATTGAGTGCACCTGTTTTGAGTTGGGTATAATTAGTGAGGCTTTATTAGTCAGCCGGCCCCGCCTGGTTCCTTGTGCGGGATTAATTATTGTGACCTTCTGTTTTGTGTAAACTTGTGTGCACGTCTGTGGGTTACGTGTTTCCCCATTTCGTGGGTTTTGCTGGACAGTTTAAGTCCCCCTGTTTGGGGCGTTTGTTTTGTTATACGTTATATGTGTTTTCGTGGGGTTGGCTTATGTTCGCCGTGTTTTGTGCATTAAAGTAGCACTCCCCTGAACTCTCTGCGCCTGACATCTCACCCACTACACTCAGAACGTTACAAGTGTCGTGTATGAAGAATCCAATACTTTAACTTGTCTGGGGTACAAATGTTTGAGAAGGTTTGAATCCTAAGCAACCTGCATACACATTGTTTGAATTAATAGACCAACATAGCTACTGTAGTAGGTCAAAGCTGTGTGCTGAAAAACCTTTGTAGAGAACAAAATTGTGTTTTTAATACACACATTGTGATGGAAACTCAAAACAGACTTAATATATTTTAAACGTTAGCATGGCTAGGATTAGTGTGTGCACTTACAAATTAAAAAAGGTCAGCACGCACATGAATATGATTTGCAATTGAAGCTTCTATTGAATATGATTGGCAATAGAAGCTTCAATTGCAAATCATGTTCAAATGAGTTCTGGCCTTTTGCCATTTTTTATATGATTGATACATTTGTTCCAAGCACCCACATTACTTGTTTATTCAAGAGGATTTAGAGTTGAGCATCTTCTCTGTCTTTACTTAGGGTGTACTTACCTCTACATTTTTCATTAGTCAAAATACTCTTTCTTAACCTGTTGATTGGAACTGGGCAAAGAGGTCACTTGTATAGTAGTGTTGGTGTTGGCAGAACATAGGGCATGTTCTAGACCTCACATTGGATGAGGTGCCATTTATTGTCTTGCTTGTTTGGGGTGTGTAATCCTCGGCTTTAATGCCTGTCTGAATAACATAGATTACAATGGACTTGATGGATGGTCTCTGTGGTGCTGAGTTTGTTTTGGTTCCCAACAGCTATAGTACATTGAATTGAGCTGTGCATTACTACTGTTCCTGTGCCTTCATCTCATTCAGAAGATACAATTGACAAAACTCCAAAGGAAATACAGTATATTCGAATGTTTACCTGGGATGATTTTCTAACACTTGAACAATACACTGTGCTCATATTTGCTTACATAACATTTTACCAGTGTATTTTGTCTTTGCAGGAATCTCAAGTCATGATTGGCCAGCAGCAGCTTCTCCTCCTGTGGGCATGGACGTTGCTGGTGGCAGCGCTGTACCCAGGTGCCCTATGCAAACGTGAGGTGGATTCAGGAGCTGGGGAAAGAATGTACAGGGATTTTTTTTAACCTTTATTTAACTCGGCAGGTCAGTTAAGAACAAATTCTTATTTTCAATGACGGCCTATCAAAAGGCAGAAGGCCATCTGCGGGGACGTGGACTGGGATTAAAAATAAATTTCATTAAAATATAGGACAAAACACAGATCACGACAAGAGAGACAACACAACTCTACATAAAGAGAGACCTAAGACAACAACATCAGCAGCACAACATGGTAGCAAAACATGAGGCAAATCGCCCACCTCCAAGAGCGGTGGCTCCTCCAGACAGGGGCTGAAGATGGCAGGGGCAGCAGCCGCCGGGGCACTGGGTGGGGCTGCCATTGAATACGGGCTGGGGTCACTCGGTAGGCCAAGACATGGCTACGGGGGGCGTGGGTATGGCTACGACGCATTCTTGTCTGAGGAGGACCAGAGATTCTACAATCCTGGCGCCGCTACAGAAACGCTGCTGGCCCCGGACATGGCCCCATGAGTAACATCCTCCTCACACTGGGATCAATGGTACCATTCTTTTTGGGGGACTGGATAAGGGGAATCTGGTCATAGAATCTACTTCCTGGGAAATTATTTATCTGAATTACTGGTCCGAAAGACCAGTGAGTGGACTTCAAAACTATTTTAAATAAGTCCTGATCTTGTTGTCCTTTGGCATAGGCCCACCACCACCTTTACAAAGCTATACTCATTGGAACGTCATTACGGATGGGGGCTCCTATCTTATTGTGTTGTAAAATCATGTGTCACTTGTTACTGTCAAAATGGACTGTGCTAGATCCTTTTTCAGCTTCATCCACTGTAATAACTGGATGAACTAAGGTAGGAGGCTGCAAACAATACATGTTCCTATTAACATCTACTTTGCTGTGATTTTGCTAATGTTATTACTCATATTTGGCCATGGCAATAAATGTGTGATTATTCACTAGCTTTTATATCTGCTAATAGCAAACATTTGTTTTTGTAACCCATATTAAAGTAATATCAACCAATTGAATATTATTTTCTATGGATTTGGTAATATGGGATTCTTCATAATACTTGCTTTACCTACTCTGGTCCACTAATAAAATATATATTTGTGTGTGTGTGTGTGTCACGCCCTGACCTTAGAGAGCCGTTTTATTTCTCTATTTGGTTAGGTCAGAGTGTGATTTAGGGTGGGCATTCTATGTTGTTTGTTTCTATGTTTTGGCCGGGTATGGTTCTCAATCAGGGACAAATGTCTATCGTTGTCTCTGATTGGTAATAATACTTAGGCAGCCTTTTTTCCTTTTGGTGGTTGTGGGTAGTTGTCTTCGTTTGTGCATGTAAAGCCTTACGGAATTTCACAGTCGTTTTTTGTTGTATTATTGTTTTGTTGGCGACATTTGCAAAATAAAGAAAAATGTACACTCACCACGCTGCACCTTGGTCCATTCCATACGATGATCGTGACAGTGTGTGTTGCTTTATTACGTTCATTATGATGCATGTGACAGTAGTTAAGTTCAGGACCATATAGAGACAACATCGATAAGTAAAGGGGAGCAGTAAATATGAAATAAAAAGTGTTTCCCCTCTACATTTGGATTCAAAGAAATAATAAAATAATGTAAGAAAAACTCACAACATAGTACTTTCAAATATAAGCCTTGTGTACAAGGCTTCTGCGAAGAGAAAACATGATTTTATTTTTAAAGTATCCCAGAAACACAAAAACTGGTTTTGATTTAATAATAGGGTCTTAGTTCACAAAAAAATACATGTTTTTGTGTATGAGATGAGTTGAGATCTTTGTGTTCTGATGTAAAGATAGCTTAAGGATCATTTAATAGACAGTAACGGGAATTGTAATGCTGCCAACTTGCAGGCAGAAACCCTGTCTGTTCGATTTTCTCACACTGTAGTGACTGTTCTGTAACAATTTCCCTTGAGGCAATTAGACTCCTAGCAACAGATGTGTCTCTAAAAGCTTCAATGTGCTCTGTGAGATTGTCACTGTAACTGCCCTCGTGTTTTCTAAGAGAGAATGGCTGATCATGTGATATATTCTGTTTTTATTCATCCTGTACCTTGAAAATGGAAGAAGACTTTTGGGATATTTAAATGCCAAGTAATATTCACCATTTAGTTCTAGCATGGCAAAGGGGTTATTTTAAATTTCCAAAACACATTAAACCAGTGTGTGTTTTATGTTCATCACTAAATACATGCTTGGGAAAAAAGGAAAAGAAGAGTCGTTTATATCCATTCGGCAAGATAAATAAGTGCACTTCTGATAACCAGGGGACAGGAGGAAATGGAGAGGGAGACTAGATGGGGAGGTAGAGAGGTATGGGACAAGAGAGAACTAAAGAAAAATAGGAACAGGCAACTTTTAAAACCAATTGCTGAAGACCACATAAGATGGACTATTTACAGTACAAATATAAATATCACAGTAGAGTATAATGTACTGTTTAGTTCACCAAAAAAATATTCTGAGCAAATTGATTTCAAGCCAATATCTGGCATACAGGCGACAATGCTTTATGTACTTCATAAACCACACTGGCAAAAAGACACTGAATACCCAGAGTCAGATGATAGTTGCCTCATCACATAATAACACATAAGAGTTTACAATTGGCTAAAATTTAAATTGGTTAGTGCCTACAACCTGATAAATATCCAGAGTCAATAGTCAATAGTAAGCTTTATACTATATGTACTTGTAGTGTTTGTGTGTTAGTGTTTTATACAGAGATATCGTAATAGATGCAGAGATACAATATTAAAGCATCATGCATTTGCCATGACCTGAACAAATTAGTGTTTTGCAGAACAAAATACAGTGATCAACAGAGTATTCTACCAGAAACTGCTCTGAAAAAAAATGCAATGAAAAAAAATTTGCAATAGAAACGAAGTCTAGAAGTACTACAGCGAAGATCCAAATTGACAGATCAGTGCAAATGTTAGAGACACAAATGAGATGGGCCAATAGACAAACAGTAAAACTATGTTGAAGCTCAAATGGCACCATAAAATGTGGAGGAAATGGACCTTATCGTGCACCCGTGTCCCTGGAAGTTATTTTCCACTTGCTTCCTTACCATCATGACCACTGATAAGTGAAAGTACTGGTTATATCTCCACCTTACTTAATTAACCTATCCGTACAAGATATCAGTGGCATGATGAGAAAGGGGGACTATGAAATTAAGCTATTCCAGACGACTGTGACACACCTACTATATGTCTCAGTGTAGTAGAAGAGTGCTGCTCAGGACCATGAGGAGACTGGTTATCAGCTGTAGCAGCCCCTGACCGAGGGGGTTGCTGCGACTGTTCAGATTTTTGTTGTTGTTGTTGTTGTTGCCGCTGCTGCGTTCGGCTGTCTGCTTCTCTAGGAAGCGCTCTGAGTGGTTTATGTACAGCTCCACACACTTCCGGTTCTTCAGCTGCTCCACCAATGCAGGGTAACCAATCTCTTCAATGCTCACTGTGGGGCCATCAGCCTCTTCCTTACCCTCTCCAGCTATCTCGCCAGGGGCAGGGGTGAGAGGCTTCACTTTGTCTGTCCCCTCCTGGTTGCTAGCTGGACTGCTGTTCCCCACCTCAGGAGTGATGGGCATGCTCTGGCTGTTGGCTCCCTGAGGGTTGTTCTTCTGGTTGTTAGGTGTGGCCTGGGAGTCTCTGCCCTGGTCCTGCAGAAGGTCATTCCTCTTCATGCAGGTATCCATGAAGCTGTCGTAGGACTCTGCCCGTGGAGGTACTTTGTAGGTGTAGTCCCGGCCATAGTCGTTTTCGTCTGTGGAGCGTTCGCCGTATTTTTTGTACATGTAGTTGTTGTAGGACTGCTCTTCCTGAGGGTTGCGGAAGTTGACGTTTGGACGAGGGAAACGCCCAAGGCCATAGCCAATCGCCATCCCTGCCACGGCCCCAACCCCTGCAGCCATAAAAGCCTTCTTAGCAAACCCCTTGGACTGAGTAGAGGGGTACTGCCCCATTCCCTGAACTGAACGTGAGAAGGGAGAGCCACCTCCCATACCTCCGTGCCCACCTCCATAACCATAGCCTCCACCATAGCGGGGACTGAGGATCTTATTGTTTGGGTTCCAGTTGGGTTGGTAACCTCCTCCCATCCCTCCACCAGGGTGGCCCCCTGCTTGCCCCCAGCCAGTATTTCCCCCTCTTACTGGGTAACCTCCAGCAGGGTAACCTCCGGCTGGGTATCCCGGATTGACTCCTCCTCTCCCTGGGTTCTGATTGGGGTAGCCTCCTGCTGCAGGATAACCACCCACGGCGGGGTAACCTCCAGCTGCTGGGTTCTGGTTAGGATATCCCCCAGGATTTGCCCGGCCTGGATACTGCTGGTTGGGATAGCCACCTGCTGCAGGATAGCCACCAGCGGCTGGGTAACCTCCAGCTGCAGGGTTCTGGTTTGGATATCCCCCAGGATTGGCTCTGCCTGGATACTGCTGGTTGGGATAACCACCTGCTGCAGGATAGCCACCAGCGGCTGGGTAACCTCCAGCTGCAGGATTCTGGTTTGGATATCCCCCAGGATTGGCTCTGCCTGGATACTGCTGGTTGGGGTAGCCACCTGCAGCAGGATAGCCACCAGCAGCAGGGTTTTGGTTAGGATATCCTCCTTGGTTGGTTCCCCGGCCTGGATACTGCTGGTTGGGGTTTCCACCTGCTGCAGGGTATCCACCGGCTGGGTTCTGATTCTGATTGGTACCTCTCCCTGGATAACTACCTCCTGCTGGGTACGGGTTGGGGTTCCTATTGGGGCTTTGGGGTTGTCTAGGGTAGCTTCCCGTCTGTGTGTTTGATGTTTTCGACGGATTTTTTTCTGAGCCCCTGTTGCTGGATGATGTCTTTTTGCTGCTGCTGCCACTTCTCTTGGCCCATGTAGAGTCAGTATGAAGCAGAACCAGGAGGACAAGAGACACCAGGGCCAGCTCACACAGCTTTCCCATGATGACTGCCCTGGGGGAAAAATATGGTGATGTCATTAACAGTAAGTACTTGGACTTGGTCCAATCGTTTTTCTGAAGCCTCATCTAATTATTCCTGTTTACTTAAATCTGAGCTAACCCTCTCATGTCACTGACACTCCTGTCACGGACTGTAGAATTTATTTGCTTAATTCGTTTTCTGGATATCAAGTATAAGCCAACGCCTACCATATTATGTTCTGGAAGATTATTCTTAAAAGTAGCCTAACAGAAAATACATGTAACATAATATTATTAGGGATAAGATTGTCCCTGAATGTTCAATACGCTGTATAGAATTCCAGAAAATTCCAGCAGTTAGTCCTATATTTTGTAGCTTTTATTTAGGCCAATCAGTAAACTAAACATAATAAAGAAAATAGGCTACCACGGTGGAATAAAAGACAATACATATCCAGGGGCAGCTTGGATGTTTTATGAAAAATAAAATATGACATAGGCTACATATAACTAGACGTGATGGCAAATTGGGCTATATGCGCAGTTCTATTTTTCAGAACCGGACCCGTTATTCGCATAAATGTAATGGTCTTATTCAATAAAATGGCGCTCTAGCACTCTCACGCAGAACAGCCCGGGCTGTATGGCCACCTGATACCCCTTTACAACTAATGTGAATATCGTAAAATAACCTACCGTTGGAGATTCGAGACGATTTTGTTCCTGTAGAAAGGTTGTATTTTTCATCCGTTTCTCTGTTATGGTTCTGTGTCGTTCGCTCACTGCTTTCATTCGGAGGGGAGGGGTTCCTATTTATCATGGATCACCGAACATGAGTGACGTAGCCAGGCTAGCCTCTCATCATAGCAATCCTAGCTAAAACACCACATTTTCTTACCTTACAAAAATAAATTGAACTATATTTTAAGACAATTAAATACTCTACCAACAAAAAAGCTGTTAGAATTACAAATGTGTGTATGTCCCTTAAAGTCCTTGTGTAATGTGATATTGTACCCCCTAGCCCAATTGTCCTTTGTATATACTTGTGTTCCCCCATTTACTTTTGTATTGGTTTGTTAATCATATAATATATTTTCACGTTTTTTGTCACGTGTACTCGTAGCCTACAGTGAAATGCCTTTCTTGCTTGCTCTTTCCCAGCAATTCAGTACTAACGTTACTATAAAATATAAATAAACAAGTCAATTAGAACAAAAACACACGAGATAGAAATAAGAACACGAGAAAGTAAGTAAGCCATAGATAGGCTATACAGGATAACGCATTCTGTATATAACACATTCTGTCCCTGTAATAAGCTATTTCATTAATACTTTATTTTGTCCAAATTTAGGCTAGGCTAATCAATCGATTTGAAATTGAACGCTTGTAATGGGAATTTATGCGCAAATCCCATTCACTTCCAATGGATGATTCAGCTCAAATCCAATGGATTTAACCATTTTAATGTTAACTTCTAGGGATGTTTAAATCAATCATACTACGTGTAAAGCCTTAAAAACATTACATTTAAAGCAGGCTGTGCTACACTTTTTCCACCTACACCAACTACTGCTATTAACGTTACTCATTGTCCACACTCAGGGCCTTTCCGTAGGCCTGCTACTGTATCGTGTATGTGTGTCATACAACCTGAAGTAATGGGAAATCATAATTTTCAACTGCTTTGGGATATAATTGCTTGGATAACCTTATTTACTATTATGTATTGATTTACTTTTCACTTTTTATGTGCTGCGCACTGAACAGAACGGGATAATTATCACTGAATTATCACAGTGAATTATTGTAACGTTTGTTTATGTGTCAATTAAACACGTAAGGGGTGGGTTGCCAACTGGCGATTTGACACGGAAATAAAATGTAATTTATTCATTCACAGTAGAACCCAATACAACTGCGTATGGTTCTTTCTGTGGCCTCATTGTCTAGGTTGTGGACACCAGATGGCGACAAATGGATATATAATGTATAATTTTTGTGCTCGATGAATTATTCCCAGGTCATACATGGAGTTGGGGAAATAAAAATGTGTTGATGAACTGTACAAACATATTGACAGAAGTCGCTTGAAGTGTGTATTTTTTGCCTGATAAGACAATGACTACTACTGTGTGAAGTAGTTAGGCCTAAAATGAATCATGCAAAACAGTGAAATAAGCATAGAGCGAGATTTATGCAGTCAGTTGAAAGAGCATTTCTCCATATCTGTAGGCTGTGGATGAAGTACTGATGTGTAGACTAGAGCAGGGGTTCCCAATGTGGGGTCCGTGGACCCCCAGGGGGGTACTGGAAGGGGCTCCATGGCCAGATTTCAATGTATTAATCAATGCCACAAACCTGGGACATTGAAGAGCACCATATGAACTATTAATTGCTATCGAAGAGCACACAGATTCTTCTGCTTTTCCATTTTAGGAATTAGACCAGCACAAATAACACATGTAAAACAGCATATTGTGATTTTTGGTGGGTGAGTTACAAATGGAGAAAGAACTGGATGTGTAAGAAAGAAAGAAAGAAAGATACTTAAATTCACACGACACTGGATAAGACAGGAGAAATACTCCAGATATAACAGACTGACCCTAGCCCCCGACACATTAACTATTGCAGCAAAAATACTGGAGGCTGAGACAGAAGGGGTCGGGAGACACTGTGGCCCCGTCCGACAATCCCCTGGACAGGGACAAAAAGGCAGGATATAACCCCACCCACTTTGCCAAAGCACAGCCCCCACACCACTAGAGGGATATCTCCAACCATCAAGTTACCATCCTGAGACAAGGCCAAGTATAGCCCACGAAGATCTCCCCCATGAGGGTGCGCCAACCCGGATAGGAAGATCACGCCAGTGACTCAACCCACTCAAGTGACGCACCCCTCCTAGGGATGGCATGGAAGAGCACAAGTAAGCCAGTGACTCAGCCCCTGTAATAGGGTTTGAGGCAGAGAATCCCAGTGGAGAGAGGGGAACCGGCCAGGCAGAGACAGCAAGGGCGGTTCGTTGCTCCAGTGCCTTTCCGTTCAACTTCACACTCCTGGGCCAGACTACACTCAGTCATAGGACCTACTGAAGAGATGAGTCTTCAAAAAAGACTTAAAGGTTGAGACCGAGTCTGCGTCTCTCACATGGATAGGCAGACCATTCCATAAAAATTTAGCTCTATAGGAGAAAGCCCTGCCTCCAGCTGTTTGCTTAGAAATTCTAGGGACAATAAGGAGGCCTGTGTCTTGTGACTGTAGCGTACATGTACAGTTGTGGCCAAAAGTTTTCACAATGACACAAATATTAATTTCCACAAAGTTTGCTGCTTTCAGATGTTACTATGGAATACTGAAGTATAATTACAAGCATTTCATAAGTGTCAAAGGCTTTTATTGACAATTACATGAAGTTGATGTAAAGAGTCGATATTTGCAGTGTTAAACCTTCTTTTTCAAGACCTTTACAATCCACCCTGGCATGCTGTCAATTAACTTCTGGGCCATATCCTGACTGATGCATAATCAATGCATATAGTTTGTCAGAATTTGTGGGGTTTTGTTTGTCCACCCGCCTCTTGGGGATTGACCACAAGTTCTCAATGGGTTTAAGGTCTGGGGAGTTTCCTGGCCATGGACCCAAAATATCAATGTTTTGTTCCCCAAGCCACTTAATTATCACTTTTGCCTTATGGCAAGGTGCTCCATCATGCTGGAAAAGGCATTGTTCATCACCAAACTGTTCCTGGATGGTTGGGAGAAGTTTCTCTCGGAGGATGTGTTGGCACCATTCTTTATTCATGGCTGTGTTCTTAGGCACAATTGTGAGCGAGCCCACTCCCTTGGCTGAGAAGCAACCCCACACATGAATGGTCTCAGGATGCTTTACTGTTGGCAGGACACAGGACTGATGGTAGCGCTCACCTTGTCTTCTCCGGACAAGCTTTTTTCCAGATGCCCCAAACAATCGGAGAAAGGGGATTCATCAGAGAAAATGACTTTACCCCAGTCCTCAGCAGTCCAATCCCTGTACCTTTTGCAGAATATCAGTCTGTCCCTGATGTTTTTCCTGGAGAGAAGTGGCTTCTTTGCCGCCCTTCTTGACACCAGGCCATCCTCCAAAAGTCTTTGCCTCAATGTGCATGCAGATGCACTCACACCTACCTGCTGCCATTCCTGAGCAAGCTCTGTTCTGGTGGTGCCCCGATCCCGCAGCTGAATCAATGTTAGGAGACGGTCCTGGCGCTTGCTGGACTTTCTTGGTCGCCCTGAAGCCTTCTTCACAACAATTGAACAGCTCTCCTTGAAGTTCTTGATGATCCGATAAATGGTTGATTTAGGTGCAATCTTACTGGCAGCAATATCCTTGCCTGTGAAGCCCTTTTTGTGCAAAGCAATGGTGACAGCACGTGTTTCCTTGCAGGTAACCATGTTTGACAGAGGAAGAACAATAATTCCAAGCACCACCCTCCTTTTGATGCTTTCAGTCTGTTATTCGAACTCAATCAACATGACACAGTGATCTCTAGCCTTGTCCTCGTCAACACTCACACCTGTGTTAACGAGAGAATCACTGACATGATGTCACTGGTCCTTTTGTGGCAGGGCTGAAATGCAGTGGAATGTTTTTAGGGGATTCAGTTGATTTGCCTGGCAAAGAGGGACTTTGCAATTAATCTAACATTTTGGAGTATATGCAAATTGCCATCATACAAATTGAGGCAGCAGATTTTGTGAAACTTAATATTTGTGCCATTCTCAAAACTTTTGGCCACGACTGAGGTATGTACAGCAGGACCAAATTGTAAAGACAGGTAGGAGCAAGCTCATGTACTACTTTGTAGGTTAGCAGTAAAACCTTGAAATCAGCCCTTGCCTTAACAGGAAGACAGTGTAGAGAGATTAGCACTGGAGTAATATGATCAATTTGTTTGGTTCTAGTCAAGATTCTAGCAGCCATGTTAAGCACCAACTGAAGTTTATTTATTGCTTTATCCGAGTAGCCGGAAAGTAGAGCATTGCAGTAGTCAAAAGCAGTGACAAAGTGACAAAAGCTTGGATTACATTTTCTGCATCATTTTTGGACAGAAAGTTTCTGATTTTTGCAATGTTACGTAGATGGAAAAAAGCTGTCCTTGAAACAGTCTTGATATTTTATTTATTTTTATTTCACCTTTATTTAACCAAGTAAGCTAGTTGAGAACAAGTTCTCATTTGCAATTGCGACCTGGACAAGATAAAGCAAAGCAGTTCGACACGTACAACAACACGGAGTTACATATGGAATAAACAAACATACACTCAATAACACAGTAGAATTTTTTTAAGTCTAAGTATGTTCGTCAAAAGAGAGATCAAGATTAATTGTGCTGGCAGCTGCAGAGGTATTTGGGTGTGCGAGACTTGACATCAGAAGAGTTACAGGGTGGTGATGTCCCATCCTTTCAGGTTGTTGGCCTGTGGTAGGACTAAATAGATTTAAATAGTGGAGTAGGGTGGTGTTCTTTTTTTTGTGTGTGAGTAGTGTTAGACAGAAGGGATTTGTTTCTTTATTTTTTTCAAGCAAAGTATAAGGAAGTTGTACTCCAGTATAGTAGGTGGCGGTAATGCAACATATATTGGATGCCAACCTCCGTTAAACCTCATCGAAGAAGAAGTGACAGGGTCGACTCCGCCCAAAATCTGTCCGCGCAGGATAAGCAGACCAAGTAAGGTGTTGTTTTTTAATGGGGGCAATAGGAGAGTGTTACATTTGATCAATATAAAAGGGAATTGCCATTTGATAGATAAGACATATTTGATCGAAGCTGAATAGTGCTTACGTTGTTACAAATGTATTGGTATGTTTCTATAAAATATAATTAACTAGACCGTTCCCTCCTGATCTCGCCTTTGCAGACATGTAATTTCCATTGTTAGAGCGGTTAGTCGACCATCTTGTCAATTATAATAGGTCATCTTTGATGAAGCGTAGGAGAGCCTGCATTTTGCGTGCGCAGCTTTGACGTCGAGCCAACGAATCCCAAGACTGGAGGACCCGGGATGCGCTGTCGGCGTGCATTTGTGTGTGACTGGAAACATGTCGGCAAGGATTGTGCACACCGGAAGATCAATGAAATCTACCAAAACCTGAAGCAGAGCAATTCCACAATTTAAAAGAATTTGACATAGTTCAGGACCCTTTTCCACGGTTGTGTTACCTCGCTGACTCGCGTTTTAGCCTATTCAGTGGTAGAAGTATCCAAAACGAATGGTGGAAGTCGAATAGAGTTTCGAAGTAGGCTAGGCCGAGAGGAGTGGAGAGTGAAGGGCTCGGCAGGTAGAGACGAGCGCTCGCTTTTGAGGAATGTTATCCGTACTCTCCTATGGAAGACTGGTTGCGAGGGCTGTCCTTGGCGGACTCTCTCAAACTGATGGTCGGGACTACAGCCTGGTCACAGCTAGTTGTGGGTTTGGGAAAGACTTTCGTAAGGGGATATTGAAGAAAGGGATGTGCTACGGGGATGACGCTTGTTTCATTGCCCGGCATAGGTCCGCCGATGTATTGGGTAAGTCTCACTTTAATATTCCAATTATCTGAACTAGTCGTTCATTATAAGAAAACAAAAGCCACCGTGAAATGTGCAAGGTATTTTGGGGTATAATAGGCCTATAGCATTTTCCACATTTAACCTTCAATGTGTAGCCTAGCACGTGTCGCCTACCCATGTCACAAAGACAAGAGGATATTCCCTACCGTTACCCCTTACCCGATTTAACCTCGTTTTATGTTGTCACGGTGTTTGCCTACTACGGTAGACTACAGCTGTGGTCTGTAGGCCTATAAGCCACCGAGAAACTGTGCCTGGGTTTACAAAAAATGTGTACTTTGTTGAAGAGTAATTGTAAAGACCTTTCACCTAGACGTATGGACAAGCCCTCTTACCAGCGCTACTAGTGGCCGTAGTGTGAACAGGTATACACAGCTATTTCATAGCGTGACAAATGTGGAAGTCGCACGTTGATTGTGGCTATAAATTGTTAGCTTATGAATTGTTCCGCCATTCGATGCTAAGAACAATGGGGTTCGTTGGAAGAGTTCAACAAAATGTATAATTCTGTTATGACAGCCTATAGCTTCATATTCATTAGCCTTAGCCGACTTTGTTGTGGATTTTACACACATTTCACACACGCTTAGGGGAACTCATTGTCCGGTGTTTTCTAAAGGTCAGAATGGTTGAACATGGAGGCAGCCATGTTTCCAGGACCAATTCACGTTTTACAGACTTATGAGGGGGCAGTGCATTGTCGTTTTACCAGTTCATAGAAAATATCCGCCCATATCATTATCAAGTTCTTATTTACCAGATGTCACACATTCAGAACGGTGCCTAAAGCAGGTTTGCACCACTGAGATATAATAAGACCTGGAGAATACGTCCAAGATGTCCGCCCGTTGTTTTCAAGGTAATATACTCACGTTCGCATACGCCGATTCATGGACCGTCTATATCCGGGTTGCATCCGGTTTACACGGACCGATATCTCACAGGGCGGATTCGATTATGCTAAGCCAGAGAGCACTCGACTATGGCCCGTTAAGACAATGGGTGAGAGGGAGGCGGGCCATTCTCAAATCTAGCAATAATTTATGTGGCTCGGTCATTTTGTCAACACGGCTGCATGGTACATCATCCAGAAACATGCATCTCTTTTCTGTAAAATAAGTGTTTGGATTTCAATTGCCAAACATGCCTACACGGGCTCCCCGGTGGGATTTATCAATCCCCCGCATAGATACACAAAGAAGGCAGGGCTTAATGTGACCACGCCCCCGAGTAGGGTACTGCCTTTACTCCTGTTGTTAAATTGCTTACTTTACTCATAATACAGCTGTTGTCAGGTTATTTTTTTACTCATTATAAAAATAAATACTTCCCAATTTTGTGATATCTAATAGCGATTCAATTACGGTCTTGTCTCATTGCTGAAACTCCCCAGTGGGTTTGGGAGAGGGGAAGGTAGAGTCATGTGTCCTCAGAAACATGGCCCGCCAAATCGCACTTCTTGACACCCACCCGCTTAACCCAGAAGCCAGCTGCACCAATGTGTCGGAGAAATCTCAGTTCAACTGATGAACCTAGAGCGCGATGAGCCAAGTAAAGCCCCCCCGGCCAAACACTCCCCTAACTAGGACGGCGTTAGGCCATTTGTGCGCCGCCCATGGGACTCCAGTTCACGGCCGGGTGTGAAACAGCTTGGGAACGAACCTGGGTCTGTAGTGCCGCCTCAAGTACTGCGATACAGTGCCTAAGACTGCTGCGCCACTTGGGGGGGGCTTCTAATCATTCTATAAACCTTTTGGATATGCTTGGTTGCCATTTTTTTTCTTACTTCCATGTTGTCTTAATCAACAAACTAAATGTAAAATGTTAGCATGAACAGATACTGTTGCATGGAATGTACGTCACGATTATCAGCCAAAGCTAGCTTACCCTGCTTTTAACATCTCGAAAAGCTTGTTTGAACAGTAATTGGAGAAAAAGACCACCACAATAAGTTTCATCAACTGCCCTGTTCAGAATGTGCAGAATTACACATCCTATCATGTGTAACAAATAACTGGCAGTTTTATGGAATACTTTTCTATCTGTAACACTGTGTTGTACCTCATTGAATATAGTTAGCGTTAGGCTAGTTCATAATTTTAGCTTGGTTTAAGTTGCCTTGTTTTCTTGATAGGATGTAGGCCTAACTCTGCATCATGTTAAGGCAGTGAATGAGATGCCTTTCAAAAACTTGCCCTATTTGACTGTGGTAGAAGCGCAGGATGAGTCATTGCAACAAGTCGTGCCGAACTAAAATGAAATGGTTGGATGTCGAGTGTAGCCCACTGACTTTCTCTACCAGCTGGAACCTTGGACCTGAAACATTACTGCAGCAGAGCCCTTCAGTATGCTCATTGTATGCTCATTGTGTCTAGTGATAACACGGTCGGTAGTTTTTACATGGATAGCTTTAGTCTGCTCATGCTTTAGGGAAATACAGTGGTGCTCACATTGTCTACTGATTTCTCATGATGGACCACATCGGGTCAGGGGCTGAGGCTGAGCTGCTTTCCTCTGTTGCTAATTAACTGGTTATGGAGACAGGATCAAACACCCACAGAGACTGCTGGCTCTGGGCTTATGTATACTGTGTCCCACCTGGGTGCTATCTAGCTTCTGTTTGGCTAACACAATCTGTTGGCGAGAAGGATTCTATCCTGGCCTCTGCTGAGCATTATAGACAGGCCTCCATATACCCAGTGTAGTTTTAATGTCAATGAAGTTTTTAATCTCTTGGAAATGCCTTTTTTTGCCATGGCGAGAGTAGCTTTGGGCCTGTACTATGGGGCGGAGGGTAGCCTAGTGGGCCTGTAACCAAAGAGTTGCTGGATTGAATCCTCGAGCTGACAAGGTAAAAACCTGTCGTTCTGCCCCTGAACAAGGTAGCTTGGAACCCACTGTTCCCCGGTAGGCCGTCATTGTAAATAAGAATTTGTTCTTAACTGACTTGCCTAGTTAAATTAAGGTACTTATGTGCTGCTGTGGAAGGAGGTGTAGGACATGCATCTGTGAGTGTGTACAGTATATGGAAGTGTTTGTTTTAGGCACCAACAAAGAGCGTTGCTAAGCTATCAGAGGTTGTGTAGATGCAAGAAGAACAGTGCCGATGCAAAGTTTGGTAACAGAATGTCGTCATTACCAAACTTTGCATCGACACTGTTCGAGTAAATGTGTTTTGTAAGTCCTCCTTGCATGGTTTGTTTAAAAACCTCTTAAATGTACAGTCCCAATATTTGATATTTTTTTTATTCAATTCAGTCTGGTATGAGTATCTTGGCTATTGATCTGTGCCTTAAAATCTTAGGTGTGACTTACAACCATATATGGGCATATGAATGTATAAGGTCAGGCTGAGCCGATTACCTCGTTTCAAGATGGCTGCTAGCTACATTCCGGTTAGAGTTGTGAACCATAAATGCAATAAACACGGAATACATTGATTCACACCGAAAGCTTTCCATCTTTCCAGTGATCCTGCTGACCAAGGATGGGTCTGAGGAGCTATTTGGTGTCGCAGCTAGCCCAGCTGCTAGCTAGCTGGACACGGATTGTCCTGGGATTGTGGCTGTCTAGATCCCTGCTGTTTGTTGTTTTCACATTTTCTCCTGACCTGCGCTGTCTGGAACTGCGAGGAGTAACAGCCTAACATGCGTTGCTAGCTACCATGACAAAGACCAAAGCTGCCGGGGGTATCGTCTCCATCGCGCACCAGCGACTCTGTGGCGGGCCAGGCGCAGTGCGCGCTAGCTAAGGTAGCCAGGTGCACGGTATTTCCTCCGACACATTGGTGCGGCAGGCTTCCGGGTTGGATGCGAGCTGTGTTAAGAAGCAGTGCGGTTGGGTTGTGTTTCGGAGGACGCATGGCTTTTGACCTTGGCCTCTCCCGAGCCCGTACGGGAGTTGTAGCGATGAGACAAGATAGTAATTACTAACAAATTTAATACCACAAAATTGGGAAGAAAATGGGGTAAAAAAAGAGACCTATAAGCAGTTGTTACAACAACAAGAAAATAATTAGGTGTTTTGTCCAAATGCTCGTGGATTCTACTAATAAAAGAATGGACGACCTGACCAGAGAGGTCCAGGACCTGAAGAACAGTTCTCCCAGGGTCCGCTCGACAAGTTGAAACAGGATAATGGCAAGATGACACCAATCTGTAAGTCATTGAGAGAGGACATCAGTTCTGTGTGTGAATCTATGGTAACAATGACACACACCAGACTATTTTGAGGGACAATCAAGGCGAAACAACATGGTTGTGGACGGAAGGACAAAGTGAGGGAAAATATCTCTGAGAATTTGAAGATGGACTACAGGAAGATTGAGGTGGAGCCCACCGGACTGGACCCCCCCCCCCCCCCACCGGCCCAGGTGATAGGCCAGCCTGATAGTGGTTAAGTTCCTGAGATTCAAGGACAAGGTAGCTGTTCTGGAAAGAGCCAAGAACTTGAGAGGAACGTATATCTTTCTCAACGAGGACAATCCTGAAGCTGTGTACCAGAAGAGGAAAGAACTGATCCCAGCCATGAAAGCTGCCAGAACGCATGAGGACATTGTGTACATCCGCTACGACAGGCTCATTGTCCACCCTCCCTCACAGAAGCCTGGAAGGGATGAGAGAGCCAAGCCTGTGGTCTCATAGCCTCAACCCCGCACACACACCAATTGATTAATCGACTGCTGAGTGTGGGTTTTTTTCTCTCTTGATTTGTCTGCTCTTTTCAATATTATGTCTACCTCTGATAAGCTACCCAGGAAAGTGCTGAAAATAGCCCATATTAATATATGTAGCCTTAGAAATTAGGTTAATGAATGAATTACATGATAACATTCAAATATTAGCTATTTCTGCGACTCACTTAGATCATTAATTTGATGATACAGCAGTAGCAATACAAGGATATAACATTTTTGAAGTGACAAATGCTTATGGGGGTGCTGTATATATTCAGAGCCATATCCCTGTAATGCTTAGAGAAGATCTTATGTCTAGTGTTATTGAAGTGTTGTGGTTGCAGGTTCACTTGGCCCATCTAAAGCCTTTTCTTTTGGGGTGTTGCTATAGGCCACCAAGTGCTAACTGTCCATATCTAAATAATAAACAGCAAAAAAAGAAACGTCCTCTCACTGTCAACTGCGTTCATTTTCAGCAAACTTAACATGTGTAAATATTTGTATGAACATAAGATTCAACAACTGAGACAAACTGAATGGAATGATATGTCCCTGAACAAAGGGGGGGGGTCAAAAGTAACAGTCAGTATTTGGTGTGGGCACTAGCTACATTAAGTACTACAGCGTATCCCCTCATGGACTGCACCAGATTTGCCAGTTCTTGCTGTGAGATGTTACCCGACTCTTCCACCAAGGCACCTGCAAGTTCCCGGACATTTCTGGGGGGAATGGCACTAGCCCTCACCCCCCGATCCAACAGGTTCCAGGCGTGCTCAATGGGATTGAGATCTGGATTATTTTGCTGACCATGGCAGAACACTGACATTCCTGTCTTGCAGGAAATCATGCACAGAACGAGCAGTATGGCTGGTGGTGTTGTCAATTTAGAGGGGCATGTCAGGATGAGCCTGCAGGAAGGGTACCACATGAGGGAGGAGGATGTGTTCCCTGTAACGCACAGAGTTTAGATTGTGACGACAATGATGACAAGCTCAGTCCGATGATGCTGTGACACACCGCCCCAGACCATGGTGGACCCTTCACCTCCAAGTCGATCCTGCTCCAGAGTACAGGCCTCGTTGTTACGCTCATTCCAGTGGCGATAAACGCGAATCCGACCATCACCCCTGATGAGACACAACCACGACTCGTCATTGAAGGGCACTTTATGCCAGTCCTATCTGGTCTAGCGACAGTGGGTTTGTGCCCATAGGCACCATTGTTGCTGGTGAGGACCTGCCTTACAACAGGCCTACAAGCCCTCAGTCCAGCCTCTCTCAGCCTTTTGCGGACAGTCTGAGCACTGATGGAGGGATTGTGCGTTCCTGGTGTAACTCGGGCAGTTGTTGTTGCCATCCTGCACCTGTCCCGCAGGTGTGATGTTCGGATGTACTGATCCTGTGCAGGCGGTGTTACACGTGGTCTGCCACTGCGAGGACGATCAGCTCTCTGTCCTGTCTCCATGTAGTGCTGTCTTAGTTCCAACAGCTGGGCCTCACAGTACGGACATTGTAATTTATTGCCCTGGCCACATCTGCAGTCCTCATGCCTCCTTGCAGCATGCCTAAGGCACATTCACGTAGATGAGCAGGTACCCTGGGCATCTTTCTTTTGGTTTCTTTCAGAGTCAGTAGAAAGGCCTCTTTAGTGTCCTAAGTTTTCATAGCTGCGACCTTAATTGCCTGCCGTCTGTAAGCTGTTGGTGTCTTAACGACCGTTCCACAGGTGCATGCTCATTAATTGTTTACGGTTCATTGAACAAGCATGGGAAACGGTGTTTAAACCCTTTATAATGGAGTTAATTCATAAAAATACATATCTTTGAATGACAGGGTCCTGAAAAGGGGCTTTTTTTTTTGCAGAGTTTGTGAAACTATTGATAGAGTTTGTAACAGTGAGGTCTAGTTTCTTGGGGACCTGAATATTGACTGGTTTTCATCAAGCTGTCCGCTCAAGAGGAAGCTTCTTACTGTAACCAGTTCCTGTAATCTGGTTCAGGTTATTAATCAACCTACCAGGGTGTTTTCAAACACTACAGGAACATCTTTACTAATGCTGTAGAACTTTGTTCAAAAGCTGTATCCGAACCCATTGGATGCAGTGATCACAATATAGTGGCTATATCCAGGAAAGCCAAAGTTCTAACAGCTGGGCCTAAAATAGTGTATAAGAGATGATACAAAACATTTTGCTGTGACTCTTATGTGGATGATGTTAAGAATATTTGTTGGTCTGATGTGATTAATGAGGGTCATCCAGGCGCTGCACTTGATTAATTTATGAAATGACTTCTTCCAATTATTTATAAACAAGCACATGTTAAGAAACTGACTGTTAGAACTGTTAAGGCTCCATGGATTGATGAGGAATTGAAAAACGGAATGGTTGGAAGAGATGGGGCAAAAGGAGTAGCTAATAAGTCGGGCTGTACATCTGACTGGCTTAATTTCTCAATTTGCAGTAAGTATGACAAAACTCAACAAAAAGAATAATAACATTTATTATGAAGCCAAGATCAATTATACACTGCTCAAAAAAATAAAGGGAACACTAAAATAACACATCCTAGATCTGAATGAATGAAATATTCTTATTAAATACTTTTTTCTTTACCTAGTTGAATGTGCTAACAACAAAATCACACATTATCAATGGAAATCAAATTGATCAACCCATGGAGGTCTGGATTTGGAGTCACACTCAAAATTAAAGTGGAAAACCACACTGCAGGCTGATCCAACTTGATGTAATGTCCTTAAAACAAGTCAAAATGAGGCTCAGTAGTTTGTGTGGCCTCCACGAGCCTGTATGACCTCCCTACAACGCCTGGGCATGCTCCTGATGAGGTGGCGGATGGTCTCCTGAGGGATCTCCTCCCAGACCGGGACTAAAGCATCCGCCAACTCCTGGACAGTCTGTGGTGCAACGTGGCGTTGGTGGATGGAGCGAGACATGATGTCCCAGATGTGCTCAATTGGATTCAGGTCTGGGGAATGGGCGGGCCAGTCCATAGCATCAATGCCTTCCTCTTGCAGGAACTGCTGACACACTCCAGCCACATGAGGTCTAGCATTGTCTTGTATTAGGAGGAGCCCAGGGCCAACCGCACCAGCATATGGTCTCACAAGGGGTCTGAGGATCTCATCTCGGTACCTAATGGCAGTCAGGCTACCTCTGGCGAGCACGTGGAGGGCTGTGCGGCCCCCCAAAGAAATGCCACCCCACACCATGACTGACCCACCGCCAAACCGGTCATGCTGGAGCATGTTGCAGGCAGCAGAACGTTCTCCACGGAGTCTCCAGACTCTGTCACGTCTGTCACATGTGCTCAGTGTGAACCTGCTTTCATCTGTGAAGAGCACAGGGCGCCAGTGGCGAATTTGCCAATCTTGGTGTTCTCTGGCAAATGCAAACGCCCTGCACGGTGTTGGGCTGTAAGCACAACCACCACCTGTGGACGTCGGGCCCTCATACCACCCTCGTGGAGTCTGTTTCTGACTGTTGGAGCAGACACATGCACATTTGTGGCCTGCTGGAGGTCAGTTTGCAGGGCTCTGGCAGTGCTCCTCCTTGCACAAAGGCGGAGGTAGCGGTCCTGCTCCTGGGTTGTTGCCCTCCTACGGCCTCCTCCACGTCTCCTGATGTACTGGCCTGTCTCCTGGTAGCGCCTCCATACTCTGGACACTACGCTCACAGACACAGCAAACCTTCTTGCCACAGCTCTCATTGATGTGCTATCCTGGATGAGCAGCACTACCTGAGCCACTTGTGTGGGTTGTAGACTCCATCTCATGCTACCACTAGAGTGAAAGCACCGCCAGCATTCAAAAGTGACCAAAACATCAGCCAGAAAGCATAGGAACTGAGAAGTGGTCTGTGGTCACCACCTGCAGAACCACTCCTTTATTGGGGGTGTCTTGCTAATTGCCTATAATTAAAAAACAGGTGGAAATCTGTCTATTCCATTTGCACAACAGCATGTGAAATATATTGTCAATCAGTGTTGGTTCCTAAGTGGACAGTTTGTTACATTGTGTTTAAGTGTTCCCTTTATTTTTTTGAGCAGTGTATAAAGAATAATGGGAAACTTTGGAGTACTTTAAATTAAATTATGGGCAGAAAGAACATCGAATCAGATGGCTTAATCATCACAAAACCATTTGATGTTGCCAATTATTTTATTGATTATTTCATTGGCAAAGTGGGCAAACTTAGGCATTAAATGCCTACGACAAACAGTGAATTATATTCATGCATCAAAAAAACTAATAATGAAAGAAAAGCAGTGCAAGTTTGAATTTGTAAAGTTAGTGTGGGAGAGGTGGGGAAATTATTGTTAACGATCAATAATGACAAACTTCCTGGCATTGACAACTTAGATGGAAAGCTACAGAGGATGGTGGCTGACTATAGCCACTCCTATCTGTCATATTTTTAATCTAAGCCTAGAGGAAAGTCTTTGTCCTCAGGCCTGGAGGGAAGCCAAGGCAATTCCGCTACCAAGAGTGGTAAAGCGGCCTTTACTGATTTTAACAGCAGACCTATAAGCTTGCTGACAACTCTTAGCAAACTGTTGGGAAAAAATGGTGTTTGACCAAATACAATGCTGTTTCTCTAAACAAATAAACAAGACTTTCAGCATGCTTATAGAGAAGGGCACTCCACATGTACTGCACTGACAGAAATTACTGATGATTGGTTCAAAGAAATTGATAATAAGAAGATTGTGGGAGCTGTACTGTTGCATTTCAGTGCAGCCTTTGATATTACTGACCCCAGCGCTTAAGTTTTCAACAACAGGTTATCCATCTATGAGAACTCAAAGGGGTTACCTTAATGGAAGCGTCTGTCAAACGTGTAAAGTGATGTGTACTGCATGGCAGCTCTCTGGGCCCCCTACTCTTTTCACCAATGACCTGGCATTAAACAAAGCATGTGTGTCCATGTATGCTGATGATTCAACCATATATGCATCACCAACCACAGCTAAGGAAGTCACAGAAACCCTTAACAAAGAGTTGCAGTCTGTTTTGGAATGGTTGGCCAGTGATACAGTGCTCTTAGTTTCAGAGATGTTCAGGACCAGTTTATTTGGTATAAATCATTCCTTTAGTACTAGACCTCAGCTGAATCTGGTAATGAATGGTGTGGCGGTTGAGCAAGTTGAGGAGACTAAATTACTTGCCGTAACCTTAGATTGTAAACTGTCACGGTCAAAACATATTAGAGGTCGACCGATTTTAATCGGAATGGCCGATTTAATTCGGGCCGATTCACGTTTTCATAACCTTCGGAAATCGGTATTTTTGGGCGCCCAATTTAAAAAAGAATATATATATAATCACCTTTTATTTAACTAGGCAAGTCAGTTAAGAACACATTCTTATTTTCAATGACGGCCTAGGAATGGTGGGTTAACTGCCTCGTTCAGGGGCAGAAAGACAGATTTTTACCGTGTCAGCTCGGGGGATCCAATCTTGCAACCTTACAGTTAACTAGTCCAACGCAATAACGACCTGCCTCTCTCTCGTTGCACTCCACAAGGAGACTGACTGCCTGTTACGCTAATGCAGTAAGCCAATGCTAGCTAGCATTAAACTAGCATTATCTTATAAAAAACAATCAATCATAATCACTAGTTAACTACACATGGTTGATGATATTACTAGATATTATCTAGCGTGTCCTGTGTTCCATATAATATGACTGAGCATACACGTATCTAAATATCTGACTGAGCGGTGGTATGCAGAAGCAGGCGCGTAAACATTCATTCAAACAGCACTTTCGTGCGTTTTGCCAGCAGCTCTTCGTTGTGCTTCAAGCATTGCGCTGTTTATGACTTCAAACCTATCAACTCCCGAGATGAGGCTGGTGTGACCGAAGTGAAATGGCTGGCTAGGTAGCGCGCGTTAATAGCATTTCAAACTTCACTCGCTCTGAGCCTTGGGGTGGTTGTTTCCCTTGCTCTGCATGGGTAAAGCTGCTTCAATGTGGTGGCTGTTGTCGTTGTGTTGCTCGTGGCACAATGCCTCTCCTATTTGACCTAGATGGTTTGTGTGTATGCATTGATATATAGGCTATGTGTGCCTTTTTTTTATAAATGTATGTAGTTCTGTTCTTGTCTGATGTTTTGTGTGGACACCAGGAAGAGTAGCTGCTGCTTTTGCAATGGCTAATGGGTATGTCTATTTAGGCAGAAATCTACATTCTCTACGAGGGCCCAGCGCAATCAAAAACTTTATCTTCCTGTGTTTTATACATATTTCCACACTGAGGTTGGAATAATACTGTGTAATTGTACATTGATTTCAGCCTATTTTGGTGGGATGGAATTTGACGTGTCTGGTGACATCACCAGGCGATTTAAAATAGTTAACCTGTTGCGACGAGCAAACCCGGATCCGGGATCCTATTTATAGCCTCAAGCTCATTAGCATAACGCAACGTTAACTATTCATGAAAATCGCAAATGAAATAAATATATTAGCTCTCAAGCTTAGCCTTTTGTTAACACTCATCTCAGATTTTCAAAATATGCTTTTGAACCATATCTAAACAAGCATTTGTGTAAGAGTATTGATAGCTAGCATTCCATTTAGCCTAGCATTCAGCATGCAACATTTCAATTAAAAACAAGAAAAGCATTCAAATAAAATCATTTACCTTTGAAGAACTTCAGATGTTTTCAATGAGGAGACTCTCAGTTAGATAGCAAATGTTCAGTTTTTCCAAAAAGATTATTTGTGTAGGACAAATCGCTCCGTTTTGTTCATCACGTTTGGGTAAGAAAAAAAACGAAAATTAAGTCATTACAACGCAAACTTTTTTCCAAATTTAACTCCATAATATCGACAAACATGGCAAACGTTGTTTAGAATCAATCCTCAAGGTGTTTTTCACATATCTATCGATGATAAATAATTTGTGGCAGTTGACTTTCTCCACTGAACCAAATGGTAAAATGCACGCACCTGGAGATTACGCAATAGTTTCGACGGAGGACACCGAGCGGACACCTGGTAAATGTAGTCTCTTATGGTCAATTTTCCAATGATATGCCTACAAATACGCCACAATGCTGCAAACACCTTGGGGAAACGACAGAAAGTGCAGGCTCATTCCTGGCGCATTCACAGCCATATAAGGAGACATTGGAACACAGGGCATTCAAAAATCTGGACCATTTCCTGTATGAAATTTAATCTTGGTTTCGCCTGTAGCATTAGTTCTGGGGCACTCACAGATAATATCTTTGCAGTTTTGGAAACGTCAGAGTTTTTTCTTTCCAAAGCTGTCAATTACATGCATAGTCGAGCATCTTTTCGTGACAAAATATCTTGTTTAAAACGGGAACGTTTTTTATCCAAAAATTAAAAGAGCGTCCCCTATCTCGAAGAGGTTAATAGACCAATAAGAAAGTTTGAAACCTCTGCCAATAATGGCTAGTTTTAAATTTTCCTTTCTCTGTTTTCCTCTCCCAAAATGTTGCATTAGAAAATGCTCTTGGCCAAGGTGTTTTTTTTTTTTTTTTTTTTACCATTTGAATTGAAATCCTAGTACTTGTTACCCAGAAATTATTTCATATTGAGATATAAAAAATAAAAAGATGCATTAGACGTTTTTTAACTACTGAATCATTGGTTTTTGTTTGGCATACATTTTTAAGTGCAAAATCTGAGTCTCTGCATCATTCTGTTACTGTGGAATTGCCTGCATATTATCACAGGGGTCACACAGCTGTAAATCAAGGCAAGGGCCCCTGATTTCACGTCCACCTCTCACTCTGAACTCATACGCTCCTCCTTTGTCAGTGAGTTAACAACTGCAGGTCCGTAATTTTCTATTTGAATCGAGTGGTTTAATTTGATTTGTTAATTTTGTGTCGCTCGTGTACCTTTCTGGATAATCTGCAATGAGCAGCTCATGGCTTGTTTTGTACTATTACTTGGTGGTGTTTGATGCTTATTTATCTTTCTTGCTGTAGTCCAAAGGGTTCACACACAGACAGTGATGTGAGTTGATGAGTAGTTTGGCTGGTCAGTGGTAACCAGAGATGTCTGGTCTTTTGTCTCTTGTCGCCATGCGACGGAACAGCGAACAGCTGCAATTTACAATGACAAAACGCAATGCCCAGCCAGACAGCCAGGGTGTGTGAAAGAGAGCGTAAAGGTGGGGTTTGCCCTCCAACCCCTTTGCGTGGGGTTTGCCCTCCAACCCCTTTGCGTGGGGTTGGCAACGTTGATGGTAGAATATGACAACGATAACCATTCACTGTTCTGATCCTTATACACTTTTCTCTTGTTCTGTGTGTCTCAGGTGTGGCAGATGGTGTAGGTGGATGGAGGGACTACGGGGTGGACCCGTCCCAGTTCTCTGCCACCCTGATGAGGACGTGTGAGCGGCTGGTGAAGGAGGGCCGTTTCACCCCCAGCAGCCCTGTGGGGATCCTCACGTCAGGCTACTACGAGCTCCTACAGAACAAAGTACCCCTGCTAGGTGAGCAAACACGCGCTCTCACTCACTGACACACACACACACACACACACAATAATGCATGGGGGGGTCATACAGTATCTGCTGCATGAATGTTTATCTGTTGCCTGTGGGTATCCCTGCCCACTCAGCTGCACTCTATCAATCCATCCAAAAATATAATGATACAAAGCTGAAATGCCTTCCCTCCTAAGCATTAGGGCTGGGAATTTCCAGGGATCTTACAATACGATATTATCACAATACTTTAGTGATGATGCGTTGCCATTCTTACCATTCTATATGTACTGCTTTTTTTTCCTGTTCTCCACTCATTACCTGTATTAACTTCACCTGTTTGAACTCGTTACCTGTATAAAAGACACCTGTCCACACACTCAATCAAACAGACTCCAACCTCTCCATAATGGCCAAGACCAGAGAGCTGTGTAAGGACATCAGGGATTAAATTGTAGACCTGCACAAGGCTGGGATGGGCTACAGGATAATAGGCAAACAGCTTGGTGAGAAGGCAACAACTGTTGGCTCAATTATTAGAAAATGAAAGAAGTTCAAGATGACGGTCAATCACCCTTGGTCTAGGGCTCTATGCAAGATCTCACCTCGTGGGGCATCAATGATCATGAGGAAGGTCAGGGATCAGCCCAGAACTACACGGCAGGACCTGGTCAATGACCTGAAGAGAGCTGGGACCACGGTCTCAAAGAAAACCATTAGTAACACACTACGCCGCCATGGATTAAAATCCTGCAGTGCACGCAAGGCCCCCCTGCTCAATCCAGCGCATGTCCAGGCCCGTCTGAAGTTGGTCATTGGCAATCTGGATGATCCAGAGGTGGAATGGGAGAAGGTCATGTGGTCTGATGAGACAAAAATAGAGCTTTTTGGTCTAAACTCCACTCGCCGTGTTTGGAGGAAGAAGAAGGATGAGTACAACCCCCAAGAACACCATCCCAACTGTGAAGCATGGAGGTGGAAACATTCTTTGGGGATGCTTTTCTGCAAAGGGGACAGGACGACTGCACCATATTGAGGGAAGGGTGGATGGGGCCATATCGCGAGATCTTGGCCAACAACCTCCTTCCTTCAGTAAGAGCATTGAAGATGGGTCGTGGCTGGGTCTTCCAGCATGACAACGACCTGAAACACACAGCCAGGGCAACTAAGGAGTGGCTCCGTAAGAAGCATCTCAAGGGCCTGGAGTGGCCTAGCCAGTCTCCAGACCTGAACCCAATAGAAAATCTTTGGAGGGAGCTGAAAGTCTGTATTGCCCAGCGACAGCCTCGAAACCTGAAGGATCTGGAGAAGGTCTGTGTGGAGGAGTGGGCCAAAATCCCTGCTGCAGTGTGTGCAAACCTGGTGAAGAACTAGAGGAAACGTATGATCTCTGTAATTGCAAACAAAGGTTTCTGTACCAAATATTAAGCAAATTAATTACTTAAAAATCATACAATGGGATTTTCTGGATTTTTGTTTTAGATTCCGTCTCTCACAGTTGAAGTGTACATATGATAAAAATTAGACATCTACATGCTTTGTAAGTAGAAAAACCTGCAAAATCAGCAGTGTATCAAATACTTGTTCTCCCACTGTATATATATGTATATATTTCTCACACATAAAATACCAGTCAAAGGTTAGACACACCTACTCATTCAATTACTAGGTGTTCTAAAACTTTTGACTGGGGGGGTGAATGTGTTTTTATTTTTATATATATATTTTTTTACAAATCAGTACTTGGAGTCAGTATCAATATAATATCATCCAAAATGATATTGCGATATGTGACTGTATTGATTCCTCCCCCCCCATCACTACCAATAATCTTTTTTTTTTCTTTTTTTAAAGAGTACAATAAAATATGGTG
The DNA here is from genome assembly GCF_045791955.1 of Oncorhynchus clarkii lewisi. NCBI lineage: Eukaryota > Metazoa > Chordata > Actinopteri > Salmoniformes > Salmonidae > Oncorhynchus > Oncorhynchus clarkii. The sequence continues at coordinate 27,000,986 of NC_092175.1, read as the reverse complement.
ATATGCCGTATTATATCCAAATAACAGTGATGTAATAATCATATAATTGAAATGGTGCTGTCCTTCAGTCTGCAACCACCAAAGGTCCAGCTATACAGAAGTCATTGGGACAAACATTTGGCCAAGTCCCTACTCCCACATCCCCCTCCACGTGACCATTTCACCCCTTTACAGAGCACCTAAAAGGTCATTGGAAGGAGCAGTAACAGACACTGCTCATGGGTCCACATGTTTTTTTAAGGCACTGGCATGTGACAGACTGAGGACACATTTGAACTGAGACCCAACACCACAGGCAAGGCTACCTGCACAGAGCCACCACTATCCACCAAGTCACACAATGTTTGTCTATCAACAGTGACTCGCTTCTTATTTTGGGATAGCAGCTAAAGGTCTGTGTTTGACTGTCCCTTCAAGGTCAGGGGCAGTCTAGGAGCTGAAGCAGGGGGAACATGGCATTTGTTTTTGGTCTCTATGCCAGGCTGACTGGTCCAACATAATCTCACGTACTCCTTGCTCACAAGGAGAAAGAATATCAAGTGATGGCCAACCACCATATGTTTTTCTATTCCCTCTCTCTCTTCTCCCCTCTCTTCCCCAGGGAGCAGCACAGCCTGTATCGTGGTTTTGGACCGACGGAGCCATCAACTGCACACGTGTAATCTAGGTGACTCTGGTTTCCTGGTGGTGCGAGGGGGAGAAGTGGTGCACCGCTCGGACGAACAGCAGCACTACTTCAACACCCCTTTTCAGCTGTCCATCGCTCCCCCAGGGACAGAGGGAGTGGTGCTCAGTGACAGGTCAGTCCACCGCCCTCACTTCTCTGACCCTCCACCTGGTCTCAAATGACCATTTCTGTTGAGAAAACTGTCTTTAGACCCGGGGTGTCAAAAATACAGCCACATTTGACTTATGTTTTTAAAATTTTATATTTGAACGGTGACCAGGGTCATTTGGCTGACCAATAACAGTCATCCAAAATTCCATGAGTCACAGCCCTACTCGCCAGACCCCTTTCCACTGGGCTTGTTCTTTTTCTCTCTCCAAGAATCTCGGAAGAGGCACTTTTGAGCTCCTCCATGTTTCTCAATTTTAAAGGAGACCTTCCATGTTTTATATTGCAGTCCGCACTTTGCATTAACATGCACACTTACACGTTGTCACTATTCATGCTCCCATGCATACAACTCGGCAAACTCACACACACCGACTCACATTCACTCTTTCTGGCATGGAGGGGGTTTAATAGGGTGAAACTGTTATTTCAGGAGGAGATACAGTATCTGACTGACGAAGCGTTGTTATAGTCTCATCTGGTCAAATAAAATGTTCAGGTCATTGAGTTAGAATTTTCCAGGCAGCCTGTTGAATCAAACTGTCCTCATTGACGCCAAGTCCCAGGACGGCCAGGTCAGCTGAGACGGTTATAGTAAAACGACAGTCTTGGTGGAATCAGAGGGTACCGCCAGCTCCCACGAAATATACCTGATAACCTTACTAGAAGCAAGTGAGCATGCTGTGTTCCAGGCGGAATCGAGTGTCTTATTACCCAGCCATCAGCTGTCCCTCTGGCGCACAGTCACTTTTCTCCTGCTTCCTCCTGATCCTATTTCTGTTTGTGAGGAGCACTATTACTGTCTGGTAGCATCTTTCTAGTAGCTTTCTAGTGCCCTCTAGCTGGTCCACACTGACAGTCCTGTCCTGTTTATTTTCTTCACCAGCCCTGAGGCCGCTGACAGCTCCTCCTTCGACGTCCAGCTGGGTGACATCATCCTGACTGCCTCGGATGGCCTCTTCGACAACATGCCCGACTACATGATCCTGCAAGCGCTCAAAAAGCTCAAGGTAACACATCATAGTACCTCATAACTGCTGGCACACACTCTTATATCTACACATTCACTTTAGTAAATACCTGCACACATTTCTCCGGTCCTAATGCTAATGCTTGTATTTCTCAGAGTACCAACTATGACAGTATCCAGCAGACCGCACAGAGCATTGCAAAGCAAGCCCATGAACTGGCCTATGACCCCAACTACATGTCCCCTTTCGCTCAGTTTGCCTGTGACAATGGTCTGAATGTAAGAGGTACGTATCAGGTTCTTGGGAAGTCCTTTACGTCCCTAATAACACCTCCAGCACCACTATTTTATGTCCACTGTCAGTTTGAAGATTGGGCTATTCAACGTTGGCTTTGAACTCTGGAAAGCCGATTTAATACGTTCTCTTGTGTCCTGCAGGGGGGAAGCCTGATGACATCACGGTGCTGCTGTCCATTGTGGCAGAATACACAGACTAAGTGTGTGTGGTGTTTATTGGAACTGTTCACTTCCTTCCCTCTCAGTCTTCCACCTGGCTCCTTCTCAAATGCATTGCTTCCTGTCGGACAGACTGGGGAGCCCCCCCATCCCTTCACGGACCTTTCTATCTCACAGCCACAAAATAGAACACACACTCCTCACCACAGAATTGGGCTCCATCTCTATTTTTCCATTTTGTTTTGGGACTGTAGTGAGGAGACAGGCTGTAAGGACTTTCTCATGTTGATCGTGATGCAGAACGGCATGTTGGTTCCCCACATTCAGGCTACGACTGAATGGCAGTCCTGAGTGTAGGCAAGTTTGCTTTTACAGGGAGTTGTGGTCGGTAGCCCTGAAACAAGCAGTCGTGTTATGAATCAAATAAGCCATGCTTTGGAGTTGTTGGGGAGATGTGGTTGTGTTGCCTATACATTTTGATTGTCTGTCTGTGTTGTAGCTGTGTGACTATCTGTTCCAAGTCGTCTGTGTGTGTGGATGAATTCTAAGACTGGAATTGAGAGGGGCTGGGTTGTTGCGGGGTTTAGAGAGGTTACAGTGACTTGTGATCAGAAAGGATGTAGATCAGCGCGTCAGGGTCTTGGATTAGGATAAAGGGGGAGCTGGCCAGTATAATGTACTAGCTCCACTAGCAGAGATCTCTCCAGAGTGCCACCTATAGGCTAGTCTGAACTGTTCTGCTGGTGCGCACATCCTCATGGGTTTGTAAATATTGTGTGTCATGTAACAAGAGTGTCTTCACTTTGTCACTGATGAGGATGGTTATTTTGCTGTTGTGCCAGGTGTACACAAGCATTCACAATCTATAAAGGGTTCAACCTTGAAGTAAATACTCTCAATCCCTCCCTTCCATGGGCCGAAAGAACCACGATGTTGACGTGTTCATACCATGATCATGTTTGACTCGGTAGTAGCGTGTCAGGGCCATGAAATGATTGTGCGTAAAAAGTGGGTATAGGTTCATGTTTGAATGTCTGTTGATATGTGTTAACTTGCAATGCTAATGGTAGCATCTAGGAATGCTTTCAACCGAAACACTAGGTCAGGTATGAATTATTAAACAAAGTTTTATTTTTATAACTTAATGTTATTAGTTTGATAGCCATTGATGTGACAGTTGAAATATCATCCAACATATGGATTTACCCTGTGATTCTTTTGTGAAGCTATATTTTTGCTCCATGGATTGCAAATGAGAATCATGCCATCTTACTATTAAACAAGAATCAGTCTTTGTGTGGTGGGTGTCATCTCAAAATAGTTTTTGTTCTGTCTCCCAATAACAATTTACCTGCTGCTTTTATTTTGTCAATTAAATGTTGAATACTGTACTGTATTTATGTGTGTGTGTGTGCAATTTCATTATTTCATGAAACCTAGAAGTTGATCATCCTGTTCTGTTCTTAGCATGCTTTTGTTTCTTCTTCATAATAGCAGAATGCACACCTGTCTGCATTGTTAGCCAATGTTTGCCAATGTTATGAAGCCAGCGCACCAAAGAGGAAAACTTATTTTCTTTCATGTTTTCATTTGGGTTTGGAGAAATATCTGCACCTATACTGTAACATAAAATGTATTTTAAAATTGAGAGCATATCAGTTTGACAGTTAAACCGTCATTCTGCTTGTGGAGAACGATGGCCACTCGTATTTTTTGGTGCAAAACAGTCAGAAGACCACTTAGGTGTCTTTTTAGTTGTGCCTAAAATCCAATGTGACCAGAACGGGTTTGATCGTGTGTGTGTGTGGCTCTATTTATGTGACGGGTAGTATATGAGAAACAAACAACAATGCAGATTTTTGAATCTTTAAAGAAACCAAAGATGGAAAGCCATAGCTTCACAAGTATGACCAGGGTACAGCTTCTTATCTAAACCCTTCAGTCAGGCTAACAGTGTAATGGAGACCAATGTTGTCACTATTGATCTTGCTTATTTCAGCATACAAATAATTGAAAAGAACATAAATTGTTACATTTGTGGAGTAAATACTATTTAATTTTGTTTAAACAATTTTTTCAGTAGCCTTTGAGACTTAATTTCATCTGTCCTATGCATTCTGTCTTTGCATGACAAGCTGTCTTTGTCCAAGCTATTTATACTATTGGAATTTGCTTACCTGCAAATGTGCCCCTGTCTCACACAGCTTGCCTCGCCTCCAAATGTCTCTGATTTGCTCACCTTCATTTAAAGGTTGTCTTTCAAACACTTAAACATGCAATTTTAGTAACACAACTCATTTTTTTTTACTCTTTCTGACAGTGAGGGATCATTATGTGTTAATGAATAATTAGCTTAATATCTGATTTTGAGATGAAGTTCTCTATGGTTTAAGGACACTTTTCTGTTACATGTGCTGAACCAGGAAGTGCGGGGCGGGTTGTAGTGCTGTTTATTGATAATGGTGAGGACCGATTCCGCCTTAACAAATCGATATTTTACCGTCCTATCAAGAGGCCTTGTCTGGTAGTGCAAGCCAGTCTCGTTTCGACTTGTATGTTGCTCAGTGTTCAATTATGTCCCGCTTTTTCTGTCCATGCTCAGTTTTTCGGTGACGCTTCTGCATTCAAGACAAGTTTATTTATTTATTTTGTTCTCTAGCAAGCAATGTTTCAGTATGAAAGCTACATGTGTGTTAAGTGTAATAATGCAGAACTAGTTTCTGTAAATGGGTTTTCAAAGTTGTAAAATATTCAAATAAAGAATCTAGTATTTGTACTAAAATACATGTTTGTGAGTATGCCTTATAAGTAGATGCTAAAACCAGTTTCCCACAAAACCTAGTTTTTATACAGGTGCACGTTCCCTGTGTTTACCAGTATGAGACAGTCATGAGATTGTGCTCTGCTGTTGATTGCAGCATTCCATGTGATGGCATTGCCTGTAACAAATTTCACTGGCAGTGTGAAACAGTGCCCAGCCTGCAGATTAACCTCCACTCGTGAGGTCAGCTCTATGAGGCTGAGCTATTTTAGACCTGTCTTGATTGGTAAGGGCTTAATGGGTTTGCCTTACTGTCATGGTCAAATGCTGGTCCCCCTTTCAACCCATTGGGGCTAGCATGCTGGCAACCCCTTGCAATATCCTGGAATACCTCCTAAGCATTCATCAAAGGATTTTTGCATAATGTAAGCGCTAACCTGACCCTCAATTGTGTGACGATCTCCCATTACGTGGAAGACGGCCTACCAAAGCCACTGGTCCAGATTAGTCACAATTTTATTTTTTGTTATTTTGTCACATAATTGCAAGAAAGACGTCTTGCGCAGACCTTTTTTGTAATCCTATTTTCTACCATGTCCTTCTCTTTCTCAGTTACTCTCTATCTTCCTCTCTTTCACTCACTCTCGCTCTCTTTTTCCACACGTGTCAGACAATATGGCATATGAGCCTGTGTGACCTTGGAACACAGTGTGTCACCACCAAAACCCATATCTGCAGGCTATGTATTGAATATAGATGCCAAACCTATTTCCATATCCACCCACATAATGAACATTGCTGCCAGTGGAGGCTGAGCATGAAAGGAGTGCCCTTAAACCACGAGATGGACATGTGCTAGCCAACCTATTGTATTTGTGCCAGTGCCATCTCATGGGTTTTCTCTCCTGCACACTACTAAAGACTGGCTCTATTTTGAGAAGTCTATCTCATAAGTGAGATGTGTATAATCTAAACTGGGACAGTGTCCAGGATGATTAGTGATGTTCTAGCCAGACAGCCATGAGCACTAGGAGTGATTTATTAATATTATTGATATATTATTAGCTTTACTTATGAATAAAACACATTTTCATTATTTTATTCCATCAGGCATTATCAAATACATTTTTGCAATAATTAACCTTGAAGGAGTATCCCATATTTGCCCAAGAGGGCTTTAGTTGATATCAGGTCAGCTATTTGCACATGCACAGAAGAGGTTTAAAGATTCTTTAGTCTATTGGCGCACCTGTCACCCAAGTCATAGACTGTTTTCTCTGCTACCGCACAGCAAGCGGTACAGGAGTGTGAAGTCTAGGACCAAAAGGCTCCTTAACAGCTTCTACCCCCAAGTCATAAGACTGCTGAACAATTAACCAAATGACCACAGCATTATTTACATTTTTTTTTTGCGTAAGGGAGATGACATATACTTTGGCAAACCTGGGCTAAACAGTTTCCCCTACCACCTGCACCAGTCATTTTGGAAGGATTGAAGCCAGACCACAATTGAGAGTTATCCAATGAGTTTGTTATAATTACATTTCTGTGGAACCATTTACCCCAGTGCACTCAATTAAGTATAGTATTTTACTTTTAGCCCATCTCTTGGAGCAGTACTTTGGGACATGTAGCTAGCTAAATGCATTGGTAGGTGGCAACAAATATAAGTTAAGAGCATGGTAGTTAAAGAACAAAACAGCTGACGCAGCAGTTGAGATTTATGGGCACGTTTCGGGTGATCTTTGTTTTAGTCTAGCTGTGCAGAAGATCGCACAACCTCAGGACAAGTGTTTAGCTTGTCTGGAACCACATCCATATGATATGCACACATCACATGCAGAATAATTCCCTACCATATTGATGTGGTTTCCGAGAACTAAATGTATCCAATCTTTTTCATACTTTCCAAAATAAGAAACGAGCCCGAATGAGGTCTTCGCCTCCATGACAGTCAGCTGATGCTAGCAGCTCTGAAACATCCACCGAAGATATTTATCACTAACCCTAGATCAGTGTAATTTACAATGAGAGCAAATTAAATATAGTGGGCAGAACAAGCAAGGAGGTGACTAAAGCCAAGCTAGCGAGATCTTATTGGCCGTTGTAGCATGTATTTGCATATTTCCGTTAGGGAATGCCTCTTCTGTGAAGTGCGTGTGTGCATAAAGACAATTCAACCTTGCACTCCTTCTAAACAATGCAATTTTTAAAAACTTTTGCAACGCGTTAAGTCTGTAAACTTACTACACTGTGTTTGTAACAGATTTTAGTTTTGGGAACAGAAAAGGGTATTGAGATCAGATGTTTCATCGATGAGAATATGAGCAGAATGTCAGCCCAGTTTCACCTAGTTCAATCCTCTCCCACTACCCGCGACTGGACTTCTTCTGACTACCATATTTGGTGGTGAGAAGATGTTCTAAATGGATGCTTCAGCTTTATAGCCCTGTGACGCTTTCTGGGACACAGGTGAATTGCTGGCGATGGTTGTTGACTTGGGTTGATCAGAGCTCCAGTATCAATCATTGATAAACAAACAAGCAAACTTTACTCGGTGTGGAGGTGGTTCGGCAAGGCTGTGGTATGAGATGGTAGGAGATAGTGATGGAGAAGAAAGTGAATCAAGTATGGAGCATAGCGGTACAAATAAAAGGTGGAGTAGGAAAGAGAAAAAGAAAGCAGGAGAGAAAGGGGTTTATGGAGGCAGAGAGAAGACAGAAAATGAAATTTGAGGAGAGAAACATAGTTTCCAAACGCTAGCGGCAGTTCGGGGGGTAGAGAGTGCAGAGGAAGTGCGAGATAAGTTGCGAGGGGAGCACCAAGGTGAGGAGGTGCATAAAGTGATTCGGAAGTTCGGGGAGGAAGGGGGAGTTGGGGAGATGAGTCCTATAAGGTTGCTGGCTGTGATAAAATAGTTGATTGGGGAAGTTGTCAATGCTGAAGTGTTAAGAGATGGGACCATGTGGGCATTAATGTGGGAATTTAGATTCTCTGTCGAGAAAACTCAGACAGTGTCCTTTCCCAGGAGGAAGGTGGGAGATGAGGTATGCTTGAGGTTATATGGGAGAAACTTGGAGAGGGTGGGGTCCTTCAGGATCCTTGGGGTATACTTTGACACCAGACTGACCTGGGCAGAACACATTGAGAGCGTGGTGGGAAAGTGTATGAAGGTGCTAAATGTGTTGCTCTGTCTGACGGGGAAGGAGTGGGGAGCTGGGCCTTCTTCATTGAGGACCATGTATGTTGCATTGTTCCAATCTGTAATAGACTATGCCAGTATAGTGTATGGTTCGGCAGCCCGCATCTCATTGGAAAGGCTAGATGTCATACAGGGACAAGGACTCAGAATATGTAGTGGGTCATTTCAGACCTCCCCAGTGGCTGAACTACAGGTGCAGATGGGGGATATGCCATTGCATATTAAGAGACAGTAGCTGACATGAAATATTGGGTCAACCTACAGGGACATGGGGTGTCTCATCCTGCGAAAGGGATTTTACAAGCATGCCGGGAACATCAGCGAGGACAGAACACAAGCTATGGGTGGGTGGGTAATACTTAGGTGAAGAAGATGGGACTGTATGGAAGGGAGTTTAGTCCAACGGTAGCTATTCCTATAAATCCACCATGGCTCCTCCCACCTCCAGTAGTTGATCTAGAAGTGTTGGAGAGACTACAGACAGATAGGAAGGGTGTTGATACATCTGATTTGTTTAAGAGATGTATGGATACTGTGTATCAGGATTTTGTGGCCATTTACACAGATGGTTCAAAAGATCCAAGGACAGGATGCACAGGGTCAGCATTTGTAGTGCAGGAATGTGGGGTGTCAGTCAGGACACGTATTACAGATCATTTGCCTTCAGAAAGTAGTCAGACCCCTTGACTTATTCCACATTTTGTTAGGGTACAGGCTTATTCAAACATTTATTAAACTGTTTTTTACCCTCATCAATCTACACACAATACCCCATAATGACAGGGCAAAAACAGGTTATTAGAAATGTTTGCTAATTTATAAAAAATACTAAACTGAATTATCACATTTCCATAAGTATTCAGACCCTTAGTGTCCACATCAGTACTTTGTTGAAGCACCTTTGGCAGCCCTCGAGTCTTCTTGGGTATGACGCTACAAACTTGGCACACCTGTGTTTGGGTAGTTTCTCAAATTCTTCTCTATAGATCCTATCAAGCTCTGTCAGGTTGGATGGAGAGCGTTGCTGCACAGCTATTTCAGGTCTCTCCAGAGATGTTCGATCGTGTTTAAGTCCGGGGTCTGGCTGGGCCACTCAAGGACATTCAGAGACTCGTCCCGAAGCCACTCCTGCGTTGCCTTGACTGTGTGCTTAGGGTCATTGTCCTGTTGGAAGGTGAACCGTCGCCCCAGTCTGAGGTCCTGAACGCTCTGGAGCAGGTTTTTATCAAGGATCTCTCTGGACTTTGCTCCGTTATCTTTTCCTCTATCCTGACTAGTCTCCCAGTCCCTGACGCTGAAAAACATCCCCACAGCATGATGCTGCCACTACCATGCTTCACCGTAGGGATGGTGCCAAGTATCCTCCAGATGTGATGCTTGGAATTGAGGCCAAAGAGTTCAATATTGGTTTCATCAGCCCAGAGAATCTTGTTTCTCATGATCTGAGAATCTTTAGGTGCCTTTTGGCAAACTCCATGTGCCTCTTACTGGGGAGTGCTGCAGAGATGGTTGTCCTTCTTGAAGGTTCTCCCATCTCCAAAGAGGAACTCTAGAGCTCTGTCAGAGTGACCATCGGGTTCTTGGTTACATCCCTGACCAAGGCCCCTCTCCCTCGATTTTTCAGTTCGGCCGGGCGGCCAGCTCTAGGAAGAGTCTTGGTGGTTCCAAACTTCTTCCATTTAAGAATGATGGAGGCCACTGTGTTCTTGGGGACCTTCAATGCTGCAGAAATGTTTTGTACACTTCCCCACATCTGTGCCTCGACACAATCCTGTCTTGGAGCTCTATCAAATCAAATTGTATTTGTCACACACGCCGAACTACCTTACATTGCAATGCTTACTTTAAGCCCTTGACCAACAATGCTTAAGAAGTTAAGTTTTTTTAAAGTGTTAAGTCAAAAATAGATAAGTAGAAAATAGAAAATAAAAGTAACAAATCATTAAACATCAGTAGTAAAATAACAAGCAAGGCTATATACAAGAGGTACTGGTACAGTCAATGTGCGGGGGCACCGGTTAGTTAAGGTGATTGTGGTAATATATACATGTAGGTGGAGTTAAAGTGACTATGCAAAGATTATAAACAGAGAGTATCAGCAGAGTAAAAGATTGGTCTGGGTAGCCCTTTGATTAGCTGTTCAGGAGTCATATGGCTTGGGGATAGAAGCTGGTAAGAAGCCTTTTGGACCTCGACTTGGCCCCAGTGATGTACTGGGCCGTACACACTACCCTCTGTAGTGCCTTGAGGTCGGAGGCCGAGCAGTTGCCATACCAGGCAGTGATGCAACCAGACAGGATGCTCTCGATGGTGCAGATGTAGAACCTTTTGAGGATCTGAGGACCCATGCCAAATCTTTTGAGTCTCCTGAGGAGGAATAGGCTTTGTCGTTCCCCCTTCACGACTGTCTGAGTGTGTTTACACCATAATAATTTGTTGGTGATGTGGACACCAAGGAACTTGAAGCTCTCAACCTGTTCCACAACCTGCCCCGTAGATGGGAATGGGGGCGTGCTCGGTCCTCCATTTCCTGTAGTCCACAATCATCTCCTTTGTCTTGATATGTTGAGGGAGAGGTTGTTGTCCTGGCACAACGTGGCCAGGTCTTTGACCTCCTCCCCACAGGCTGTCTCATCGTTGTCCGTGATCAGGCTGTTGTGTCATCGGTGAACTTGATGATGGAGTTGGAGTCATGCCTGACCATGCAGTCATGAGTGAACAGGGAGTACAGGAGGGGACTGAGCATGCACCCCTGAGGGGCCCCTGTTGAGGATCAGCGTGGCAGATGGGTTGTTCCCTACCTTTACCACCTGGGAGCGGCTCGTCAGGAAGTCCAGGATCCAGTTGCAGAGGGAGGTGTTTAGTCCCAGGGTCCTTAGCTTAGCTGTAGTGAATGAATAACATTCTCACATAGGTGTTCCTTTTGTCCAGGTGGGAATGTGTAGTATTGAGTGCAATAGAGATTGAATCATCTTTGGCTCTGTTGGGACGGTATTCAAATTGGCATGGGTCTAAAGTTTCTGGGATAATGATGTTGATGTGAGCCATAACCAGCCTTTCAAAGCACTTCATGGCTACAGATGTGAGTGCTACGGGTCGGTAGTTATTTAGGCAGATTACCTTAGTGTTCTTGGTCACAGGGACTATGGGGGTCTGCTTGAAACATGTTGGTATTACAGACACAGTTGAAAATGTCAGTGAAGACACTTGCCAGTTGGTCAGTGCATGCTTGGAGAACACGTCCTGGTAATCCGTCTGGCCCTGCGGCCTTGTGAATGTTGGCCTGTTTAAAGGTTTTACTCACATGGGCTACGGAGAGTGTGATCACACAGTCGTCCGGAACAGCTGGTGCTCTCATGCATGTTTCAGTGTTACTTGCCTCGAAGCGAGCGTAGAAGTAATTTAGCTCGTCTGGTAGGTTTGTGTCGCTGGGCAGCTCGTAGCTGTTTTTCCCTTTGTAGTCTATAATAGTTTGCAAGCCCTGCCACCTCCGACGAGCGTCGGAGCCAGTGTACTCCATTCGATCTTAGTCCTGCATTGATGCTTTGCCTGTTTGATGGATCGTCGGAGGGCATAGCGGGATTTCTTATAAGCTCAGGTCGCAATTGTAAATGAGAACTTGTTCTCAACTTGCGTACCTGGTTAAATAAAGGTGAAATAAATAAATAAATAAATAAGCTTCCGAGTTAGAGTCCCGCTCCTTGAAAGCTCAGTGAGGATGATGCCTGTAATCCATGGCTTTTGGTTTTGGAATGTACGCACAGTCACTGTAGGGACGACGTCATCGATGCACTTACAGTGCCTTGCGAAAGTATTTGGCCCCCTTGAACTTTGCGACCTTTTGCCACATTTCAGGCTTCAAACATAAAGATATAAAACTGTATTTTTTTGTGAAGAATCAACAACAAGTGGGACACAATCATGAAGTGGAACGACATTTATTGGATATTTAAAACTTTTTTAACAAATCAAAAACTGAAAAATTGGGCGTGCAAAGTTATTCAGCCCCCTTAAGTTAATACTTTGTAGCGCCACCTTTTGCTGCAATTACAGCTGTAAGTCGCTTGGGGTATGTCTCTATCAGTTTTGCACATCGAGAGACTGAATTTTTTTCCCCATTCCTCCTTGCAAAACAGCTCGAGCTCAGTGAGGTTGGATGGAGAGCATTTGTGAACAGCAGTTTTCAGTTCTTTCCACAGATTCTCGATTGGATTCAGGTCTGGACTTTGACTTGGCCATTCTAACACCTGGATATGTTTATTTTTTAACCATTCCATTGTAGATTTTGCTTTATGTTTTGGATCATTGTCTTGTTGGAAGCCAAATCTCCGTCCCAGTCTCAGGTCTTTTGCAGACTCCATCAGGTTTTCTTCCAGAATGGTCCTGTATTTGGCTCCATCCATCTTCCCATCAATTTTAACCATCTTCCCTGTCCCTGCTGAAGAAAAGCAGGCCCAAACCATGATGCTGCCACCACCATGTTTGACAGTGGGGATGGTGTGTTCAGCTGTGTTGCTTTTACGCCAAACATAACGTTTTGCATTGTTGCCAAAAAGTTCAATTTTGGTTTCATCTGACCAGAGCACCTTCTTCCACATGTTTGGTGTGTCTCCCAGGTGGCTTGTGGCAAACTTTAAACGACACTTTTTATGGATATCTTTAAGAAATGGCTTTCTTCTTGCCACTCTTCCATAAAGGCCAGATTTGTGCAATATACGACTGATTGTTGTCCTATGGACAGTCTCCCACCTCAGCTATAGATCTCTGCAGTTCATCCAGAGTGATCATGGGCCTCTTGGCTGCATCTCTGATCAGTCTTCTCCTTGTATGAGCTGAAAGTTTAGAGGGACGGCCAGGTCTTGGTAGATTTGCAGTGGTCTGATACTCCTTCCATTTCAATATTATCGCTTGCACAGTGCTCCTTGGGATGTTTAAAGCTTGGGAAATCTTTTTGTATCCAAATCCGGCTTTAAACTTCTTCACAACAGTATCTCGGACCTGCCTGGTGTGTTCCTTGTTCTTCATGATGCTCTCTGCGCTTTTAACGGACCTCTGAGACTATCACAGTGCAGGTGCATTTATACGGAGACTTGATTACACACAGGTGGATTGTATTTATCATCATTAGTCATTTAGGTCAACATTGGATCATTCAGAGATCCTCACTGAACTTCTGGAGAGAGTTTGCTGCACTGAAAGTAAAGGGGCTGAATAATTTTGCACGCCCAATTTTTCAGTTTTTGATTTGTTAAAAAAGTTTGAAATATCCAATAAATGTCGTTCCACTTCATGATTGTGTCCCACTTGTTGTTGATTCTTCACAAAAAAACACAGTTTTATATCTTTATGTTTGAAGCCTGAAATGTGGCAAAAGGTCGCAAAGTTCAAGGGGGCCGAATACTTTCGCAAGGCACTGTATTGATGAAGCCAGTGACTTATGTGGTGTGCTCCTCAGTGCCATCGGAAGAATCCCAGAACATTTTCCAGTCTGTGCTAGTAAAACAGTCCTGTAGCTTAGCATCTGCTTCATCTGACCACTTTCTTATTGACCGAGTCACTGGTGCTTCCTGCTTTAGTTTTTGCTTGTAAGCAGGAATCAGGAGGATAGAATTATGGTCAGATTTTCCAAATGGAGGGTGAGGGAGAGCTTTGTATGCGTCTCTGTGTGTGGAGTATAGGTGGTCCAGAGTTTTTTTTCCCTCTGGTTGCACATTTAACATGCTGATAGAAATGAGGTAAAAGTGATTTAAGTTTCCCTGCATCAAAGTCCCCGGCCACTAGGAGCATCGCCTCTCGCGTTTTCTTGTTTGCTTATGGCCGAATACAGCTCATTGAGTGTGGTCTTAGTGCCAGCATCGGTCTGCGGTGGTATATAGACAGCTACGAAAATTATAGATGTAAACTCTCTTGGTAAATAGTGTGGTCTACAGCTTGTCATGAGATACCATACCTCAGGCGAGCAAAACCTTGAGACTTCCTTAGATTTCGTGCACCAGCGGTTGTTTACACATATACACAGGCCACCACCCCTTATCTTACCACAGGCCGCTGTTCTATCCTGCTGAAAAAGCTTAAAACCCGGCAGATGTATATTAATCATGTTGTCGTTCAATCCCGACTCTGTGAAACATAAGATATTACAGTTTTTAATGTCCCGATGGTAGGATATACGTGCTTGTAGTTTGTCTATTTTATTAGCGATTGATTGTACTTTGGCTAATAGGATCGATGGTGAAGGTAGATTACCCTCTAGACGCCAGATCCTAACAAGGCACCCGGACCGTCACCCACGATATCTCCATCTTTTCCTCCTGTGAATGACGGGGATGAGGGCCTAGTCGGGTGTTTGGAGTAAATCCTTCCCATCTGACTCATTGAAGAAGAAGAATTCTTTCAGTATGGGGTGAGTAATCGCTTCCCTGATATCAAGAAGCTCTTTTCAATCATAAGACACAGTGTCAGAAATATTAAGTACAAAATAAGTTACAAATAACCTGGAAAAACATAAACAATAGCACAATTGGTTATGGGATCATAAAACGGCGGCCATCTCCTTCGCGCATCATTATTCACAATCACTCCACAGACAATTCCCTCAACCTCATGCCTTGATTTTTGCTCTGACATCCACTGTCAACTGTGGGACCTTATATAGACAGGTGTGTGCCTTTCCAAATAATGTCCAATCAATTGAATTTACCACAGGTGGACTCCAATCAAGTTGTATAAACATCTCAAGGTCTCATAGCAAATTGTCTGAATTCTTATGTAAATAAGCTATTTCTGTTTTTTATAAAAACATTTATAAAAACATGTTTTTGATTTCTCGTTATGGGGAATTGTGTGTAGATTGCTGAGTATTTTTATTTATTTAATCCATTTTAGAATAAGGCTGCAATATAACAAAATGTGGAAAAAGTCTAGGAGTCTGAATACTTTCTGAAGGCACTGTATATTTGGTGAAGCTGATGGCTATACTGTTGGCCTTGCAGTGGATGGAGGAAGTCAAACCAGAGAGAGTAGTTATTTGCTCTGATTCATGTGCAGTGTTGATGAGTCTGCTGTCATTTAGCACATGTAGCAGACAAGACCTGCTTTATGAGGTACAACAAACCCATGGCAGGATTAGACAAATGGGTATACAGATAAGATTGATTGGGTCCCAGCCCATGTGGGGGTGGAGGGGAACGAGGCAGTTAATGTACTGGCTAAACAAGCATTTAGTAGTTTTAATGAGCAAGGCAGAGGCAAAAAGCCTGATATGGACAGTGATGGTGCAGAGATGGCAGGAGCAGTGGAGTAGAGATACTAAGGGCAGGCATTTATTTCAAGTACAGGATGGTACAGAAGAGAGGAGACTATTTTTACAAGATTAAGGGTGTGACACAGCCGGTTGAATAAGACTTTAAATGTGATAGGAAAGTATCCAACAGGAAAGTGTTATTATTGCCAGGAAACAGAGACCGTGGAGCATGTGTTGCTACAGTGTGGGCAGTATCAGAGGGAAAGAGAGAGGATGAGATCTCGTATGACGAAGATGGAGATACAGGGAATTAGTTTAAAGCATTTATTGCGTAGAAATTCCTTAGATATAGTCTCAAATATGTTGTTGTCTTTTTTTAAAGCAACAGGGCTGTCAGGTAGGATTTATTATCTCCCTGTCTTCGGCCCACACTCCAGCAGTTGGTGGCGGTAATGCACGTTGGATGCCAACCGCTGATAAACCCCACCAAAGAAGAAGAAGACCTGTGACATATCTGGGTTATCATTTCTGTCTGTGCATAAAGTCTTTAGACGTGCCAGTCCTGTGAGAGATTGATTGTCATTTGATTTCAATGGTTTTATCGGGCTGAACCGTCATTAGAAGTATACCGGTTTTTGTATTTTGACTTGCGGTGCTGTTGTTGTTAAACAGCTAATGTTAGTGGCATGCTTCTCACTGGCAGTGCTAGCGGTTGGCTAACATAGCCAGCTAGCTATCTAGTTGCCATTCATTGATTCTGACTTTCTGTTTTTATTTTCGTTAACTGGTTGGCGAGCTAACGTTTATTAGCGTACTAGTTAGTCGAGATAACTAGCTAGTTGCTTTGATTAAGGCTAGCTAGCAAGGTTACTGATTTAACTGCGACGATGCTATGGTCAGTTTATGACAAGATGTTGGACAACCAAAAACTAGCTACCTAGCTAAAGTTACAATTAAATAATGGGAGGTTTAGTTGACTAATTGTATTTGAAGAAGTAAGCTAGAGGGAGCTAGTGGTTTAAATGGCAAAAATAGAACCAGGCAATGGACTTAAGTCAGCAGAGTCCCGCAAAAGTTTGCGGGGCACGACAGAAAGTCTGGTACTGACAGATGGAGAAGGCAACCTCTTCGGCTCGGACTCGGAACTAAATGTCTATACCAGTGAGAGACAGACGGATAAATATGGATTTATTGGGGGTGCACAACAATATTCAGAACAATCGTAAGTATGACCCATCTATTTAGAATTTTCCATTAAAAAATGACGTCGCTTGCTCGTTCGTCTGTGGATGACAGACATGACTGTTCTAAATTGTCAAGACGTCATAAGAAGTTTCTTACAGATTAGTCACTTGATTGACCCCTTGTCATCTGACTTCACACGCCACTTTACTGTTTATTTTCTAATATGCAATCCACATTTTAATCAGTAGCCTGTTATTTGTTATCCCTGGAGGCCAACATAAACATTTCTTCCTCTTGCTCAGTGTTACTTGGTCTCATAGACTAGACGTAACATAATAAATGTATCTTTGGTATGGTTACATATTTAAGACTTAAAACGCGAACGTCTAGTAACCCAAAGGTTGCGTGTTCGAATCTCATCACGGACAACTTTAGCATTTTAGCTAATTAACAACAATTTACTACTTTGCAACAACTTAGCATGTTAGCGAACCCATCCCCTAACCTTGACCTTTTTAGCTAAGATTTTCCCTAACCTAAACCCTTTAACCCAACTCCCCCTAGTGCCTAGAGCTAGTTAGTGTTAGCCGCCAAGCTAACGTTAGCCACAACACATTGGAATTTGTAACATATTGTACATAATCTGCTTCCATGGAGACTTGACAGCCTTTGTTGTATGGCATTTTCCCTTTCTCATTTTGTTTACCAATGTGTGTTATGTTCGGCTGGGTACTGCTGCCTTGTAAAGTAGAGGTCAACCGATTAATTAGGGCCAATTTCAAGTTTTCATAACAACCGTAATCGGCATTTTTAGCCGCCGATTACATTGCATTCCACGAGAACTGTGGCAGGCTGACTACCTGTTATGCGAGTTCAGCAAGGAGCCAAGGTAAGTTGCTAGCTAGCATTAAACTTATCTTAAAAAACAATTAATCTTCACAAAATCACTAGTTAACTACACGTGGTTGATGATATTACTAGGTTAACTAGCTTGTTGTGTGGTGCCTGTTAATTTATCATCGAATCACAGCCTACTTCCCAAACGGGTGATGATTTAACAAAAGCTCATTCGCGAAAAAAAGCACAATCGTTGCACGAATGTACCTAACCATAAACATCAATGCCTTTAAAATCAATACACAGAGATATATATTTTTAAACCTGCATATTTAGTTAAAATAAATTCATGTTAGCAGGCAATATTAACTAGGGAAATTGTCACTTCTCTTGCGTTCATTGCACGTGTAGCCGATGCGGAATGGCTAGCTAGTTAGCGGTGGTGCGCGCTGGTAGCGTTTCAATCGGTGACGTCACTCGCTCTGAGACCTTGAAGTAGTGGTTCCCCTTGCTCTGCAAGGACTGTGGCTTTTGTGGAGCGATGGGTAACGATGCTTCAAGGGTGACTGTTGATGTGTGCAGAGTGTCCCTGGTTCGCGCCCAGGTCGGGGCGAGGAGACGGACATAAAGTCTATACTGTTACACACGCAGAGTCAGGGTATATACAACAGTTTGGGCCGTCTGGCTCGTTGCGAACTAGTTTGCCAGAATTTTACGTAATTATGACATTGAAGGTTGTGTAACAGCAATATTTAGACTTAGGGTTGTCACCCGTTCGATAAAATATGAAAGGGTTCCGTATTTCATTGAAAGAATAAACGTTTTGTTTTCGAAATTATAATTTACGGATTTGACCATATTAATGACCAAAGGCTCCAATTTATGTGTTTTACTATAATTAAGTCTATGATTTGATAGCGCAGTCTGACTGATCGGTGGTAGGCAGCAGCAGGCTCGTAAACATTCATTCAAACTTTACGTTTGCCAGCAGCTCTTAGCAATGCTTGATTTACAGCGCTCTTTATGATTTCAAGCCTATCAACTCCTGAGATTATGCTGGCAATACTAAAGTGCCTATCAGAACATCCGTTAGTCAAAGGTATATGAAATACAAATGGTATAGAGAGAAATAGTCGACACACCATAATTCCTATAATAACGACAACATAACTTCCTAACTGGGAATATTGAATAACTGGGAATATTGAACCACCAGCTTTCATGTGTTCTGAGCAAGGAACTTTAGCTTTTTTACATGGCACATATTGCACTTTTACTTTCTTCTCCACTGTGTTTTTGCATTATTTAAACCAAATTGAGCATATTTTATTTGAGACTAATTAGATTTGATTTATATTAAGTTAAAATAAGTGTTCATTGTTCCTTCAGTATTGTTGTAATATATAAATCAATACCGATTTAATTGGCCAATTTTTTGTTGTATCGGCTTTTTTTGTTTCCGCCAATAATCGGTTTCGGCGTTGAAACAATAATCGCTCAACCTCTATTTTAAAGTGCTTTGGATTTATTAAAATTCTAAGTGGTGATGACTGAAATCTTTCTTGCCTACTACTTACTAAAATGACATTGCCCACTGTGTACTATCTAGAATGTACTGTTTAGTAAAAACATAGCCTAATGTAGTAAGGAACAAATATGAACATAATGCTCATCCACACTGAGAAGGCATCTAATGCGCAATCAAGCTTGTTCATCTGATTTTCAACTGTTGTCAAATACGTGTGTGAAAAGACAATTCTCTTCCTCAGTAGCGCGTTACCTACATCTTTCAAGCAAACCATCAAAGTCCCTGTGCCCAAGAACGCCAAGGTATTCTGTCTAATTGACTAAAGCCCTGTAGCACTCACATCTGTAGCCATGAAATGCTTTGAAAGACTGGTCATAACTCGCATCAACACCATCCCAGAAACCCTAGACCCACTCTAATTTGCATACCGCCCCAACAGATCTACAGATGACACAATCTCTATTGCACTCCACACTGTCTTTTCCCATCTGGACAAAAGGAACACTTATGTGACAATGCTGTTCATTGACTACAGCTCAGTGTTCAACACCATAGGGTCCTCAAGCTCATCACTACGCTAAGGAGCCTGAGACTGAACACCTGGATCCTAGATCTGACACTCCAACACACACACTACATACGCTCACACACATGCATATTGATGCCACACACACAGAGACTTGCACATAAACACACTTTCACACTCCTCAGATACACTGCTGATACTCTATTATATATCCTGATTGCCATGTCACTTTTACCCCTACCTACATGTACAATACTGTATTACCTCAACTACCTCGTACACCTGCACATTGACTCGTACTTGTACTCCTTGTGTATAGCCTTTTATTGTATTACTATTATCTTTTTTAACTTTGCAAATATTTTTCTTACATTAAAATGGTATTTGACTGCACTGGGCCTTTAAATTACTTTCATGCAAAGAAACAACATAGAAAACCACATGTTTTAGGCTTAGTTATAGTGAAACACAAATTCTGGGCATCATTTGGACAGTTCATTTCAAAAGTGATATATTTTGAACTTTTAGTAGTAAACCTAGCTCTTTTTGCCCCTAGCGCTTCAACTCTTAACCATTTGAAATGGTAATGTAGGAACACTTATGTCATCTCAAGGGAGGGGTTCAGTATGAAATGCACTCTCTTCTAGATGTGCTGGGTGTTACCACCTCAAGGGAGGGGTTCAGTATGAAATGCACTCTCTTCTAGATGTGCTGGGTGGTACCACCTCAAGGGATGGGTTCAGTATGAAATGCACTCTCTTCTAGATGTGCTGGGTGGTACCACCTCAAGGGATGGGTTCAGTATGAAATGCACTCTCTTCTAGATGTGCTGGGTGGTACCACCTCAAGGGAGGGGTTCAGTATGAAATGCACTCTCTTCTAGATGTGCTGGGTGGTACCACCTCAAGGGATGGGTTCAGTATGAAATGCACTCTCTTCTAGATGTGCTGGGTGGTACCACCTCAAGTCTTTCTATAAAAGCAGGTGACAGTGTGCTTTATTTGGCAATGGACTTGGTAGGTGGACTGTGCCAATATATTTGGCTTGATGCAAAATTCAAAAGGCCAAATTCACAGTTCTTGCTTACCGCTTCATGCACATCTGAAGGCTGAGGATTATGTTTATATTCGTAGCTACCAGTGAAGGCTGCTGAGGGAAGAACGGCGAGTCATAATAATGTCCGGAACGGCCCAAATGGAATGGCATCAAACACCTGGAAACCATGCTTTTTGATGTATTTGATTCCACCGATTCCACTCCAGTCATTACCCATTCTCCCCAATTAAGGTGCCACCAACCTCCTGTGGTAGCTACATCCATCGTAAAAAGAAATAGATGACAGTGGTGGTCATGTTGACTCGTTTTATGTTTTTCCAGACTGGTGGCGCAGTCCACCAATTCAATTGTGAGTTCTAATCCCATTATTTACAGTATTCCTCCCGTGCCCAAACACTTTTAATTCTGAAAAGTGAAGGCATACCTGCGAGAGGGGTAACCCTGGTAGTATTTAAAAATATATATATATGTATATATGTGTTTTTAACAGTGCCCAAGATCAGTCTGAGTTCCTTTGACCATTGGAAAAAGAGCTACTGTGTACTGAAATGTGGGTTGGATTGATTTGAGACACTAATCTTAATTTTCACGGTGATGATTGCACTTATTTTCCAAACACAATTCCCCAATACATGCGAGTCCACAAGGATCCAAGGATTTGAACTTATACCACAAGTGGCAATAGATGTGCGGTTACTGTCCAAAGCTGAATTTGCTCACGATGCACATAATTTGATTTATCAGAGGGTGCCAGTGGACTTCTGGGATGATTTAGTGAGAAAGTGTTGGGATCAGGTACAACTATTTACCCACCCCTAAATTTAACATTTATGAGCAGTCTCCCCCACCCACAACTTCTCACCTGAATGCATTTTTTATTTGACTTCAAGGGGTTGGGTAAAGGCTGAAATTGGGGTCGAGAGTTACCCTTTAAAGCATACTACATTTTTGAAATGTATATGAAATGTTCTATTTTTCGAATAGAAAAGGCCATTCAATAGGGTCGAAACCCTTTTCGACATCACCAGCCGTTATTGATAAATCTATACCTTTTTTTTAGCATATTGTATTAAAGTGAAATGTTATTGTATTTGTTTGTCTATTTTTAATATGCCCTGTTTGATATGTATCAAGTCTGGGTAATACTTTTGCCATTCTTATTGCTTATGAGCTTTATTATTTTGTCACAATTTATTGAAGTTATGGATCTGTAATCAGTAGAGGACTCTCCAGATTTTCCTCGTTTTAATACATGTAACTATGAAGCACTGAATTGAGTGACGTGTATTGTCATTTGTGTAAATTGGGGCGCTACTTTGTCCCAAAATGTTAAATGAATTCTATGGGAAAGCTGTCCTTTCCTGGTGTTTTTCCTCCGCGTTAATCTTTTAACAATGTCTCTGTTTTTATTGATAATTATTTGTCTTCTGATAATTGAGTTGTTGAGTCGAAGAAGACTTTAGGATCAGATTAAAATTCCTGCATGCCCAAGAAGCCTACTATTTAGAACACAAGTATGGGTATTTATAGGTATTCGGACACAGACATTTTCTTTTCTAGACTACTATGGCTTTTAGCCACTGAGTTCAACATGTGCCGCTGGTTCCCTGTAAATCAGAATACCGCCTGATGTGTCACCACTTGGTCCAAACAAACGTCTTCTGACTCTACATACAACCTATTGTGATGTGCATTTCTCTTGTGTTTAGGCCCCCTGTGAGTGGTTGACAAGCACCAGGAGTAGGAGTGGGTGGTGGGCAGAACTAGGGGAATGTTCTCAGAGCTTCCTGTTTTCTGTGTCCTTCACAGGCTGTGGCAAGTGTTCCACTGTTTTGTCTGAGGATTAATTTCCTTTGAGGAGTAGGAAGAGATCAGACGCTGATCCTCCCCCACCAATGACAGGCCCCTCCCCCTAGAGTGTCAAGATGTGATAAAAAGGATGCCACATCCCAGCACTCTGAACTGTGTATGGTATTTTGTATTTGAGAGCGATTGCTCAAAATGCTAGTATTTGGACTACACCTGTCCCTGTTTACCTAGAGCTTCCTGAGGTCACCCTCGACCTGGGATGACTGTAATCTGATAGTCTGCACTAATTCAGCCAGGCTAATGCCAATCACTGTCTGTCTGTGCTGCACTCAGCCCTTTGTACTACCTGGTATTTGTCTACCTTGTAAAGCAGGTGCTTGTGTGAGGCACTGCTGTTTGCACGGCATGAGTGACCCCTTGTCTTTCACTCTGGGGTTTTTATCTCCTAGTATCTGTCATGTCATATGATCTGGAGTTTGAAAGAGAATGTAGGCAGGCCTAAGTGTTCGGCCCATTTTGTTGGATGTAGACTAATGACTGTGAGGCAGTCCCTAGAATGAATGTAAAAAGTCTAAACAAAGCAGACTTGTCAGAGCCACTTAAGCGAAGAGCATTGTTAGTTAGTGCCTGTCCAAACTGTCTTTTTATTATTATTGTTAAGTCTTTTTGTTGTGCATTCTGCACCAGGCTTTTCTGGCTGTTTTGGTTTGCTCCATTGGAAGGGGAAGGGCATGTTGTTCTTTGACTAATGATGCTACGGCTACCACAGTTGCTGCCACTGTGACAGAATAGTGGTATGTGTGTTCATAGATCTGTGTATGTTCTATTGCCTTGTATGCTTGATAAGTCTGAGGTCTGTGCCTCCCCTTAGGTTTTATTTTACTTATGTAGCCTACAACACAAAACCTATTTCAAATCAAAGTTTATTTGTCACGTGCACCGAATACAACGGGTGTACACCATGCAGTGAAATGCTTACAGGCTCTAACCAATGTTGCGAATAATTTTTTTTTGTGTGTGTAAAGAAATAAAACAGTAAAAAGACATTTGAAAAAAAGAGTAGCAAGGCCATATACAGACACGTGTTAGTCAGGCTTATTGAGGTAGTATGTACATGTAGGTATCATTAAAGTGACTATGCATATATGATGAACAGAGAGTAGCAGAAGTGTAGAAAGAGGGGTTGGCGGGTGGTGGGCCACAATGCAGATAGCCCGGTTAGCCAATGTGCGGGAGCACTGGTTGGTCGGGCCAATTTAGGTGGTATGTACATGAATGTATACTTAGTGACTCCATATAAGATAAACAGAGAATAGCAGCAGCGTAAAAGAGGGGTTGGGGAGGGGGCACACAATGCAAATAGTCCATTTGGTTACCTGTTCAGGAGTCTTATGGCTTGGGGGTAAAAACTATTAAGAATCCTTTTTGTCCCAGACTTGGCACTCTGGTTCCACTTCCCATGCGGTAGTAGAGAGAACAGTCAGCACTAGTATAGACAGACAATTTACTGGAGGAGTTTGCTGATGTTTTTACAGGAATAGGATTATTCCCAGGAGAATGTACCATCCACCTTGACCCCTGTGGTCTACCCACCGAGAAAGATTCCCCTTGTTCTCCGTGCCCGTCTGAAGAAAGACATAGTCACCAAGGTTACAGAACCGACTGACTGGGTAAACGCGTTAGTGGTGGTGGAGAAACCACGCACAGGCAAGCTCCGAGTGTGTCTCGACCCAGCCCCCTTTACCAACGCTAGATGGCATCACACACAAGCTAGCGGGAGCACACTACTTCAGTGTCATGGACGCTAGATCAGGCTACTGGGCTATCAAGCTCACAGCAGAGTCATCTAAGCTCACAACATTTAACACACCGTTTAGACGCTACAGGTTCCGTTGCCTGCCTTTTGGGATTATCTCAGCCCAAGACGAGTTTCAGTGAAAGATCGCCGAAGTGTTCGAAGGCCTCGACGGAGTTGTGGCAATTGTGGACGACATCCTTGTCTATGGTCGAACCAAAGAGGAGCATGACCGAAACCTCAGCGTGATGCTGCAAAGGTCCTGCGAGAGAGGAGTCCGGCTCAACCCCGAGAAGAGCACAGTCGGCGCTTCAGAGGTCAGCTACTTCAGACATCTTCTCACAGCGACTGGAATCAAGCCAGATCCACAGAAGATCTTAGCAGTAAAAGAAATGGCGCCACCAAAGAACCGTGCAGAGCTGGAAACAGTGCTTGGCATGGTCAACTACTTAGCCAAGGTCGCACCCAGCCTTTCCAATGCTAATGCACCCCTGCGTCAGCTGCTAAAGCAGTCCAATGAGTTTCTCTGGGACAAGCAACACGGCATTGCTTTCAAGAATGTGAAAGACTTGATCACGAGAGAACCAGGACCAATACTTGCCTACTACGACCCCGACAAAGAGCTCAGACTCCAAGTGGACGCGTCGAAGTATGGACTGGGTGCAGTGCTACTGCAAGAAGGAAAGCCCATCGGCTACGTTTCGAAATCTCTCACAGACTGAAATCAACTACGCTCAAATCGAAAAAGAGCTCTACGCCATTCTGTTCGGATGTAAACGTTTCCATCAGTACATATATGGACGACAAGTCATTGTGGAATCCAACCACAAGCCTCTTGAGTCAATTATGAGAAAACCACTAGCCGCAGCTCCGCCAAGGCTACAGCGAATGATCCTTCAACTACAAAAATACAACTTCACAATAACTCGCCGTCCAGGCGAAGACATCCCTGTCACAGACACACTCTCCAGGAAGTTTCTTACCTATAAGGACAGCAGCCTCAGTGAAGGCATGGACATGCAAGTGCACACTGTGTACAGCAACTTACCAGCTAGTGACACACAACTGAAGGAGATCCAAGCAGAAACAGAAAAGGACTCACAACTCACACAGCTGAGGAAAGTTATACAGGATGGATGGCCTGAGGAGAGGAGAAAATGTCCTCACAGCGTCTCAGAATTCTGGAACCATCGTGATGAACTATCACAGATCAACGGAATAATTTTCAAAGGAGAGAATCATTATTCCTTCCAGAGATTTTGACAAAGATCCATGCTGGACACATGGGCATGGAAAAGTGCAAACGGAGAGCACGGGACATTTTGTTTTGGCCTGGAATGTGCAAACAAATAAAGGACATCGTTGGTAAATGCGCCATATGTCTTGAACGACGCCCCTCAAACACCAAAGAGACGATGTTACCTCACTGTATCCCAGACCGACCTTGGCAGGTCGTGGCAACCGATCTGTTCACCTGGAACAACGAGGACTACATCGTAACAGTGAACTACTACAGCAGATACTTCGAACTCGACACATCTGCAGCTGTGATACACAAGCTGAAAGCAGCCTTTGCCAGGCATGGCATTGTAGAGACTTTAATATCTGACAATGGGCCCTGTTACAAATCAAATTAATTTGAATCCTTCACAAAAGCATGGGAGTTCACACATGTCACCACAAGCCCACATTACCCTCAAAGTAATGACCTTGCTGAAAAATCGGTGCAGATTGCTAAATGACTCATGGACAAAGCAAAAGCAGACAGAGTCAGTCTCCTTGAATACCGCAACACTCCAGTTGACGACTTCAAATCACCTGCCCAGCTGTTGATGAGCTGTTGATGAGCCGCAGACTTCGCTAAGAACTGTTGACTGACACGGAAGCATGCTCAGCATCATATCGCACAAGGTCAGGAAGAGAGGTCAAGTCCAGAGCTGTCCTAGACCTGTGAAATGTCAAAGGGTGTAGGTGGATCGCTGCCCTAAAAGAGTTCCAGACTGTAAACTTGGTATTGAAAGTTCACTTGAAATGCTTTGGTATTGTATTTGTTTGAAATGTTAAGATGTTATTTCTACAGTGAAAGCTGAGTTGCTGAGAATCCCTTATTTGAAAAGTAACTGTTGGATTATTGATTCAGTTGGTGTAGTATGCAATATAAATGGTTACCTACCTTGAGTTCAAACTACAGAGCATGTATTCAAAAGAAATGCTTAGAATATGTAAACATTTTTATTTTGTTTTAAAAGAAGGGGGATGTAATATTCATGTGTGTAAACATACTGAATTGTAATTGGATGCATTTTACCGCCATATCATACTGGGCTATGATTGGTTAAGACCACCGAAATGGTTAGGTCATGGTCGTTTGAGCCTGGCTGGCAATAGGTGAACATGCCCGTTATAGCTAGCTAATAAAGAGCTACGTTAAGAAATATCCTGTAGTACTGCATTTTATTATTTTGTACAAAGTGTGCAAAACAAGACATGTACAACATTAAATGTAAACTATATTTTTTTTATGACCCTTTTAAACTACTAGTTTGAATGTTTGTAGCTACCAATTTTCCCATTAAGTCACCCATATTTCTCTATAGGCTAGTTATCATAGTGAACGATATCAGCAAAATGCCCACGATAAGTGTTCGGTATAGTCGTTGTCAATCTTTTTCAGTTTATCGTCTCAGCTTTTGTGTGTGTTGGTGTAAGTACAGTATATTTGTGGGTAGAGTCCAGTGTGTGTGTGCATAGTCATCAAGAGTTGGTGCAAAAAAGGGTAAATGGAGGTAGATATTTAGCGGTCTTGTATAGAAGTCTTATGGCTTGGAGGTAGTGATGTGCAGTTCACGAATGAGTCATTCTTTTTGAACGACTCTTTGCTGACTCGAGTCAAGATTAGTTTTTTCTGAGTGACTCATTCATTTAAGTCATTAATTTCACCAGCTGGCCGTAATTAATTCTGCAGCAGGATAAATACATGGTCGTCCGGCTCAGCGCCTCTGGAGACTTGCTCTGACCAGCAACTGTCTATCATGTCCGCTAGGGAAACTTGATCATGCTGCAGGCAGCATAGAGAAGAAAAATACATGTTTAGAACTGATAATTGATTGCATGGTGCAAAAATGAATGCAATTAATTATTATGATGGACACAACTTTGTAGAACCAAAACATACACAACCTCTGCTCAACAAACTTTAACTCGGTAATGAATCGTTTGGGGGGGCTGCAGTTCAAACTATATTGAGCGACTCACTCTCACGGCAGTCAAGCTATGCATTCCGTGTCATTCACAATCTAGTCTGGTTGCGGCCGCAACTAGATCTCGTCTCAAATGTATCAAGAAATTATCTTATTTGTATGCCTAGCAGTCAACAAATGAACATTTGTTTAAAGCACACTTTTACAAGTCAGTTACAAATGACAGATCAAATTAGCCTCTATGGTGAAGGACAAGTGAATGAGAGGCCTGTAGAATCATGACTCTTTTTCAAGTGTTTTATTCATTGTTCACTGGTAGGCAGTCCTGCGTGCTCTGGGCATTCATTTCATTAATTTGAAAATCAGTAGTTGAATGATTTAATTATTTTGATCTAACAACCTAAAAAGATCAAGGTTGGTAAAAAGAGCTGAACTTCCCATCACTACTTGGGGTAGAAGCTGTTCAGGGTCCTGTTGGTTCCAGACTTGGTGCACATCACCAACAAACTATCATGGTCCAAACACACCAAGACAGTTGTGAAGAGGGCACTACAACACCTTTTCCAGCTCAGGAGACTGAAAATATTTGGCATGGGTCCCAGATCCTCAAAGTTCTACAGCTGCACCATCGAGAGCACCCTGACCGGTTTCATTTCCGCTTGGTATGGTGGAAACATTACCTACAAAAAAAGGGGGGAAAAAACACAAAATAGCAGAATTGGTCAGGAGCCCGTAAGACTGCCATTGCAGCGCCAGCTACACAGTTCACCCCTCCTTCCTCCATCCCCCTTGGCTAATTTGACCACAGTCGTTCCAGGTTGCTGGGTGCAATAAAGATGCTCTTTCTCAGAGGCCTTCTGAAACACACGCAGCCTCTTGAGGGTCCCCTTTGAACCGCCCTCGACTCTACTGTCCTCGCCTCTATCCTCTGCTCTCTCTCCTCCTATGTCTCTTGTTTTCATCTGGAGAGGCGCTACAATGGCAGCCATTGTTCTTGTCTTTTTTATATTTTCTTCAATTTCCGCTCTTGTTTCAACGGACACTATGATCATATGGCTTAAGTTTTCTAGCGAAAGGGTTGTTTCTGAAAAAAACAATGTAGGCTCCTCTGGTCAAATGATTTTAAAAAGCAACAGGAAGCAGCTTGTATTTTTGTTTTTCTCCAAGACAACTTCCTGTGTGATGGATGGCGCTTCCTGTTTGGCCCCCGGCCCTCCCTCCCTCATCTCTTGTTTCACTGTCTGTGTTGACAATCAAGTCAAATTGTATTTGTCACATTCGCCGAATACAACAGGTACCAACAACCTTACCATGAAACGCTAACAAGCCCTTAACTCAAATTTTTTTAACTGCTTTGTTGGCTAAGAAAATATTTACTCAAAGTAAAAAAATGTAATCAAAAAGTAACAATATTACATAACAGTAACGAGGCAATAGACAGAGAGTACCGGTATCGTGTCAGTGTGTGGGGGTACAGGTTAGTCGGGTTAATTTGTACATGTAGGTAGGGGTAAAGTGACTGCATAGATAATAAACAGCAAGTAGCAGCAGTGTAAAACAAAGGGGTGTGGGGTCGATGTAAAAAGTCTGGTTGCCCATTTGACTACCTTTTTTCTTTTCATGTCTAAAGTAATAAAATCCTGAGTGTTTGTTTAGAGAGACAGATGTATGTCTCTGTAGTGTGACCCAGGGTCGGTCTGTCTTCCTGACTCCCACAGAGCTGAAAACATCCCTCCTGAGGTGCTGAGGCAGAGGGAGGCCAAATGGCTGGACATGCTCAACAACTGGGACAAGTGGATGGCAAAGAGACACAAGAAGGTAAGTCAGTCAAACACTGGCTGATCTACACAAATCCCGTTGCTGACGATAACAGCAAAGTCCTGTGTTGGTCTTTTCTAGAAGCATGTTAAGGTAGCCTTGCAAGCTGTCATGTGTCACCCCTTTTACTCCTGTTGACTGACTGCTTTGGATACTACAGTATGTACCTGTCAGGTCACATTCCAGTCACCACAGCCCACCTGTTTTGCAATGTGTAACTCAGCTCATTTATTATTACAGACACAGTGTACACAAACCAGCCTGGAGAAAAGTCCTTAGGTCATGAACTGTAGAAGGAAAGTCATTGAAAACATACTTGAACAACCTGTCCCCCTTCCTTGATATTTTAATATATTACACTGATGGAATTCCTGTGATTTTTAAACTGATCTGACCGTGCATGATAATGAGTGGCTGTAACCGTAGCACTAACTCCCTATCCCCAGATGAAGCTGCGCTGTCAGAAGGGCATACCCCCCTCTCTGAGAGGCCGGGCGTGGCTCTACCTGTCTGGAGGAAAGGTGAAAAAGGAGCAGCACAAGGGCAAATTTGAGGTTACTCACTACCGTCCACCGTTAATACCAGTTTGTCTCACACACACACTTATAATTTTACACATAGTGTAGCATGTAAATAGCTGTGTTTGTTTTTAAGGAGCTGGACAGCCAGGCAGGAGACCCTAAGTGGGTGGATGTGATAGAGAGGGACCTCCACAGACAGTTCCCCTTCCATGAGATGTTTGTGGCAAGAGGAGGCCATGGGTAAGCAATGTGAATGGGACATTGTTTGTCATCGTTTCTGTTGGTGTTACTTGTGCCTTTGTCTCAGTATTTTTCAGTAACTGAATTGTGCTTACTACCGTATGTATTTAGTCAGCAGGACCTCTACCGTGTCCTGAAGGCCTATACTCTGCACCGGCCAGAGGAGGGTTACTGCCAGGCCCAGGCTCCCATTGCTGCTGTGCTGCTAATGCACATGCCTGCTGAGGTGAGCCTGCACAGACACACACACTGTTACTCACACCACAATATTTTCTGATAATGTTGCATGTTTAATTTATGTTTGTGCTTTATTGACAGGATGCATTCTGGGGTCTGGTCCAGATCTGTGAGAAGTACCTTCCCGGATACTACAGTGCAGGGCTGGTAAGATGCACGTTACTTCAAACTACATACACATTCTCTCTCCTTCACTCATACTTATACTCTAAAAGAACACATTGACACAAAAATACAATGACCCAAGATCATGTGCTTTAGAGAATTTGCTGACTGTTGGCTGTGACAGGGTGAGGTCTTTTACTAGGGTTTAAAGATCAGGCATATGGGATACAGTTAATTGGGTTAACTCAAAGAACTTACCTGTCACTAAAATCAAATGAAACATTCATTCAGCATGTTTATCATTGTCAGGAACACCCGTATCTTGGAAAAGAAAAGCTGTACAATTTTAGGTGACAATCATGTTGAAATGCAGGCTTGCAGTACATATTATTGGGCCAGCTCTCTAGCTGGCATGGCTGCTGTCATTGCATACCTGTAGCTTGTTGTCTGTGACCGTGACATGCTAATGACATAAAACCCTGAGTGAGCGGGTGACCAGACAATGTGGTCCAGATAATGCAACTATTAGATTTAACAGAGGAAGGAGTCTGCTCTCCTTTCTGACTGTTGTTCCTGTGTGCTCCTGTAGGAGGCGATCCAGCTGGATGGAGAGATCCTGTTTACTCTGCTGAAGCGGGTGTCTCCTCTGGCTCACCGCCACCTGAAGAAGCACAAGCTGGACCCCATCCTGTACATGACGGAGTGGTTCATGTGTGCCTTCTCCAGAACCCTGCCCTGGGTCTCCGTGCTGCGCGTCTGGGACATGTTCCTCTGTGAGGGTGAGAGAGACATTCCACACAGTAAACATACACACATTAAATTATGTCTACATGAGCGCACTCTGAGAGGCATGCTCTTTTGACAGACAGAAACATACACACGCCGCATACTCATCATTACATACCCTACCGTTCAAAAGTTTGGGGTCACTTAGAAATGTCCTTGTTTTTGAAAGAAAAACACTTCTTCTTTTTTTTGTCCATCTTAAAATAACATCAAATTGATCAGAAATACAGTGTAGGCATTGTTAATGTTGTAAATTACTATTGTAGCTGGAAACGGCAGATTTTTTTATGGGATATCTATCAGCAACCATCACTCCTGTGTTCCAATGGCACATTGTGTTAGCTATTCCAAGTTTATCATTTTAAAAGGCTAATTCATCATTAAAAAAGACCCTTTTGCAATTATGTTAGCTCAGCTTAAAACTGTTCTGATTTACAGAAGTAATAAAACTGGCCTTCTTTAGACTAGTTGAGTATCTGGAGCATCAGCATTTGTATGTTAGATTACAGGCTCAAAATGGCCAGAAACAAATAACTTTCTTCTGAAACTTGTCAGTCTATTGTTGTTCTAAGAAATGAAGGCTATTCCATGTGAGAAATTGCCATCTGCCGTTTCCAGCTACAATAGTCATTTACAACATTAACAATTTCTACACTGTATTTCTGATCAATGTATTGTTTTAATGGACAAAGCATGTGCTTTTCTTTCAAAAACAAGGACATTTCTAAGTGACCCCAAACTTTTGAACGGTAGTGCACATCATAGACACATTGAAACATACAAAGGAACACACACACCTGTCTCAGGAGTGTTACTCAGTTTTTCACAATTCCTAACATTTAATCCTAGTAAAAATTCCCTGTTTTAGGTCAGTTAGGATCAAGCACTTTATTTTAAGAATGTGAAATGTCAGAATAATAGTAGAGAATTTTATTTATTTAAGCTTTTTTATTTCTTTCATCACATGCCCATAAACTAAGCATGTGTTTAGTGAGTCCGCGGTAGGAATGACCAGGGATGTTCTCTTGATAAGTATGTGAATTAGACCATTTTCTTGTCCTGCTAAGCATGTAACGAGTACTTTTGAGTGTCAGGAATGTAGTGAAGTAAAAGTTGTCATAAATATAAATTGTAAAGTACAGATACCCTAAAACTACTTCAGTAGTTTTTTAAAAGTAAAGTATATAAAAGTATATTTTTACTTAAGCACATTACACCACTGCTGTCTGGTGTGTGTTCGTCCAGGAGTGAAGATCATCTTCCGGGTGGGCCTGGTGTTGTTGAAGTGCATGCTGGGCTCCCAGGACAAGCTGAAGACGTGTCAGGGCCAGTATGAGACTATGGAGCTGCTAAAGACCATAGATACACGCTACATGCAGGAGGGGTTTCTAGTGAGGGAGGTACAACCACCCACAGCCATACTTATAGAACAGAAACATCAATTACTGGAGAATGCTCAGTGTCATGTTTTTTTAGTCACTAAGAATAGCTGAGAATGACGAGACTGTCATGGCCACATTGCATGCTAAGGGTTGTGGTGTAAACTGAAAAAAATACCTTGCTGCCACCTAGTGATACTTTAATAAAACACTATTACAGTCACGATTTCTGCTAAGACCACTGGTTAACCACTACTCCTTATGCTCTGTCCCAGATTCTAGAGCTGCCGGTGTCAGAGCGGGACATTGAGAAGGAGCACCTGGCATCAGTGCGGCGCTGGAAGGAGACCCGGGGTGAGTTGCACTGCAAATCCCTTCCCAGGATGCACGGCGCCAAGGCCATCATGGCTGCCGAGCCGCCCAGTCGCCAAGACTTGAGACAGAACCCCACCATCATAGTTGAGTCGCCCCTGGCAACCAAGAGCAATGGGGAGGACAAGGAAAGGAAAAATACCAAAGAGCAGAAGAATGGGAAGAAAAACAGCTCTCCGACCCCAGTGGCAGCCTACCTTGAACCCTGCGAGCCCTCCCCCCTCCTCAAAGACACAGCCCAGCTTGGCTCCAATCAGAGCCTGAGCAGCGCAGAGTATGACACCTACCTGTAGCGGGTACGGATAGCCATGACACCTACCTGTAGCGGGTACGGATAGCCATCACACCTACCTGTAGCGGGTACGGATAGCCATGACACCTACCTGTAGCGGGTACGGATAGCCATGACACCTACCTGTAGCGGGTAGATGTCAACACTTGTTTACTGCTCACTGACTCCATATCCCTAGTATACCTTTACCATCTGACCCATCCCCACCTCTGCCCTGACGATCAGGTCCCACACCTCTTGACTGATCCTTTCCATTATAGCCATTTGCATCCAAGCTTCTGGCATAGACCAAGTAGTAGTTGTTTTTCCTCACACATATGCGAGATGACAATTCAATCAGTTGGGAGAGTGCAGCACTAACCTTCGTTTAGTTGGCCATACGGGTATACATGCACTTGGGCTGAGGGTAGATTGAGCTCAGTGGCAGGCTGTGTAATCATATCAGTTCATTATCTCAATATTTTCTCACTGAAGAAGTCTTAGACTGAGTCAATATCAGACAACTATGAAGTCTGCTTAGCCAAGAGTTCTGGATCTGGAGGCTGGACCACTGCCTATTTACGTATTCCACCTAATATATACATATACACTACATTGCCAACACACACCGATCCAGCATTGTTAGATTTAGTTCTCAGTCACAGGGAATGTCAATTAAATTGTAATCCCAGCAGAATATTTTGACTCACATAGGTTGCCAACATACTGTATAAAGATGAATGCTATTGTCATTCACTCATTGGCGCATCCTTTCTCTCTGGTTGTAGTGGATGTTGATGAACACTAGAGGGCTCTGTGGGGCATTTTCCTGCCCTAACCAATGAAAGAACTTGATTGACTGGTTGAGGGAAAATCAATCATCTCTATATCATCGTCATAGTTTTAAATGAAGGAAATTAACATTTGCTGGACAATTCCTGTCACTAGACCAAAGCTTGATGTTTTGACATATAGTATGTGTTGTAAGAGCCATGTTGTCTGAATTATTCCTGAGTGTGTTTTTGATTCTTTGCTGAGCTCCAGAGAACAGAGTGTGTGTGTGTGATCATGCAGTGGGAGAAACATGGTAGAATGCCAGTCGATAGACCACTCCTATCATACTCAGCCATGTCGACTTCATCTAGCCATTTTGATGAGAAGTATAAGCTATTTGTGTATAGCTGTTTATTAACTCTGCACAATTTCTTTGTATACAATCATCTATGTTTCACATAAATGTGTGTCACGGTCAAATATTTTCCTGTAGATAAGATTACACCTGCTGAAATTGACATTTCTGAAGGGAAGAACTGGGTAAAAAAAATATTGTACATTTTTGTATGGTAAAAGGATGATTTACATAAAAAATTGCTGTAGATTTTCACACTTGCACATAGCGTAGTATAAAATGTAATATACTATAGATTTTATATTTGTCTAAGATGAAGCACTTTGTCCCTGGTCAATCCCTTTAAGAATAGAATGAACAATAACATTTTGTTTGTCTTCTCTAAAATTGTCCGTGTGTGTATATACACTGAACAAAAATGTAAACACAACATGTAAAGTGTTGGTTTCATGAGCTGAAATAAAAAATCCCTGAAATTTTCCATACGCACAAAATGCTTATGTCTCTCAAATTTTTTTGCACAAATTTGCTAACATCCCTTTTAGTGAGCATTTTTCCTTTGCCAAAATAATCCATCCACCTGACAGTGGCATATTAAGAAGTTGATTAAACCGCATGTATTTTATCTAATAAAGCCCCTGTGTAGGGAAAAGCTAATAATGGTTGGCTGGGACTGGCTGCCAAGTGGGTGGGCCTAATCCCACCCATGGCTGCACCCCTGCACAGTCATGTTAAATCAATAGATTAGGGCCTAATTAATACATTTATTTCCTTATGTACTGTCAGTAAAATCTTTCTAATTGTCACTAGTTACATTTATATTTTTGTTTAGTGTACTGTGCATTTGGAAAGTATTATGAGCACTTCCCTTTTTCCACATTTTGTTATGTTACAGCCTTATTCTAAAATTCTAAGATTTTTTTTCTTCTCATCAGTTCACACAGAATACTCCATAACGACAAAGCGAAAACAGGTTTTTCAATTTTTTTTGCAAATGTATTAAAAATAAAAAACATACCTTATTCACAATTATTCAGACCCTTTGCTATGAGACGTGAATTTGAGTTCAAGTGCATCCTGTTTCCATTAATCATCCATGAGATGTTTCTACAACTTGATTAGAGTTTACCTGTGGTAAATTCAATTGATTGGACATAATTTGGAAAGGAACACACCTGTCTATATAAAGGTCCCACAGTTGACAGTTCATGTCAGAGAAAAGTCCAAGCCATTCGGTTGAAGCGTCACGTCTGGAGGAAACCTGGCACCATCCCTACGGTGAAGCATGGTGGTGGCAGTGTCATGCTGCGGAGATGTTTTTCAGCAGCAGGGACTGGGAGACTAGTCAGGATCGAGAGAAAGATGAACAGAGCAAAGTACAAAGAGATCTTTGATGAAAACCTGCTCAGGACCTCAGCCTCGGCGAAGGTTCACCTTCCAACAGGACAATGACCCTAAGCACACAGCCAAGAGTGGCTTTGGGACAAGTCTCAAAGTCCTTGAGTGGCCCAGCCAGAGCCCGGACTTGAACCTGATCGAACATCTCTGGAGAGACCTGAAAATAGCTGTGCAGCAACGCTCCCCATCCAACCTGACAGAGCTTGAGAGGATCTGTAAAGAAGAATGGGAGGAACTCCCCAAATACAGGTGTGCCACGCTTGTAGTGCCATACCCAAGAAGACTTGAGGCTGTAATCGCTGCCAAAGGTGCTCCTACAAAGTACTGAGTAAAGGGTCTTACTTATGTAAATGTGATATTTAAGTTTTTTAAAGTTTTTTTATCGCTTTTTCTTTGTCATTATGGGGTATTTATTGTGTGTAGATTGATGAGGGGGAAACTATTTTAATCAATTTTAAAATAAGGCTGAAACGTAACAAAATGTGGAAAAAGTCAAGGCGTCTGAATACTTTCCGAATATATATATATTAGTGGGAAATCTATATCCACCTGAGTTCTGACACATTTGACCAACAATCTGACACAATAGAAGGTGGAATGTGCAGAAGGGTATCTCAGCTCTTTAAATACTGGTGTGTACATTGAGCTTTGTTAAACAGGAAATCCTAGCATGGGTCTAATCCTACTCAAATGTGATACTGATCCTGGGTCTTGATCCTGGGTCATATTTCTACAACCACGTTAAGTGTGCATGTATTTTTGGGGAACGTGGTACGTATGGGAAAGCAGTTATAGATTAAGCACATTGGGGAGATTCTCTGTTGCTGGAACTTCATCTGTAAGAAGAATTGTCAATGTTTGGAACCTAAATTCTAACAAATTAGGCATTATGTTGGTCTCATTTTAGGTTATACTTAGGAGGAACCAGAAGAATATAGCTATCAATGTTCCACATGGCCATGAGTGATGATGAAGAGATAGTAAAGGCACTCTCCATTTTAGTTTTGTTATTAGACTACATCTCCTTGTATCTACCAGCTGTGTATGAACCAAGCCACTCGCCTTTACATGAATAAAATGTGATATTCTTGGACTAATCAGTTATGTCTGTTTCTCGTTCAATATAGTAAAACATTTGGTGCAAAAGATACTGATGGCAGAACAGAAGATGACTGGATAGAGGGTAATGTGATCTCCGTATACTCCCCCAATCATCCAACCACCCTCACATACGCACATTAACGCACTTCCTTGAACACCTGTTTCTCTGGGTCTTTCAGCTCTGAGCGGTATTTGCATCTCAAAGACGGTAGATTCCCACAACACGCCTCGCCCCAACTATTTCCCATCACCCGTTAATGGATGTGCAGGGCCTGTAAAATGTGCAACGGCCAAACAATAAGGATAGCCTTGTTCCTCACTGTGATGCTTTTATCTAGACAGTCATAATTACCAGAAAAGGCCGTTTCACACTCTGTCCGACATCCAACTAATTGCCCTGAGGCCAGGTTATTCTCTTCAACATAATTTGCATCTAAACATACTGTACCAAACATTTTTGGGGGACTTTCATGTTTCTGTCTCCCTGCCATAGATGCACTGAAACTTAACTTAACATAATACATTTTAGGGCCTCTGTGGATTGCTTCTTCCATTTATTATTTTTTATTATGAACAAATTCTTATTTACAATAACGGCCTACCCCGGCCGAATTGTGCACCGCCCTATGGGACACCCAATCACAGTCGGATGTGATGCAGCCTGGATTCAAACCAGGTACTGCAGTGACACCTCTTGCACTGAGATGCAGTGTCTTAGAACACTGCGCCACTCGGGAGCCCAACAGTTCACCGTTGAGATGAAGGAGAAGATTTATTTACTATGACCCAAGGGAAAGGAGAGAGGGATCCTCACTTCCACAGACAGCCAGAAGACAAGATGATATGAATTTCAGATCAGATGATGGAGTGCGTTTCTTTCTCTTTCCTCTGTGTTTGGCATTGATAAGCCGCCCTCAGAGCCACCATCATTGTGTCTAACAATCAGAGAATACCAGTCATTAGAAGCTATTGCATGGTTTCTCTTGTCTCCTTTTGGCCTTTCTCCTGATTACTGGGGTAAACAATGCATGTCCTTCTGCTCTCCACCTGTCTCCTCTGTTGCTCAGGGACATTCAGACAGGGGCCCAGATTACAGGGAGTGTAATTGGAGAACAGTGAATAGCATCAGAGCTGATCTGTGGAGGACAAGAAACGACCCAGACATTCCTCTAGAACCAACCCAACTTACAGGACATACTGTAACAGAGTAGGTCACTGTAACCACTAGCCGTTCGACTACCGAGCGCCTCCCTGTTTCATCTATTGCTTCTCATTGAACCCTATGATCACTCGGCTACACAGCTGATGCCTGTTGGACTGTTCATCAACACGGTACTTCATTTTGTTTATCTGTTGGCTCCAGCCTCGAACCCAGGCCCTGCCTGTAGCTAACTGACCCTCTCTGCCCATTCATCGCCATGTTGTCTCACCCGTTGTTGTCTTAGCTCTCCCAATCAACACCTGTGATTGCTTTCTCTAATGTCAATATGCCTTGTATATTGTTGTTTAGGGCAGCTCTCATTGTTTAATTTTACTGCGGAGCCCCTAGTCCTGCTCAACATGGCTTAGATAGCCCCCTTGTCCCAGCCCCCTTGTCCCACCCCCCACACATGTGGAGACCGCACCTAGCTTAACTGGCGCCTCCAGAGATGCAACCTCTCTCATCGTCACTCAATGCCTAGGTTTACCCCCACTGTACTCGCACCCTACCATACCCTTGTCTATACACTATGCCCTGAATCTATCCTACCATGCCCAGAAATCTGCTCCTTTTATTCTCTGTTCCCAAATCACTAGACGACCAGTTCTTATAGCCTTTGCTGTACCCTCATCCTACTCCTCCTCTGTTCCTCTAGTGATGTAGAGGTTAACCCAGGCCCTGTGTGTCCCCAGGCGCTCTCATTTGTTGACTTCTGCAACCGTAAAAGCCTTGGGTTCATGCATGTTAACATCAGAAGCCTTCTCCCTAAGTTTCCTTTATTCACTGCTTTAGCACACCCCGCCAACCCTGATGTCCTAGCCGTGTCTGAATCCTGGCTTAGGAAGGCCACCAAAAATGCAGAAATTTCCATCCCCAATTACAACATTTTCTGTCAAGACAGAACAGTAAAAGGGGACAGAATTGCAATCTACTGTAGAGATAGCCTGCAGAGTTCTCTCATACTATCCAGGTCTATGCCCAAATGGTTCGAGCTTCTACTTTCAAAGATTCATCTCTTCAGAAATAAGTCCCTCACTGTTGCTGCTTGTTATAGACCCCCTCAGCTCCCAGCTGTGCCCTGGACACCATGTTTGAATTGATTGCCCCCCATCTATCGTCAGAGTTCGTACTGCTAAGTGATCTAAATTGGGATATGCTTAACACCCCTGCCATCCTACAATCTAAGCTAGATGCCCTCAATCTCACACAAATTATCAAGGAACCTACCAGGTACAACCCCAAATCCGTAAACATGGATATCATAGATATCATCCTGACCAACTTGCCCTCTAAATGCACCTCTGCTGTTTTCAACCAGGATCTCAGCGATCACTGCCTCATTGCCTGCATCCGTTATGGGTCCGTGGTCAAACAACCTCCCCTCATCACTGTCAAACGCTCCCTAAAACACATCTGTGGGCAGGCCTTTCTAATCGACCTGGCCCGGGTATCCTGGAAGGATATTGACCTCATCCCGTCAGTAGGGGATGCCTGGTTGTTCTTTAAAAGTTCTTTCCTCACCATCTTAAATAAGCATGCCCACTTCAAAAAATGTAGAACTAAGAACAGATATAGCCCTTTGTTCACTCCAGACTTGACTGCCCTTGACCAGCACAAAAACACCCTGTGGCGTACTGCACTAGCTTCGAATTGTCGCCAACGATATGCAACTTTTCAGGGAAGTCAGGAACCAATACACACAGTTAGTTAGGAAAGCAAAGGCTGGCTTTTTCAAAAATAAATTTGCATCCTGCAGCACTAATTCCAAAAAGTTTTGGGAGACTGTAGTCCATGGAGAATAAGAGCACCTCCTCCCAGCTTCCCAATGCACTGAGACTAGGAAACACTGTCACCACTGGTAAATCCACGATAATCGAGAATTTCAACAAGCATTTCTCTACGGCTGGCCATGCTTTCCACCTGGCTATCCCAACCCCGGCCAACAGCTCTGCACCCCCCACAGCACCCCATTCTCCTTCACCCAAATCTAGACAGCAGATGTTCTGAAAGAGCTGCAAAATCTGGATCTCTACAAATCAGCTGGGCTAGACAATCTGGACGCTCTCTTCCTAAAATGATCTGCCATTGTTGCAACCCCTATTACTAGTCTGTTCAACCTCTTTCGTATTGTCTGAGATTCCTAAAGATTGGAAAGTGGCCGTGGTCATCCCCCTCTTCAAAGGGGGAGACAGACCTTTGAAGAGGGGTGACAGACTGTTACAGACCTATATCCATCCTGCCCTGCCTTTCTAAAGTCTTCGAAAGCCAAGTTAACAAACAGATCACCGACCGTTTCAAATCCCACCGTACCTTCTCTGCTATGCAATCTGGTTTCCGAGCTGGTCACGGGTACACCTCAGCCACGCTCAAGGTCCTAAACGATATCATAACCGCCATCGATAAAAGACTGTACACAGCCCATCTGTAAATAGCCCATCCAACCAACTACCTACCTCATCCCCATATTTGTTTTTCTGCTCTTTTGCACACCAGTATTTCTACTAGCACATCCTCATCTGCACATTTATCACTCCAGTGTAAATTGCTAAATTGTAATTACTTCGCCACTATTGTCCTATTTATTACCTTACCTCCTTACTTCATTTGCACACACTGTATACAGATTTTTGTATTGTGTTATTGACTGTACTTTTATTTATCCCATGTGTAACTCTGTGTTGTTGTTTTTGTCGCACTGCTTTGCTTTATCTTGACCAGGTTGCAGTTGTAAATTAAAACTTGTTCTCAACTGGCCTACCTGGTTAAATAAAGGTGAAATAAATAAATAAATGAATAAAACCAGCCAGACACTCCACATTTCCTTGTCATAAAGTATATCCCAGTGAATCAAGGCATCGATACCAGTACACTCATGTTTTATTAGGATCCTGTGTTATGAATCCCTTGCTCATCATCTTTCCATGATGTGTTTGTGCATTATAGCACTTTATAGGGCGTGTGTGTATGTATGTATAGCGGTGTGGAGGAATGATGTCATAGGGCCATATGTGGACAGCGTCCGTCTGGGGGATTATAGTCTGGTTTAATGAGCCCTAAAGCTCCTCTAAAGCTTTTTGGTTACTTAGGGTCTCACTATTCCATTATCCTCGTCAGTCACCCCCTTCTTAGCCCAATGTCTCACTGCCCATGACGGGCTGCAGAGAGAAGCTAGAGTTCAACGGCACAGGTCAACATTATGACAATCTTATTGTTTTTATTGGTTGATCTAGCATGCAGCATCTGACACTTTTTCCTGCCTTGGTAGTGAGGATCACCACTATTGTAATTCTTTCTGAAACGTTCAATTATATACAGTATACCAGCCATAAAACACAGCAGCATATGAATGCAGTTGTCACACGCAAATGAGTTCAAGGTTATCTGATTTTATCTTTACAATTATCAAATGGAACACTCCCTCTGAGGGGGTAAGTTTACTGTAACTGTCACTTTGTTAGTCAACGTCTGATTGACCTAAACCAAGCAGTTAAGACTCAATGCCGCCACTAGATTAAATGGAGTTCCCCAACCCATTCATGTGATGTTTCCACGTCCTTCATGTCTGTGGGAAACAGCTTTGATGAAACCAGATTCCAGTAGGCTCCTCCTGAGCGTGTGGGACAGGAAGCTGGTTCAGACTAGTAGGGGTCAGGGGTCAAACAGATGCTTTTACAGTAGACCGATGACAGGAAGTGTATTTGCCTTTTTAATTGTGCTTGATAACAATACGTTCCCCATCCCTTACTTACAGTGCAATCGGAAAATATTCATACCCCTTGACCACATTTTGTTACGTTACAGCCGTATTCTAAAATGGATTAAGTAGTTTTTTCCCCCTCATCATATATACGCAATACTCCATAATGACAAAGCAAAAATAGGTTTGTAGAAATGTTTGCAAATGTTTTTTTGTTTTTTTAACTGATTCAGACCCTTTACTCAGAACTTTATTAAAGCACCTTTGGCAGTGATTACAGCCCTGTGTCTTCTTGTGTATGATGCTACCAGGTTGGCTCAACTGTATTTGGGGAGTTTCTCCAATTCTTCTCTGCAGATCCTCTCAAGCTCTGTCAGGTTGGATGGGGAGCGTCACTGCACAGCTATTTTCAGGTCTCTACAAAGATGTTCGATTGGGTTCAAGTCCGGGCTATGGCTGAGCCACTCAAGTACATTCAGAGACTTGTCCCGAAGACACTCCTGCATTATCTTGGCTGTGTGCTTAGGGTCGTTGTCCTGTTGGAAGGTGAACCTTCGCCCCAGTCTGAGGTCCTGAGCGTTCTGGAGCAGTTTTCATCAAGGATCTCTCTGTACTTTTCTCCATTCATCTTTCCCTCAATCCTGACTAGTCTCCCAGTCCCTGCCTCTGACAAAGATCCCCACAGCATGATGCTGCCACCACCATGCTTCAACGTAGGGATGGTGCCAGGTTTCCTCCAGACGTGACACTTGGCATTCAGGCCAAAGAGTTCAATCTTGGTTTCATCAGACCAGAGAATCTTGTTTCTCATGATCTGAGAGTCCTTTAGGTGCCTTTTGGCAAACTCCAAGCGGGCTGTCATGTGCCTTTTTACGGAGGAGTGGCTTCCGTCTGGTCACTCTACCACAAAGGTGGAGTGCTGCAGAGATGGTTGTCCTTCTGGAAGGTTCACCTATCTCCACAGAGAAATTCTAGAGCTATGTCATGACCATCGGGAACTTGGTCAACACCTGACCAATGCCCTTCTCCTCTGATTGCTCAGTTTGGCCGGGTGGCCAGCTCTAGGAAGAGTCTTGGTGGTTCCAAACTTATTCCATTTAAGAATTATGTAGGTCACTGTGTTCTTGGGGACCTTCAATGCTGCAGAATGTTTTTGTTATCCTTCCCCAGATCTGTGCCTCGACACAATCCTGTCTTGGACCTCTAACGACAAATCCTTCGACCTCATGGCTTGGTTTTTTGCTCTGACATGCACTGTCAACTGTGGGTCTTATATAGACAGGTGTGAGCCTTTCCAAAGCATGTCCAATCAATTGAATTGACCACAGGTGGACTCCAAGTTGTAGAAACATCTCAAGAATGATCAATGGAAACAGGATGCACCTGATCTCAATTTCGATTCTCATAGCAAAGGGTCTGAATAATAAGGTAAATAAGGTATCTGTTTTTTATTTTTAATGTATTTGCCAAAATGTATTAAAAATACAGAGATTTGGGTTCACATCATATTCAAAGTCAAATCCTTCAGGCAGTTGCTTTAGCTTGCCTGGAGTGGCAGAAGGGCTGGGTATGAAATTTACAGAGCAGACAGAGCTCCGGAATTGAATATAGAATAATACTGCAGTACTAAAAAATGGATGCTGCTCTGCTCCCTATATGTTCTTATTATCGAAGCGAGGAAAATCTCTCTCCGTCTCTCAGTCTGTTCCAGTTTACCATGGTGATCACCAGAGTCACTCGGTCATAGTGAGTAACGACGACTCAAAGACAAGCCATGACTTGTTAAGTGGTTGATCTCCCACACACGCACACTACTAAATGTAGTTTTGAAGGTTTTCATTACATTGGGTTTCCTGGACACTGAGGACTTCTTTAACCCGGAACCTCCCAGCAGCTACGCCCTAGTCGTGACAGTGTACATGTGCACACGTACTTGTTCTCTCTGTAGAAAAAAATACAATTTTCATTTCTCACATGCTTCATAAACAACAGGTGTAGACTAACAGTAAAATGCTTACTTACAGAACCATCCCAACAATGCAGAGAAAAGTATGATAAATAATATGATAAATAATAGAAAACGTATAACCGAAGGAATACATACACAATGAGTAACGATAACTTGGCTATATACACGGGGAACGAGTCGATGTGCAGAGGTACGAGGTAATTGAGGTAGATATGTACATATACTGTAGGTAGGAATAAAGTGACTAGACAACAGGATAGATAATAGACAGCAAGAGCAGCGTATGTGATGAGTCAAAAGAGTTAGTGCAAAAAGGGTCAATGCAAATAGTTGTAATAACTATTTAGCAGGCTTATGGCTTGAGGCTAGAAGCTGTTCAGGTTCCTGTTGTTTCAAGACTTAGTGCATCGTTACCACTTGCCGTGCGGTAACAGAGAGGACAGTCTATGACCTTGGTGGACACCAAGCAGTTGCCATACCAAGCGGTTTTGCAGCAGGTCAAGGTGCTCTCAATGTTGCAGCTGTAGATTTTTTTGAGGATCTGAGGGCCCAAGCTGAATCTTTTCAGCATCCTAAGGGGGAAGAGGCATTGTCGTGCCCTCTTCACGACTATGTTAGTGTGTTTGGACCTTGATCATTCCTTAGTGATGCGGACACAAAGGAACTTGAAAATCTTGACCTGCTCTACTACAGCCCGTCTGTGGATGGGGGCATTCTCTACCCTCCATTTCCTGTAGTCCATGATCAGATCCTTTGTCTTGCTGATATTAATGGAGAGGTTGTTGTCCAGGCACCACACTGCCAGGTCTCTGACCTCCCTGCAGGCTGTCTCATCATCATCAGTGATCAGGCCTACCACTGTCGTGTCGT
Organism: Oncorhynchus clarkii lewisi; assembly: GCF_045791955.1. NCBI lineage: Eukaryota > Metazoa > Chordata > Actinopteri > Salmoniformes > Salmonidae > Oncorhynchus > Oncorhynchus clarkii. Next base: position 26,956,489 of record NC_092175.1, on the reverse strand, counting down.
CTGCAAATGTAATGATGGTGTGGAGTCGTACCAGTTGTGGGTGAACCGGTAGTACAGGAGGGTACTAAACACACACCCCTGAGGGACACCAGTGTTAAGGGTCAGCGTGACAGACGTGTTGTTGCCTACCCTCACCACCTGGGGACGGCCTGTCAAGAAGTCCAGAATCCAGTTGCAGAGGGAGGTGTTCAGTCCCAGGGTCCTTAGCTTAGTGATGAGCTTGGAAGGTACTATGTATTTGAATGCTGACCTGTAGTAAATGAACAACATTCTCACATAGGTGTACCTCTTATCCAGGTGGGAGAGGCCAAAGTGGAGTGCAATAGAGATTGCATCTTCTATGGATCTGTTGAGGCAGTATGTGAATTGGAGTGGGTGTCTGGGATGATGGTGTGTGAGCCATGACCAGCCTTTCAAAGCATGTCATGGCTACAGATGTGAGTGCTACTGGGCGATAGTCCTTTAGACAGGTTAACTTGGCATTCTTGGGCACAGGGACTATGGTAGTCTCCTTGAAACGTAGGTATAACAGACTGAGTCACAGATAGGTTGGAAATGTCTGTGAAGACACTTGTCAGCTGGTCAGCGCATGCTCTGAGTATGCATCCTGGTAATATGTCTGGCCCTGCAGCCTTGTGAATGTTAACCTACTTAAAAGTCTTACAGAGAGCGTCCGGAACAGCTGGTGCGTTCTGGATGGTTCAGTGTTGCTTGCCTCGAAGTGAGCATTGAAGGCATTTCGCTTATCTAGTAGGCTCGTATCACTGGGCAGCTCAGCTCACGGCTGGGTTTCCCTTTGTAATCTGTGATAGGTTGCAAACGTTGCCACATCTGACAAGCGTCAGAGCCGGTGTAGTAGGATTCGATGTTAGTCCTGTATTGATGCTTTGCCTGTTTGATGGTTCGTAGGAGGGCATAGCGGGAGTTCTTATAAGCGTCCGGATTAGTGTCCCGCTCCTTGAAAGTGGCAGCTCTAGCCTTTAGCTGGTGATTGATGTGGTAAACTCCTCAATGCCATCAGATGAATCCCAAACATGTTCCAGTCTGTGCTAGCAAAACAGTCCTGTAGCTAAGCATCCGCTTCATCTGACCACTTCCTGTTAGAGTTTTTGCTTGTAAGCAGGAATCAGGGGGATAGTGTGGTCTTACTGACAGCATCGGTTTATGGTGGTAAATAGACAGCTACGAAAAATATACAGTGGCAAGAAAAAGTATGTGAACTCTTTGGAATTAACTAGATTTCTGCATAAATTGGTCATCATATTTGATCTGATTTTCATCTAAGTGACTATAGACACTTAGACAAACATAGTATTCATACAATAATTTGTGTGTCATTAGTTTGTTTTTCTTGTCTATATTGAATTCATCATTTAAACATTCCAAGTGTAGGTTTGAAAAAGTATGTGAACCCCTAGGCTAATGACCACTCCAAAAGCTGATTGGAGTCAGGAGACAGCTAACCTGGAGTTCAATCAATGAGACGAGATTGGAAATGTTGGTTGGAGCTGCCTTGCCCTATAAAAAACACTCACAAAATTTGAGTTTGATATTCACAAGAAGCATTGTCTGATGTGAACCATGCCTCGAACAAAAGAGATCTGAAAGACCGAAGATTAAGAATTGTTGACTTACATAAAGCTGGAAAGGGTTACAAAATTCTCTCTAAAAGCCTTGATGTTCATCAGTCCACGGTAAGACAAATTGTCTATAAATGGAGAATGTTCAGCACTGTTGCTCCTCTCCCTAGGAGTGGCCGTCCTGCAAAGATGACTGCAAGAGCACAGCGCAGAATGCTCCATAAGGTTAAGAAGAATCCTAGAGTGTCAGCTAAAAACGTACAGAAATCTCTGGTACATGCTAACATCTCTGTTGACAAGTCTGTGCCATGTAAAACACTAAACAATAATGGTGTTCATGGGAGGACACCACGGAAGAAGCTACTGCTGTCCATAAAAAACATTGCTTCACATCTGAAGTTTGCAAAAGTGCACCTGGATGTTCCACAGCGCTACTGGCAAAATATTCTGTGGACAAATGAAACTACAGTTGAGTTGTTTGGAAGGAACACACAACACTATGTAGAGAAAAAAAGGCACAGCACACCAACATCAAAACCTCATCCCAACTGTAAAGTATGGTGGAGGGAGCATCATGGTTTGGAGCTGCTTTGCTGCCTCAGGGCCTGGACAGCTTGCTATCATCAACGGAAAAATGAATTCCCAAATTTAGCCTAACATTCTCCTGCAAAATGTCTTTATCTGTCCACCAATTCAAGCTCAACAGAATGCAACAGGGCAACGATGATGCAACAGGGCAACGACCCAAAACACAGAAGTAAACCAACACCAAGAAAGCTTCAACAGAAGAAAATATGCTTCTGGAGTGGCCCAGTCAGAGTCCTGACCTCAACCCGATTGAGATGCTGTGGCATAACCGCAAGAGAGTAGTTCACACCGGACATCCCAAGAATATTGCTGAACTGAAACAGTTTTGTAAAGAGGAATGGTCCCAAATTCCTTCTGACCGTTGTGCAGGTCTGATCCGCAACTACAGAAAATGTTTGGTTGGGGTTATTGCTGCCAAAGGAGGGTCAACCAGTTATTAAATCCAAGGATTCACATACTTTTTCCACCCTGCACTGTGAATGTTTACACAGTGTGTTCAATATAATAAAACATATTGTTTGTGTGTTATTAGTTTAAGCAGACTGTGTTTGTCTATTGTTGTGACCTAGATGAAGATCAGATCAAATTTTATGACCAATTCATGCAGAAATCCAGATATTTCCAAAGGGTTCACATGCTTTTTCTTGCCACTGTAGAGTAAACTCTAAACTCAGGCGAGCAGAACCTCGAGACATCTTTAATATTAGAGATTGCGCATCAGCTGTTTTGTCCTGGCGAAGCATAGAAAAACCAGCTAGATGTATATAATCCATGTCCTTGTTCGGCCACGACTCTGAGAAACATAGGATTTTATAGTTCTTCCGGTCCCGTTGATAGGATAGTCTCGAACGGGGCTCGTCCAGTTGGTTCTCCAGCGATTGTACATTCGCCAATAGTGGAGGGTAGAAGTTATTTATGTACGTAGTTCGTCAGGGTGCCCGCACATCGGCCTCTCTTACACTGCCTTTGTTTTCGAGTCTTTGGGATTAGGGCCTGGTCAATATGAGCAATATATCTTGCGCCCCTGACTCGTTGAAGTAGAAATCAAGGTTAGTGATCGCTGTTCTGATGTCCAGAACCCATTTCCGGTCATAGGAAACGATGGCGGAGGCATTATGTACAAGAAAAGTGAAGATCAGCGGAAAATAACTGACAAAATAGCAGAATTGGTCAGGAGCCCATAAAACGGCTGCTATCCATTGCAGCGCCATCCTTCTCAGATAAATAAGTTGAACTGCTAGATTTAACACAGTCAAATGTAACAAATGATACATTTATGACATCAATATATGTATATATTTTATTATTCAATACAGTAATAAGAGATCTGTATGTAAAACATTTGGTAATTTAGTCATTTAGCAGATGCTCTTAACCAGAGCTACTTACAGTAAGTGCATTCATGTTAAGCTAGTTGAGACAACTACATATCACAGTCAAATAAATATACAGAATATGAACATTCCATTCCAGCTAAACAATAGATACAGCGCCTTCAGAAACTACTCATATCCCTTAACTTATTCCACAATTTGTTGTGTTACAGCCTAAATTCAAAATTAAATATATTTTTTCTTACCCATCTACACACAATACCTCATAATGACCAAGTGAAAATATGTTTTTAGAAATGTTTGCACATTTATTGAAAATGAAACACAAAAATATCAAATGTGCATACATTTTCACTTTACCCGCTATGCGGTTCAGCACTTGGGTGGTCCCATTCTGTGAGCGTGTGTGGCCTACTATTCGCGGCTGAGCTATTGTTGCTCCTAGATGTTTCCTATGAACAATAACAGCTCTTACAATTGACCAGGGAAGCTCTAGTAGGGCAGAAATTACATACTTTGTATATATACTGTAGATACTTTAGCCTACTCAAACACATGGCTCAAACAGAGAGGGATGCTATGTTAGCTGGCTGGATATGGCTTTCCAACACTGGAACTCTTCCAAGTCAAGATAAGCTTTTGGTTGTATTAATTTATTGCCACCGGGGCCTGACGGTAATGCTAAACTGCTTGCTGACTGTACACTGTACTGCATAATTATAACGGGTTTACTAACACATTAGTTCTAGTAGCTATGTTGACTATGACGTTAGCTAATATGGTGACAATGTAGGCTGTGTGTAGCGGTTAGCGGTTATGATGCTTTGGCTTAGACAGGTTTTCTTTCCTTGTCACAGGCAGCTTATTTGTTGTGCACTGACGTCCAAAAGCGAAGGGGAAATGTGAGAGGAGGAGAGCATGTAGATGCAAGAAGGAATTATACAACGAGCAAAATTATCATACTTGTCAGCTCGGGGATCGAATCCCTGAGCTGACAAGGTAAAAATCTGTTGTTCTGCCCCTGAACAAGGCAGTTAACCCACTGCTCCCCAGTAGGGTTAACTGACTTGCCTAGTTAAATCAAGGTTAAATAAATGTTTTAATTTTTAAAATACTGTTTGGATGTACCTGCTATGAAAGTGAACTGTGTTTGCATGTGATCATGGTTGTATTCATTATGTTGATTCTGTTGAAAAAAGTTTCTTAAATGGAATGAAAGAAGGATAAACATACCTGAATTTATCCAATAGAAACTCTAATTTGCAACTGTTGGTTGATTACACCCTAGATCAGCTCGATACAGGCAAGAGTGTGCAAGGAGGTATTGAACGTGTCACTGCCTGTCACCTTAATTACTAAAAAAATTTTCTGGAATTGTGCACCTAGGTTGTAAACTTTCATTCATAGGCTAGGCTGTAGCATGATGGATATAGGGAAAACTTGAGTATCATGTAGTAGCCTAAACCTATCGATGTTACATTGTGCTGTGTGAATGGAATATGAATGACAGTCATCCAATATGCTTTAATAGAAATAAGGCCATGCTCGTAAAAAAAAGAATGGTTCTCCTCATCTTAAATGAGACCGTGTGTGTGTTATAGGGCCTATATTAGAAGGCAGGGTGGAGTGGAGCTACAACCATAAGATTCTGTTTTTGAACCCTTTTTTCATAACCACTGGTTGTTGCTGTTGGATAGAGCATCATATTCGTACAGCCCTCAAAAGTTGCATAACTCTTCAGACCACAAAGTTTAAAACCACAGACCACAAAGACCACCTGTTTTTCGATCATCATAAACATGTTTTTATCTGTGGTATTTTACCACATCTGCTTGCTCTCCTCTGACACTTCGGTTCCCCAGCTACTTAGGGGAAACCAAATCATATGATTGCCAGGGTAGGGGCTAGGTGTTATCTAGTGGTATTTACAGTGGGAAGAAAAAGTAAACTCAGCAAAAAAAGAAACGTCCTCTCACTGTCAACTGCGTTTATTTTCAGCAAACTTAACATGTGTAAATATATGTATGAACATAACAAGATTCAACAACTGAGACATAAACTGAACAAGTTCCACAGACATGTGACTAACAGACACCATGAAAGAGCAGTAGCCTCTTCCATGGTGTCCTCCCATGAACACCATTCTTGTTTAGTGTTTTAGGTATTGTAGACTCGTCAGAGATGTTAGCATCTTCCAGAGATATCTGTAAGTCTTTAGCTGACACTCTAGGATTCTTCTTAACCTAATTGAACATTCTGCGCTGTGCTCTTGCAGTTATCTTTGCAGGATGGCTAGGAGAGTAGCAACAGTGCTGAAATGTATTCATTTATACTAATTTGTCTTAACGTGGACTGACTTTTAGATATACTTTTCCAGCTTTATGTAAGGCAACAATTCTTAATCTTAGGCCTTCTGAGATCTCCTTTGTTCCAGGCATGGTTCATATCAGGCAATGCTTCTTGTGAATAGCAAACTCAAATTTTGTGAATGTTTTTTATGGGGCAGGGCAGCTCTAACCAAAATCTCCTATCTCATCTCATTGATTCGACTCCAGGTTAGTTGACTCCTGACTGCAATTAACTTTTGGAGAAGTCATTAGCCAAGGGGTTCACATACTTTTTCCAACCTACACTGTGAATATTTAAATGATGTATTCAATATAGACAAGAAAAATACAATAATTTGTGTGTTATTAGTTTAAGCACACTGTGTTTGTCTATTGTGACTTAGATGAAGATCAGATGAAAATGTATGTCAAATTTATGCAGAAATCCAGGTAATTCCAAAAGGTTCACATACTTTTTCTTGCCTCTTTAAAGATGCAATCTGCATTTAAAACATCCATTTTTTTAACTTGTAAATGAATGTTAAATACCCATTATACCCTACACAACCATGTTTTGAAGTTTTACAACTTATATTTGGGTTTCTGATAGGATATGAGAATTTAGTTAAATTTGTGATGCATGTGTAGGTTCTATTCTTCAAAACAGAGTTTGGGTGGTCAGAGTTTGGGTGGTCAGAGTTTGGGTGGTCAGAGTTTGGGTGGTCAGAGTTTGGGTGGTCAGAGTTTGGGTGGTCAGAGTTTGGGTGGTCAGAGTTTGGGTGGTCAATGGTCATGTTTTGGGTTGCAAAATTCCAGGAACTTTCAATAAATTCCCTGGTTTTCCAGAAATCTTGGTACAGGATTTCCTGCTTATTCCATCCTGATTTCTGTAATCCTCCAACCAGGATTTTGGGGAAACCAGTCATGTTGAAGGGAGGGGGTAGAAATATGGAGGAAGAGATAAGTAACGAGATTTGTCTGTCTGTCTGTCTGTCTGTCTGTCTGTCTGTCTGTCTGTCTGTCTGTCTTTGTTTCCATGGTGAATTGGGTTGTTAGACAACATAAACTTGGTCCTGATTAGTTCTCTATTTTCTTTCTTTTTGCATTACTGTGAAGGGCCCATAAGTAAGCGTTTTCACTGTTAGTCCACACCTGTTGTTTACGAAGCATGTGACAAATAAAGTGTTATTTGATGCTAGTCTCTGTGTGTTGTTGCTGTATTTCTCTCCTGTTCTCATCTAGACAATTTGACATTATTCCAGCAGGAAGACTATTTTGAGTCCCAAATGGCAACATATTCCATCGAGTGCATTACTTTTAACAAGAGCCCTATGGGCCAGGATCCAGAGTAATGCACTAAATCGGGAATAGGGTGCCGTTTTGGAGGAAGACCGGGTTTAATTAACCGCTGTCTTTCCATTCCACTGATTTACATTTTAAACACAGGGAGCAAAAGACTACTTTAAATGCAACGAATAGAGCCCATTGAGGGATATCGTCAGATTTAGGGAATAACGTAACCACTGATGCATAAATCATCACAACACAGTGGTGTGTGTGTGCGTGCGTGTGTGTCTGTTCCAAATGGCACCCTATTCACTACATAGTGCACTATGGGCCCTGGTCAAAAGTAGTGCACTATATAAGGACTAGGGTGGCATTTGGGATGTATCCTCTGTTTTCAGTGCTGCAGAAATTCTTTCATTTATGTCTCTCCTAGCTGCTTGACTGACTAGTGTTGCATTCAGGTACAAGAGCCAAAACACTTTGTGTATTTGCAATATGTAAATGCAATATGTATTTTACACACGCACACACACACATACACACAAAAATACGAGGGCTAAGATTGAATCTATATGATGTGCTTTTGGTTAAACATCGTTATTGTAATCTCTGCTATAGTATCATGGCTCACGAGACATCTTCATATAATTTTCTTCTCTCAGCAGACATTCCCTATATAGTGCACTATATAGGGAATAGAGTGCCATTTTGAAGGCAGGCATATCTGTTTTCTAAGGAGAAGTATACATATGATGAATGGAGATGATTATGGTGGGAAAAGCGATTGAAAGAAGGGTAGAATACAATGATGTCATCTACCCATTGGTCTCTTGTGGCCTTGTGAAGCATCTATCGATTGAGGCTGCATCCCTAATGGCACTCTATGCCCTACATAGTGAACTACACCGAACAAAAATATAAACGCAACCTGTAAAGTGTTGGTCCCATGTTTCATGAGCTTAAATAAAAGATTCCAGAAATTTTCCAGATGCACAAAAAACTTATTTTACTCAAATGTTGTGCATAAATTTGTTTACATCCCCGTTAGTGAGCATTTCTCCTTTGCCAAGATAATCCATCCACCTGACAGGTGTGGCATATCAAGAAGCTGATTAAACAGGTGAACCTTGTGCTGGGGACAATAAAAGGCCACTCTAAAATGTGCAGTTTTGTTTTGAGGGCACTTGAAATTGGCATGCTGACTGCAGGAATGTCCACCACGGCGGTTGTCAGATAGCTGAATGTTAATTTCTCTACCATAAGCATCTTACAACGTCATTTTAGAGAATTTGGCAGTACGTCCAACCTGCCTCAGAACCACAGACGATGTGTAACCACAACAATCCATGACCTCCACATCAGCCACCCAGAGAATTGAGGAAGCTGTGGGTTCGCACAACCAAAGACTTTCTGCACAAACTGTCAGCAACTGTCTCAGAGAAGCTCATTTGCATGCTCGTTGTCCTCAGCAGGGTCTTGACCTGACTGCAGTTCGGCGTCGTAACCGACTTCAATGAGCAAATGTTCACCTCAGATGGCCACTGGCACGCTAGAGAAGTGTGCTCTTCACAGATGAATCCCGGTTTCAACTGTACTGGGTAGATGGCAGGGTATGGCGTGGTGTGGGCGAGTGGTTTTCTGATGTCAACGTTCTGAACAGAATGCCCCATGGTGGCGGTGGAGTTATATGGTATGAGCAGACATAAGCTACGGACAACGAACATAATTGCATTTTATCCATGGCAATTTTAATGCACAGAAATACCGTGACGAGATCCTGAATCCCATTGTCGTGCCATTCATCCGGCGTCGTCACCTCATGTTTCAGGATGATAATGCACGGCCCCATGTCGCAAGGATTTCTACCCAAGCTGAAAATGTCCCAGTTCTTCCATGGCCTGCATACTCACCAGATTGAGCATGTTTGGGATGCTCTGGATCGACATATACAACAGCGTGTTCCAGTTCCCGCCAATATCCATCAACTCGCACAGCCATTGAAAAGGAGTGGGGCAACATTCCACAGGCCACAATCAACAGACTGATCAACTCTATGCTAAGGAGATGTATCGTGCTGCATGAGGCAAATGATGGTCACACCTGATATGGACTGGTTTTCTGATCCACGCCCCTACCTTTTTTTAAGGTATCTGTGACCAACAGTTTCATATCTGTTTTCCCAGGGATGTGAAATCTATAGATTAGGGGCTACTGAATTTGTATCAATTGACTGATTTCCTTATATGAACTGTAACTCAGTAAAATCTTTGAAATTGTTGCATGTCGCATTTATATTTTTATTCAGTGTACTTTTGACAGAAGTCCTAACTGCCCTGGTCAATAGTAGTTCACTACATAGGATGCCATTTTTACCCTTATTGAACTTGCAACCTAGTCCAACGCTCTAACCACTAGGCTACCCTGCCGCCCCCCAAGCATTTGAGACACATACTGACTCTCTCTACCCACCAAGGTTTCATATAGAGAGAGAGAGACAGGAGGAGGAGAAATTTCTGATATGCAAACACATAATTAAAGGGATAGTTTGGGATTTTAGCCTCAGTCAGGTCGCTTAAGATTCACATCGAAATTGGATTTTAGTCCATGTCCCGAGACTGTCTGGAGATGCCTTTAAAACCCGCCATTAGGGGAATCGGTGAGCAATATTACCATCAAGTAGGCTTGGGTTTTGGTAGGGCGTCGGGAACGAGGATGGCGGATGGGTGTAAACTGTGAGCTCCAGCTCCAATGGTCGATTCAATCCCAGTGGTAGTCACTCATTTTTTAAACTTGTTTTTAACCCGATGCCAAACATTAACCCTTAAGAGGAGAAACCCAGAATTTGACGTTTTGAGCAACTTTGAAATTTTACATTTGGAGATATATGGATAAACGGCAGAATCTGAAGTCAAATTGGTCAAACCGTGAGATCTGGTTGTTTGGCCGAGCTTAGCATACTAGCTGTACCCGAAGACTTACAGTTTTTGTGCTAAGCTAGTTAGCATTGTATCTTAAAACTACCTCTAACTCCCTTCATACTGGACACAGATAAATAAAGGGTATCCAAAGTTTCATCTGACTCGCGGGAAGTAGATAAAGGTCCAATATCCCAAACTATATATTGTGCATAAATAGTGCACTACTTTTTACCAAATTCCGAGGTCTGACCTGGACCAGAGTGGACCATTTTAAGAAACCAGTTCAGTTAAGTTAACCAGTTCCAGTTCAGTTCAGTTAACCAGTTCCAGTTAAGAAACCAGTCTAAACCAGTTCATTACATATGCAAAAAGTGTTTTGATTCATTTCTTGACACAGTTTTGTTGGCTAAATGAAGTTTGAACTGTCTTTTTAATTTTGTGCTATATTTAGTTATAGTGCTTTCTGAAAGTACTCGCACCCCTTGACTTTTTCCACATTTTGTTGTGTTACAGCCTAAATTTAAAATGGATTCAATTGAGATGTTGTGTCACAGGCCTACACACAATACCCCACAATGTCAAAGTGGAATTATGTTTTTAGAAATGCTGAAATGTCAGTCAATAAGTACTCAACCCCTTTGTTATGAAAAGCCTAAATTGCTTAAACCTTAAAAAAAAAATCAAAGGCTAGACCTATATTGCTAAAATTACCAACAAAGGTGAGTGCCTACTCTAGGCCTACTCAACAAATAACAGCAGTAGGCACATTTATTTAGGCCTATTTTTAACCTACAGTGCCTTCAGAATGTATTCCTAACCCTTGACTTTTTCCACATTTTGTTGTGTTACAGCCTTGAATTCAAAATGGATTAAATTACTTTTTTCTCTCACCCATCTACACACAATAACCGATAATGACAAAGTGAAAACTTGTTTTTGACATTTTTGCAAATGTATTGAAAATGAAATATCTAATTTACATAAGTACTCACACCCCTGAATCAATACTTTGTAGAAGTACCTTTGGCAATTATTACAGCTGTGAGTCTTTCGGGGTAAGCTTCTAGGAGCTTTCCACACCTGGATTGTGACACATTTGTCCATTTTTATTTTAAAAAGTAAAATTTTGTTGATCATTGCTAGACAGCCATTTTCAGGTCTTGCCATACATTTTCAAAGAGATTTAAGTCAGAACTGTAATTCAGCCACTCAGGAACATTCACGGTCTTCTTGGTAAGCAACTCCATTGTAGATTTGGCCTTGTATTTAGGTTTATTGTCCTGCTGAAACATGAATTAATCTCCCAGTGTCTGGTGGAAAGCAGACTCAACCAGGTTTTCCTCTAGGATTTTCCTGTGCTTTGTTCCATTCTGTTTATATTTTATCCTGAAAAACTCCCGTCCTTAACGATTGCAAGCATACACATAACATGATGCAGTCACCACTATGCTTCTAAATATTGAGTGTGGTACTCAATAATGTGTTGCAATGTGTTTGCCCCTAACATAACACTTTGTATTCAGGACAAAAACATTTATTGCTTTGCCACATTTTTTGCAGTATTACTTTAGTGCCTTGTTGCAAACAGGATGCATGTTTTGGAATATGTGTATTATGTACAGTCTTTATTTTTTTCACTCTGTCAAAAAGGTTAGTAGTGGAGTATCTACAATGTTGTTGATCCATTCTCAGTTGTTTCTTATCACAGCCATTAACTCTGTAACTGTTTTAAATTCACCATTGGTCTCATGGTGAAATCCCTGAGCGGTTTCCCTCCTCTCCGGCAACTGAGTTAGGAAGGACGCCTGCATCTTAGTAGTGACTGGGTGTATTGATAAACCATCCAAAGTGTAATTAATAACTTCAATGTCTGATTGTTTTATATTTACCCATCTACCAATAGGTACAGTTCTTTGTGAGGCATTGGAAAACCTCCCTGGTCTTTGTGGTTGAATCTGTGTTTGAAATTCACTGGCCTTACAGATAATTGTATGTCGGGGGGTACAGCAATAAGGTAGTCAATCAAAAATCATGTTGCACACTTATTATGTGACTTGTTAAACAAGTTCTTTACATAGGCTATGCAACATTTTCAACATGTCTCTGATTGAGTCTGTAATACCGACATGTTTCAAGCAGACCACCATAGTCCCTGTGCCCAAAAACACAAAGGAAACCTGCCTAAATGACTACAGACCCGTAGCACTCACATCCATAGCCATGAAGTGCTTTGAAAGGTTGGTAATGGCTCACATCAACACCATTATCCCAGAAACCCTAGACTCACTCCAATTTGCATACCGCCCAAACAGATCCACAGATGATGCAATCTCTACTGCACTCCACACTGCCCTTTCCCACCTGGACAAAAGGAGCACTTATGTGAGAATGCTAATCAATGACTACAGCTCAGTGTTCAACACCATAGTACCCTCAAAGCTCATCACTAAGCTAAGGATCCTGGGACTAAACACCACTTCCCTCTGCAACTGGATCCTGGACTTCCTAATGGGCCGCCCCCAGGTAATGAGGGTAGGTAGCAACACATCTGCCATGCTGATCCTCAACACTGGAGCTCCCCAGGGGTACATGCTCAATCCCCTCCCTGTTCACCCACAACTGCATGGCCAGGCACGACGCCAACACCATCATTAAGTTTGCAGACGACACAACAGTGGTAGGCCTGATCACCGACAACGACGAGACAGCCTATAGGGAGGAGGTCAGAGACCTGGCCGGATGGTGCCAGAATAACAACCTTTCCCTCAATGTAACCAAGACTAAGGAGATGATTGTGGACTACAGGAAAAGGAGGACTGAGCACGCCCCCATTCTCATCGACAGGGCTGTAGTGGAGCAGGTTGAGAGCTTCAAATTCCTTGGTGTCCACATCAACAACAAACTAGATTGGTCCAAACACACCAAGACTGTCGTGAAGAGGGCACGACAAAGCCTATTCCCACTCAGGAAACTAAAAAGATTTGGCATGGAACCTGAGATCCTCAAAAGGTTCTACAGCTGCAACATCGAGAGCATCCTGTCTGGTTGCATCACTGCCTGCTACGGCAACTGCTCGGCCTCTGACCGCAAGGCACTACAGAGGGTAGTGCGTACGGCCCAGTACATCACTGGGGCTAAGCTGCCTGCCATCCAGGACCTCTACACCAGGCGGTGTCAGAGGAACCCCAGTCCTAGACTGTTGTCTCTACTATCGCAAGCGGTACTGGAGTGCCAAGTCTAGGACAAAAAGGCTTCTCAACAGTTTTTACCCCCAAGCTATAAGACTCCTGAACAGGTCATCAAATGGCTACCCAGACTATTTGCATTGTGTGCCCCCTCCCCAAACCCCTCTTTTTATGCTGATGCTACTCTCTGTTTATCATATATGCATAGTCACTTTAACTATACATTCATGTATATACTACCTCAATTGGGCTGACCAACCAGTGCTCCCGCACATTGGCTACCCGGGCTATCTACATTGTGTCCCACCCACCACCCGCCAACCCCTCTTTTACGCTACTGCTACTCTCTGTTCATCATATATGCATAGTCACTTTAACCATATCTACATACTATCTCAATCAGCCTGACTAACCGGTGTCTGTATGTAGCCTCGCTACTTTTATAGCCTCGCTACTGTATATAGTCTGTCTTTTTACTGTTGTTTTATTTCTTTACCTTCCTAATGTTCCCCTAATACCTTTTTTTGCACTATTGGTTAGAGCCTGTAAGTAAGCATTTCACTAAGGTCTACCTGTTGTATTTGGAGCACGTGACAAATAAACTTTGATTTGATTTGAACAAGCGTTTTGTTTCATTCTGTTGATCCATTTTTCATGATTGGAGTTTTTCTAACTAATTTTTTTAATTTAAATTTTACCCCTTTTTTCGATCTTGTCTCATCGCTGCAACTCCCCAACTGGCTTGGGAGAGGCAAAGGTCGGGTCATGTGTCCTCCAAAACATGACCCGCCAATCCTCGCTTCTTAACATCCATCCGCTTAACACCGGAAGCCAGCCGCATCAATGTGTTGGAGGAAACACCATTCAACTGACAACCGTAGTCAGCCTGCAGGCGCCCGGCCCACCACAAGGAGTTGCTAGAGCTCAATGAGCCAAGTAAAGCCCCCTGCCAAACCCTCCCCTAACCCGGACAATTGTGCGCCACCCTATGGGACTCCCGGTCACGGCAGGTTGTGACATAGCCTGGGATCATACCTGGGTCTGTAGTGATGCCTCAAACACTACGATGCAGTGCCTTAGACCGCTGCGACACTCGGGAGGCCAATCCATATTCTTTGTCCAAATTATGTTCATGTTGTGTTTGCCTCAATATATTTAGAAATACCGGTAGGCCTATAGGGCTACTCACACTCAAACCATGAAAATGAAAAACCAAAAGAGGGCAAGATGCAAAACTTAGTTGAATGCAGCTATATAATAACCTGTTCATATTTTTCCTATAAACAATGACTTGACTTTTGATATTACCCCAATAAAGTTCAGAAACTTTTGTGAAGGTTTGGTGCAGTATGGCTATTATTAGGCTTAGCTATGAAGGCCTAAGAAGATAGTACGCACCAGGGTTCCAGTGCGCACAGTTGAATATGAGGTGAGGAAGAATGTTTTAGGCCTACCAGAGTTACTCCTTTAATCTAACAATATAACACTTATCTTTATAAAACATTCTGATTGAACATTTTGGAATTAGTCTCCTTCTGTTTGCCTATACTGTATCTGTATAGCAGTAACTGATAAGTAGCCTGTAAAGAAATGCATTTATATTTTAAATATTCAAATCATACAGTGGACGCCTATAGGTGCAATGCCCTGATGCATTTAGTGCTCAAATCTCTGACAGCTGAACCATGAGGTGGACAATTATTGTTTTAGGAAAGTAAAAAAACAACAAAACAATAGGCTAAAAAGTTTTGAAAATGCTACACACGAAACACAACAAATATATTTGTAAATATGATATAGGTAGTTTAAGGACATAACTGTGGATCATTTGGCCAATATCGCTCATTTAGTGAAGATGCTGGCAGCGCCCAGTCTGATATTTATTTCTCTCTTGGATCTGAACGGGTCTCTCGGATCCGAACCGGCGCGGGTCTGTTTAGGACGGTTTTTCCACAGACCTTTTCGGAACGGGTCTTACTGTCCTCGGGTCCAATCGTAACGGAATAAGCAATGTGAATAAGCAATTACAGTAAATACTGACCTGAAAAGTAGGTCCTCTTCACTGTCTTATTGAGTCAGCTCAACAACTATAGAGCTAGGCATTAAACTGAAACTTGCTGTAGATTATTGAATGGTGATGCCAGAGAAAAATGTCCATCATATTCTACTCTAGATTATTCTTCTCTATGCCCCCTGAGTCATATTTTATCTTCACCCAGGTTGCGTAGCAAATGACACCCAATTCCCTATGGGCCCTGGTCAAATGGAGTACAATATAAAGGGAATAGGGTGCCATTTAGGATTTAAACCCGGTTCCTAGATGAAATCAAATCCAAAGGAATCAGCCAGTGTTTTGCATCCTCATTGCGATCAACCAGGTAATAAAACCAAACCTCTGCTGTGTGTATGTTGCCTCGCATTCATTGTTACATCTCCACGAAGCCCCTGATAAACAATTAAGCAAACCAATATAGCCATTTAAGTGACTCCCAGAGCCCAGGGTAAAGGCAGAAAAAGCAGATCAAATACACAGCTGTAATGCCAATTAAGCTGTTTACATGTCCTAATAATTTTAAAGATTGCTCAGAAAACCAGGTATTTTAATCTGTGTATGCTTGGTTCGATTTTGTTTACATGACTATTGCTATACACGGCCTTACCTAGTCCCCAAAAACAACATCTTATGGTACCCAAACAAAGATCATCTCCTGAAGCACTGGTTCACATCCTGTGCCATACAGGAAGTCCCTATTGAACCTTTGACCCTGCTGCTTTGCTGTCCCAATTGTTATAGCCAACTAGCTCTGAATCGCTCTCTCCTCTTCCCTCTGGGGTCTAAACTCTGCCGTCTCTCCTGCTTAAGAGATACATTGGCTCCCCATCTTCACATGCTAGTTGCTGCACTCTCACTGCTGACCCTGAACAGTGAGCTATTTATTTATACTCAATATTAAAACAATGAATGGGGATTTCCCCTGTTGTGCACACATTTGCTATAAATATTTGTATTACACAGTCCCCCTTTATAAAGACAACAACCGAGTGAAAGGAAGATGATTAATCTGAACAAGGTAGCCAGCGTCGTGAAGTGTGGCCCACAAACAGAGACCGGACACTGGTGCGTCAGCCAGGGTTTAAAACAAAGCTCAAGATAGCTCTCGCTGTTTTGTCTGTCCAAAGGGCAGGAAGTGGGCATGGGGGCAATGAGGTCAGAAAAACACCTTGTGAACCTTATTCTTGGGGTGCTGAAACAGAGTGGTTACAGTGGATACACTCTATGAGGGTCTTTTTATGTTGTTTTCTGACATAGAAAGTGCTCTGGGTAGCTTTGTCTATACAACATTGTCTGTACAACTAAGCTCAAACCGTTTAGGGGTGAACTTTATGCTACAAGGTTGTGGTGTATTGTCAAATGCAGAAATGGCATATCCTTACAAAGTTACAGTTATGTTGGCACTAAATTGTACAGTTTAGTTTCACATCATTGTAATGCACAAAATAAACCATGTCTATATACTGTATGCCTATATTTATTTAAGTGTTGTTGTGTCTTACTTTCACTTACTGTATATTTGCTTTACTTTTACTGAGGATCACTGAAAGTTCTTGGCTAAACTGTCGCTCCCACCATACCCTCTCTGTTCTCAAGCATGCCATAAGAAAGCTTCCGTATGAGACAAAGAAACTATGCACCCACTAAGATTGGACTTCCCTTTCCACTGGCATGTCGCTTATGCACATGGAATGCCATAAAAAGCTAGAGAGGAAATCTTGTAGTAAGGGGACATGCTCTGGGCCCGTTATCTCCTCTGTTTGTCCCAGGTAGGGTTGCAATATTCCAGTAACTTTCAATAAATTCACTGGTTTTCCTGTTTATTCCCTCCTGATTCCGGGAATCCTCCTACCGTGATTTCGGGAAAACCAGTGAATTTATTGAAAGTTCCCGGGAATTTTGCAACCCTAGTCGAAGGTCCTCTGACGCAGGATGATAAGGGACATTTAAGTGAACACAGCACTGGTTGCATGCTTCCTCCTCAGCAGCTGGGAGCTCCCATCTTTCACCTCATCTAATTGACAGAGGGAAAGGCCCAATCATGCAGATTTCTAATCACCGGTGCTCCGTCATCCGGACGATGAAGACCGGAGGTCTGGGTGCATGTGATCGTCCAGCCACACGTGTGTGTTTGGGATGTAGAGGGGCTTAAATGCACGGCTACTCGTTAAAGTGTGTTAGGCAAAGTCTGGCTGGGGAAGGCTGAAATGGAAATCCTCATGGTGCAGTACAATGATTTCATAAGTTTTTATATATAGAGGAAGCAGAGAGAGAAAAAATGAGATGAGCCTCAAAAAGCTCATTCAGTATTCTCAGCGCTTGGGTCACTGTGGGACAGGACCAAATCTAGGACAGAACATAGCTTTCTGTATAGCTCTGTCTGCAGGAAGCAGTTAAGAAAATAAGGAAATTATGCACATTTAATTTTAACTAGTTTTTTTCACATTCATTAAAATGTTTAAACCCTCCAAAGCAGCCTGGAGGTTAACTCAATAGAGAGGCCTGTTATGAGGTCAGTTATTCACATTTCATTGGATCCCCTCTCCTTGACTATCTTGTGGGTTCTTTCCTAACAAGTGAAACAAGACACAGGTCCTGGCCGGTTTGTCCAAGTGTTTCTAGCCCATGTTCCTTGCAGACATGAGACATGATATGACCTGACATGACATTACAATGCCTGGCCTATTTCTCATCTAGCTTTTGAGCAGCAATTCATATGGGTGTGTGTTGTGTGGTAGAACACATCCAAGTGTTATGGCATTTTGTCACATGAACATTCGGCACCAGCCAAGGGTATCAGGCAGTCTGAGGTCTCACAGAAGCAGATACATGTCCAATCAATCGCATGCATTATGATTGTTTACATGTCCAAACAGACGGCCACACTCTCCGTCATGTGGTCTTCCTCTCCCCAGCAGTGGACCCAGTGCTTAACAGGCTGGTGTAAACCATCTCATCCCCCTGGTTGAAGGGAGGTGGAGAGGACAGGGGGATGAACCATAAAGGTGCCCAAATGTGTGCACTCCAACCAGGAAGGGGTGTTAGCTTTGGAGACTGTACACAATATCGGTCTTATTTTGACATTGATGGTACTTCACTAGTGTGACTTCAATATTATTCTCCTCAGTGTTTGTTATGTGTTTGTACACTCTAAATATAAAGTTATAAAACAGATATGTATGTCACTGGCTGTAGTAGTGACTGACTGGCTCAGTGTTGGTCAGCTCACAAATCAATCCCCGCAGAGCCAGCTGTCACAGTAAGTTACAGGGGGCAAATGTATGTGGTCTCTGAGAGCTTCACACACACACACACACACCGCACCAAAACACAAACACAACACACACACACACCCTGCCGTATCACCTCCTACTCATTTGGTGGAAAAAAACACAACAGAACCCCCCTGGCTCATAAACACACATCAAAGGAGCGCTCAGCTGCCATGCAGACATATGTAGACCCTCTGTCTGTATGTGTAGCGTGTGTGTACGTTTGTACATTCTTGAATTTGTGTGTGAGTGTATGCATGCGTTTGTTTGGTTGTGTGTGGTCTCCATTCTTATCCCTCTCTTTTTCAATACAGCAACGTTTTAAAACTTGCTATGTAAACCAACGGATTATAGATGAAGACCTTGGGTGAGAACAGGAGATGACATGAGATGTCATGTGGTCGACAGCAGAACACATGTATAGGAAGCTTCATGGTGTCTTGCCTGTGCATGATTTACTACACAAGGCCACACAGGAGAGGATGAGAGCAAAATAAACAGCACATAGTAGCAAAAACAATCTATTAAAAAACAGGTGGGCAATTTAGAGAGAAAACACCAATGGAATGTTGGAAAAACAGAACTAAGCTCACACTGACTGACAAAATGAAAAGTTAGAATTCCTTTGGATATCAGTGAATCTCTCAGGGCAACATGGGTCGACACATCAGGCAACATTGCAATGGACATAGGAAGATTGGAAGGTGTCGTTCATGTTAATCATCAGCATTAGCCATCTGTTTCTTATATCCGATCTCGGTCAAATTAGCCTATCTGCTCGTTAGAGGGTTGATAAAGTCTATGGTGCTGAAAGGTGGGTGTGAATGGGATTAGGTGTAATCTTTTATTTAACTTTAGATTTCACGGCCCTGACCAGCATATCCTCCCAACGTCCCTACAATGCTGCACAAATTACATCCTCACATATA
Organism: Oncorhynchus clarkii lewisi; assembly: GCF_045791955.1. Taxonomy (NCBI): domain Eukaryota; kingdom Metazoa; phylum Chordata; class Actinopteri; order Salmoniformes; family Salmonidae; genus Oncorhynchus; species Oncorhynchus clarkii. The sequence continues at coordinate 26,937,016 of NC_092175.1, read as the reverse complement.
AATAGAACAGGGGAAGCTTGCATTGATTCAACTCACTCTGCTCCTTTCCTGCAAGAGAGCTCAGGAGACAGCTCCAAGGAGAGAGAGTGGGTTAGGAGACAGAGCAAAGAGAGAAAGACAATTCGACCAGGTTACTCACCACACAAACCACTAAAATAAGTAACAAAAATAACTGGTCAATGTAGGGTAAGTGACGCTTGAAGACTAGTACTGACGAGAACCAGAGACTTTCACATATCCTGGTTCTGGCTCGTCGTCAGAGGAAGAGAGAGATGGGTGTAGAGGGGTCGGGGGATGGAGAGCGAGAGAGAGCTGTGGGTGAGATAGGAATAGGGGGATGGAGGAGGAGGGAACCAGCGGAGCAGATTGTTGAGTAATAGTTGTGTCTGAGAGGGTCAGGTCTGTGGCGCCACTGCTGCCACACTACTGAGAAACAGAGGGTAGAGAATGAGCCTTCCCACCTGGGCTCCTTCAACGTGGATATACAGCGACTAGATCAGATTCACTTTGCATCAGTCAACTGATGATTCTCACTAACTAAACCATTTGGACAAAATCATATTTCTGAGTGGATATTAGACAAACTATTGAGCACTTGTATTTAAAATTATAAGGCCAGGTCTCAACTCTCAACCTCACAGTAACACACTGACCCACAGGATAATGAGTATGTCTGACTGTCCCCAAAGCACCAGATCAGTCAGGGAAAAAATGTTATGATAAGCAAGTCTGTTGTGATGTACACATACATATATATATATATATATATATATACACACACACACACACACACACACACACACACACACACACACACAGAAGTATGTGGACACCCTTTCAAATTTGTGGATTGGGCTATTTCAGCCACACCCATTTGACAGTTGTACAAAATTGAGCACACAGCCATGCAATCTCCATAGACACACATTGGCAGTAGAATGGCCTTACTGAAGAGCTGTGACTTTCAACGTAGCACCGTCATAGGATGGCACCTTTAGGATGGCACCTTTCCAAGAAGTCAATTCGTCAAATTTCTGCTCTGCTAGAGCTGCCTCGGTTAACTGTAAGTGCTAATATTGTGAAGTGGAAACGTCAAGGAGCAACAATGGCTCAGCCGCGAAGTGGTAGGCCACACAAGCTCACAGAACGGGACTGATGAGTGCTGAAGTATGTACCGCATTGTCTGTCCTCGGTTTCAACACTCACGACCGAGTTCCAAACTGCCTCTGGAAGCAATATCAGCACAAGAACTGTTCGTCGGGAGCTTCATGAAATGGGATTCCATGGCCGAGCAGCCGCACATAAGCCTAAGATCCCCATGTGCAATGCCAAGCATTGGCTGGAGTGGTGTAAAGGTCGCCCCCATTGGCATTCTCTGGAGTGATGAATCACGCCTCATCTGGCAGTCCAACAGACAGATCTGGGTTTGGCGGATGCCAGGAGAACGCTACCTGCCCCAATGCATAGTGCCAACTGTAGCGTTTGGTGGAGGAGGAATAATGGTCTGGGGCTGTTTTTCATGTTTTGGGCTAGGCCCCTTAGTTCCAGGGAATAAATATCATTTAAGCTACAGCGTACAATGCATTCTAGATGATCATGTGCTTCCAACTTTGTGGAAACAGTTTGGGGAAGGGCCTTTCCTGTTTCAACATGACAATGCCCTTGTGCACAAAGCGAGGTCCATACAGAAATTATTTGTTGAGATCGGTGTGGAAGAACTTGACTGGCTTGCACAGAGCTCTGACCTCAACCCCATTGAACAGATTTAGGATGAATTGGAACGCCGACTGCGAGGCAGGTCTAATCGCCCAACATCAGTGCCCGACCTCACTATTGCTCTTGTGGCTGAATGGAAGCAAGTCCCCGCAGCAATGTTCCAATATCTAGTGGAAAGCCTTCCCAGAAGAGTAGAGGATGTTATAGCAGCAAAGGGGAGGGACCAACTCCATATTAATGCCCATCATTTTGGAGTGAGATGTTCGACGTGCAGTGTTCCCATGCTTTTGGTCATGTAGTGTAATTTGATATCAGATAGTGATGGCCAACAATAACATTGTCCTGGATGTGGGAATATGTCTGAACTGATGAGCCCTCGCAGACCAAGTCTTCCTAGCTGCCTATATCCAAAAAGTATGCTGCTTCTTGGGGTTGTTTTTAGGTAAATTACAATAATTAATATTTTCTTGTTCTTTAAGACTAACATAGGGCAGACCCCACTCTGATAGGGTAGACCCCATGCAAAGACATCTAATGGTCAGATAAGAAAACAGTAAGCTAAACATTTACTGTACATAATACTAATAATATGTACAACATAGGCAAAGACCCTTTTCAGTCTTATTTCATGCAGAACAACAAATTCCCATTCAAAAGAGAATAGAATATTTATAATATAATATTTTATGAGACAATTTTCTGCAACAATGTCTATTTGCTAGACGAGGATAATTGATACTTTATTAACATTTATGTTAAATACTGTGTTATACTCATATAGCACTGCAGTAATAACATATTTAATTTGTTACATTGCACAGAATTATTTTTTTTATTATTTTTTTTCTTCAGATTTGACGTCATTGTTTTAGCACTATCCACAAAGAGTTTTAAAACTACCGTGAGCGATATGTTCAATGTGCCAATAAATCCGCATAATCTACTTTTTCAATTTTTCTAAATGCCGGCGGCGTCTTGAAACTAAAATTGGGATCATGTATAATCTGCTAATGACCTTACAAAAAAAAGACTAACGGAGAGCAATGTACAATTCAGCGAACCAGCAAAACAAGGAATTTGTGGTAAGTGCATGGGGGCCACCAACTTTATGCACCTCCGCTATTGTGTGATCATTGACATGGAAATGTACACTACCAGTCAAAGGTTTTAGAACACCTACTCATTCAAGGTTTTTCATTTTTTTTATTTGACTATTTTCTACGTTGTAGAATAATAGTGAAGATATCAAAACTATGAAATAACACATATGGAATCATGTAGTAACCAAAAAAGTATTCTAAAATATATTTTGATTTGTTTATTTGAGATTCTTCAAATAGCCACCCATTGCCTAGATGACAGCTTTGCACACTCTTGGCATTCTCTCAACCAGCTTCATGAGGTAGTCACCTGGAATGCATTTCAATTAACAGGTGTGCTTTCTTAAAAGTTTATTTGTTGAATTTCTTCACTTCTTAATGCATTTGAGCCAATCAGTTGTGTTGTGGCGAGGTAGGGGTGGTATACAGAAGATAGCCCTATTTGGTAAAAGACCAAGTCCATATTATGGTAAGAACAGCTCAAATAAGCAAAGAGAAATGACAGTCCATCATTACTTTAATTCATGAAGGTCAGTCAATAGAGAGCATTTCAAGAACTTTTCAAGTTTCTTCAAGTGCAGTTGCAAAAACCATTAAGCACTATGATGAAACTGGCTCTCATGAGGACCGCCACAGGAATGGAAGACCCAGAGTTACCTCTGCTGGAAAGGATAAGTTCATTAGAGTTACCAGCCTCAGAAATTGCAGCCCAAATAAATGCTTCACAGAGTTCAAGTAACAGACACATCTCAACATCAACTGTTCAGAGGAGACTGTGTGAATCAGGCCTTCATGGTCGAATTGCTACAAATAAACCACTAGTAAAAGACCCCAATAATAAGAAGAGACTTGCTTGGGCCAAGAAACACGAGCAATAGACATTAGACCGGAGGAAATTTGTCCTATGGTCTGGAGTCCAAATTAGAGATTTTTGGTTCAAACCGCCGTGTGCGTGAACGGATGATCTCTGCATGTGCATTTCCCACCGTAAAGTATGGAGGAGGAGGTATTATGGTGTGGGGGTGCTTTGCTGGTGACACTGTGATTTATTTAGAATTCAAGGCACACTTAACCAGCATGGCTACCACAGAATTCTGCAGCGATACGCCATCCATCTGGTTTGTGCTTAGCTGGACTGTCATTTGCTTTTCAACAGGACTATGACCAAACACACCTCCACGCTGTGTAAAGGCTATTTTACCAAGAAGGAGATTGATGTAGTGCTGCATCAGATGACCTGGCCTCCACAATTCCCCGACCTCAAACAAATTGAGATGGTTTGGGATGAGCAGGACCGCAGAGTGAAGGAAAAGCAGCCAATAAGTGCTCAGCATTTGTGGGTACTGTTGGAAAGGCATTCCAGGTGAAGCTGGTTGAGAGAATGGCACGAGTGTGCAAAGCTGTCATCAAGGCAAAGGGTGGCTATTTGAAGAATCTCAATTATAACATTTATTTTGATTTGTTTAACACTTTTTTGGTTACTACATGATTCCATATATGTTATTTCATCATGCTGATGTCTTCACTATTATAAAGAAAAACTCTTCAATGAGTAGGTGTTCTAAAACTTTTGACCAGTAGTGTATATTCAAATTTGGGTGTACAATTGCCAAATTAGCAGTGGTTTCCCCTCAAATGCAGTCACTGTATTATTGTAATTGTCAAATTACTAGTGGCTTGTAAATTACTATTGCCCTGGCTTGCCAAGACAGGCAATAAAACGAAAGGTGTTAAAATCAATTTAATTCTACTTCTTATGACTTCTGAAGGTACATTGTAAAATGTGTGGCAGATCCACAAGATGCGCTTTCACAAATAGGCTACAGTCTCGAAGGTCGTAAAAGTGTGCTTCATAAGAGTTGCAATAGTGTATCTTTTCATGCCCTATTTGTAATTTCATTCCGGTTTCGCTTTTAATTGAGCCCTACTTACCTGCTATTGGAGAGTTATCTTCACAAGGGCATGTGGAGGGAGTCACGGGGGGAATGGGTGCTGGTGAAAGAGCGAGAGCGTATGGGAAAGGGGGGTTGGGAGTGCTGGGATCGGCCTGGGAGGAGGGGACAGAGGGGTGTGTGCAGAACTGACTAGGTTTAAAAAGGCAGCCTACCCCGGCACTGTGACACCAGACCTGAAATCGCCCTCGACTGAGCAGGAACTATTTTGAAACTTATGTGCTTTTTCTGAACTTCTTGCACACATATTTGGACTACGTTTCTAATTGCTTTATACATTTTATTAATATATTAGATCAAATTATTTAAACTGATCAGATAATAGGAACTTTGAAAGAAGAAAAGGAAAGGATACTCTGAGAAGAAAGAATGGAGCCGTGGACAACCACCGAGAGCCCTGACTACTATGACTATGACTATGAAGAGCAGGAGAACAGCACCATGTGTGACTACTCTGAGTGGGAGCCATCCTACTCGGTCATCCCAGTCCTCTACATGCTCATCTTCATCCTGGGTCTCTCTGGCAACGGCGTGGTCATCTTCACTGTGTGGAGGTCTCAGGCCAAGCGCCGGACAGCAGACATCTACATAGGCAACCTGGCCATGGCTGACCTGACCTTCGTGCTGACTCTGCCACTGTGGGCAGTGTACACTGCGCTAGGCTACCACTGGCCCTTCGGTGTGGCCCTCTGCAAGATCAGCAGTTACATGGTGCTGCTCAACATGTACGCCAGCGTCTTCTGCCTCACCGCCATGAGCTTTGACCGCTACCTAGCCATTGTGCACTCTCTGTCCAGCACCCAGCTGTGTACCCGTGTTCACTTGCAGTCCTCCCTGACGGCCATCTGGCTCCTCTCCGGCCTGCTGGCCGCCCCCACCCTCATCTTCCGAACCACCAAGTACGACGAGAACAGTGACCGTATCTCCTGTGGCATGGACTTCAGCCTGGTGTTGGGTGGGGACAATCAAACAATCAATCAATCAAATGTATTGAAGCAGCAGGAGTTCATGTGGATCGCAGGGCTCAGCATCTCCTCCTCTGCTCTGGGCTTCCTCCTGCCCTTCCTGGCCATGATGGTGTGCTACTGCTTCATCGGCTGCACCGTGACACGCCACTTCAACAGTCTACGTAAGGAGGACCAGAGGAAACGGCGTCTACTGAAAATCATCACCACCCTGGTTCTTGTGTTTGCTGCCTGCTGGATGCCCTTCCACATGCTGAAGAGCGCTGATGCCCTCTCCTACCTGAACCTGGCTCCAAACACCTGTGCTTTCCTCCGCTTCCTCCTGCTGGCCCACCCTTACGCTACCTGCCTGGCCTACGTCAACAGCTGTCTCAATCCCTTCCTGTACGCCTTCTTCGACCTGCGATTCCGCTCCCAGTGCCTTTGTCTGCTCAACCTGAAGAAGGCCATGCACGCCAGCCCAAATAGCTCCCTGTCCTCCCAGAAGACAGAGGCCCAATCGCTGGCCACTAAGATGTGATGTTTGTGCTGTAGTCAGGGCACAGGAGAGGGACGCCAGCCAGAGGGAATGGTTCCCCAGCTGCCCTGCCTCCATCTGAACACTGCAGGTACATCTAAGACTTCAGAGGTGCATGACATAATTACCTATCCAGTCAGTTCCTGGGGTTGTCATCATCTGCCTGCCCCATACATGTGGACTGCAGACTGAGTGAGTGGGGAAACTGATAGACTCACTAACATCCTCCAAGCCCACTCTCAGTGATTGAGAAGTTTGTACAAATCCCTTGAACTGCTTGATACAGGGGACCAAGCTCCATACCAGGGTGATGCAAACCAGAACCCAGACATTTTGGACAGAGTTGAATGTATTTCAAAAGGACAAAGTAGCTCATATTGTTCTGCTGGTGTCCTGTGTGGACTTAAGGCAAGCTCTTGGATGGGGGTCCCAAGGCTCTGGCTTTTAACACTGGTGGAATGTATTATTCATGCCTGTGTACCATGCTGTTCTTGTTTTTATTTTGTAAGCACTTGCTAATTGGAAAGAGGTGAGACCCCATCGTCCAGACTGTCTTTGTCTTATCTGCCCCAGTCAGCCAGTCAAAGAAAGGTGTTGCAGTTTGATTAAAGGGTTGGAAGGGGAGACAAGGGCACGTCGAGTGGGGGTTCCAGACGGACAGATGGCAGCTGACAAATGTTGTTGAGGGGGAGAAGGGCTAACTAATAGGTGACTGCTCTGACAGATTACATTTTAGTGTGTGTTTGTATGTGTTTTTATTGAAGTAGAATTGGAGAAGGCATGAATTAACTTGTCTTTATTTGACAAAGATGTGAATACATGCTGTATAATGCTTTTATGTGTGTGATTTGTAATAAAAAAAAGTTATATTTTTAACTAAAATCTTCACTCTGTTGCTGGTTATGATGTCATGGAAACACTATTCAGTAGAATGTGTTTTTTCCTGTTAGCACACAAGGTTGAAGGGTGGCAGTCTCCCTCCCATTGTGTGCAGTCAGACCATAATCAGAGCTGTCTAAAGGAAATACATGTTTGAGTTCTATTTCCCCCTCCAACTTGTTTATTTCTTTTCTCCTTTGCGGCAGTTTTTCCCCTTAAACGATTAACAGAAATGTGTTGAAGATTTGTTGGACATACAGTATAAACTCACAGAGGACAATCTTCTCAGAGAACTTACATCTTAATTATGTAAACCACTGCAACCATGCTACCACATCTCTCCCTCACTCCCTCAAGCAACACGTAGCTTATTTGAAAATAAAATATGTAATATTCACGCCTTGTTTGAAACAAGTGCCAATAGTGTAGTGTACTATTATCATGTTCCACTGTTGGGAGGCTTTGCACTGAATCCAGTTCAAGCCAATAACAATAATGTAAATACTGTATGAGACATTAGCAAACAAGCGTACAGCGGGTCATTGACCTGTAAGAGACGATCACCATGATTAACTGATTTGGCTGTAATGAGCTTCAGGATATAATCAGTGACAGTAGGGGGGATAGGAGGAGTGGGCTACTAATCCTGGGTCACTTATGGACACCACACTCCTCCTGTGAGACAATATTTGCCTTTGTTGACAAGATAGATTGGGCTTGGTGGAGGCTGAACCTGATTCAACAGTTAAAGTGTGGACCTGGAAGCCAGTTGGAAGTTGTTTCTCAGTCTGTTGTTTATTTCTCATAGTCTCAAATGTACAGACACCAGTAAAACTCTTCCCAATTAGAAAACCTCATCCCTGTCTCTAATCTACAACCCAAACATGTCCTCTGTCATTATACCACTATGTTGGAATTCTCTGCATGTTTCAGAAGCCCAACAAATGCAAACACATTTATTCTGCCTTTTTCTCATGCATGCTAAACCCATCGCACAGAACGCAGGCCCATAGACAGATTGAAATCACTGCTACAGTATGAACTAATCTCATGTCTGATACAGGTTAGGTTCATTTATCAGACAGGAGATTTCACCCATCACATGAAGCCCCCATGTCTTCCTCATCAGCAGCTGTCCTGACCTGGTCCACATCAGACACACCAGGCATCGCTCACCATGTAAAAACATGACCCCATCTGCCGACTCCACAATTGTATGTCATTTATTTTCATTTAACCTTTATTTAACTAGGCAAGTCAGTTAAGAACAAATTCTTATTTACAATGACGGCCGACCCCAGCCAAACCCTCACTTAATCCGGACAGCGCTGAGCCAATTGTGCGCCGCCCTATGAGACTCCTGATCACGGCTGGTTGTGATACAGCCCGGGATCAAACCAGGGTCTGTAGTGACGCCTCTAGTACGGAGATGCAGTGCCTTAGACCGCTGCAAAACTCGGGAGGGTCAAAGAAGGGTTAAAAAAAAGTGTGAAAGAATCTGAATAGATTATGCTCTGAGGTTGTCAAGTTTAAATGGAGGTAATTTCATCATATTGAACAGATTTCATGGCCGGAACCTTGCATTTGCTGGGCAACATGGTTTCTCTTTGAGCTAGAGAGGGCATTTAGCCATAGTAACATGAAAAGCATTTGTGTGTCTGTTCCCTGCACCCCTCTGGTCCCTGTGTGAGATGGCATAGATGATGTGTCGTAGAGAACTTGTCAAAATAGATTGCACAAGAGATGTCAAATCAACATTCCTATGTAATAACAGTGTGTGAGATTCAAGTGGGCCTATATTTATGACAGCAGCAGCCGTACCATGGGGATTTCCCATTCAAAACACCTCTCATTTGATTATCTTAATGAACTTTTCATTGGATGACAAAAAAGTTCACAAAATGACTGTACAGACAAACATCTCAATCGAACAAGGAGAGAAAGACAGGGGTAGAGTTTTTATTTTCAAAGGGGCATTACCTCCAACGTAACGGCTGCAGATCAGAATTCTCTGGAACTCTCTTTCCAATAGCTAAAGGTACTGTAGGAAGCTTCTTCTATGCATTTGCAAGATTTTCAACATATTTTTTTTTCATAGATGCTGCTTACTCTGCTGTAGCTCAAATGTTAGATGGCCACCCTACTGTAGACCCACAAAGGCCCTTAGTCTTAGGTTCTCGACATAGCTTTGCTGACACTGTAGCAAACAGACTCATTTGACATTGTGGCGCCAGTATGAACAAAGTTTTTTTTCTGACAGGCAAGAAAATGAGCACTGTATAATGTATATTGTAGCTATTGATCAAGGTATACAGGCACAGCTCTGCAATGACACTGGTGCAACTGATCCTTCATCTTTTCTGTTTGCCCCTTCTGCTGTTGTAAGATAAACATATCAACAGCCCACTAAGCCATCTAGACGACCATTGTAGCCCCTACTTGGGTAAAGGCAAGCATCAAAGGGTACGTAAACCATTTTTTATGTTTTCAAGTAGTATGAGTGGTAAATGCAAGACCACTCTGCCTTACCGATATCAAGTCACCCATTTCCAATGGAATACAAATGATGGCAAATACACAGTACACACAAGCTGCAAAGGCATCCTCACAGTAAAATGTCAAACAACATAGAAAAATGTGAAACAGCACAGAAATCATTTCACCTTTAGAAAATAGTCAGACTTGAATATACCACTGAATGTCATTAGACTAGGGGAGAGTAGTAGAATTGAAGTGTCCTAGTGATGATCTCCTTTAGCCTAATGGCTATCATCAGTAGACATGCCCCTGATAGACTGTATGGAAGGTGTTACCACACCCAGGAAAACTCCAAGGAATATTACCAACCATAGCACATTGTGGGTCAAATAAGAGTTTATTCCTTGTTGACATGTTGTTAACAGGAGTGTGTTTTTAAAATAGTTGTAAATAAGGCTGTGGTTTGAATGTGAGGTGTGAAAACCACCTTGACATCCTTATGGGCAATAATGGTGAAATTGAAATGGCCCTCTTCAAACCCTTGTTCAGGAGATGAGCCATTTCAGACAAACACCCTTCCCTCACTACAGTCCTCCACAACTGCTCTACATGCTATGAGTGACTCCAGCCAACTTTCACAATGGGGTAATGCTATTAAAACAGGGATGTCATACATTACACATATCTCCAGCTGTCCTAAATCAGAGCAAAAAAAACAGACAAAGACAGATCCAGAGGAAGTGTGTGGACGTTTCTCTTCCATCTGAACAATGGGGAGAAGGTAGCCCAGGCCACAAACCGGACCTGGGGCCAGACCTAGCTGTGCTTTGGCGGTATAGGGAGATGACCCTTGGAGCGTCTTGTAGGACCCCTGCCTTCCTGCTGCCTGCCTTACCCCTCCCCATTCCCCTCCCCCCTCCTCCCTCTCTGCAGGGTGATGGACCTCAATGGACAGGATAGAGTCAGCAGGCCAGGCAGGGCAGACAAGTGGAGGCTGGGGCAAGGTAAGGGTTCCTGTCCAGGGATATCCTGTCTTTCAGCAGTATCGCTTAATTCCCCTGGCCCGAGAGACGCATGCCCTGCCTAACCCCATGGGAGTTCAGGGTGTTAGCAGGAACAGCTACGTAACACTGTGATATGATCTGATCAAACCTGGAACATGACCCCACTCTGAGGCAATGGTATGGGGGGAGGTGATCCAGCTCATCTTGCTGAAACAGACTGTCAGTGAGAATCACATCTATCGCTTTCAGCCTAGTCTCTACATAGAAGTAAGGATGTGACCCAAACACCTGAGGTGAGCATGTGACCTAATCACCTGAGGTGACAGAGTGGAGCCTTCTCTCTGACATTTCAAAGGCTTTCACACAAGAGGGGTATCATTAAAGGAGTCACGTCGTTTCCGACAGCCATGTGGGTGGAAGGGGGTTGTGACTGGGGGACCGCTCCGGATCTACGGGTGTGAGGAACTGAATTATTCCGAACAGATCCTGCTCTCCAGGGCACAAAGCACGCCTTCATCTCCTCTATCCCCTCCATTGTGAGGGAGCCCTCTCTCTGCACAGAAGGCCTCTCCCTCCCTCAGACCCACCAGAGGGCTAAATGAAGCCCCTGTCATCAGCCCCCCAGCGCAGAGGCAGTTCAGCTGGACTCATTCAAGCCCTATGAGCATAACATTACTGCATCTCAGGGACTGACAGCTACACTGACAGACAGACCTGGAAACAGGTACAAATGTGTGAGGTTTGCTGCACTTTAGGACAAGAGTTAGCTCAGCTGATTACATCCTTATTTGATCACAGGGTAAGTTTGTAATACAAATACAGTGCATTCGGACCCATTGAAGTATTCAGACCCATTGACCTTTTCCACATGTTGTTACGTTACAGCGTTAGTCTAAAATTGATTGCATTACTTTTTTACCTCATTAATCTGAGAATCACAGAATACCCCATAATGAGAAATAAAAAACAGTTTTTACCAATTTTGCAAATGTATAAAATAAACAGAATAACTTATAAGTATTTAGACCCTTTGCAATGAGACTGGAAATTGAGCTCAGGTGCATCCTGTTTCCATAGATCATCCTTGAGATGTTTCTACAACTTGATTAGAGTCCACCTGTGGTCAATTCAATTCAGAGCCAGTACATCGAATGAATTGTCCGTAGAGCCCCGAGACAGGATTGTGTCAAGGCACAGATCTGGGGAAGGGTACCACAAAAGTTATGCAGCATTGGAGGTCCCCAAGAACACAATAGCCTCCATCATTCTTCAATGGAAGAAGTTTGGTACCAGCAAGACTCTTCCTAGAGCTGGCCGCCCAGGCAAACTGAGCAATCGGGGGAGAAGGGCCTTGGTCAGGGAAGTGACCAAGAACCCAATGGTCACTCTGACAGTGCTCCAGAGTTCCTCTGGGGAAATGGGAGAACCTTCCAGAAGGACAACCATCTCTGCAGCACTCCACCAATCATGCCTTTATGTTAGAGTGGCCAGACAGAAGCCACTCCCCAGTAAAAGGCACATGACAGCCCACTTGGAGTTTGCCAAAAGGCACCTAAAGACTCTCTGACCATGAGAAACAAGATTCTCTGGTCTGATGAAATCAAGATTGAACTCTTCGGCCTAAATGCCAAGCGTCACGTCTGGAGGAAGCCTTGCACAATCCCTACGGTGAAGCATGGTGGTGGCAGTGTCATGCTGTGGGGATGTTTTTCAGCGGCAGGGACTGGGAGACTAGTCAGGATCGAGGGAAAGATGAACGGAGCAAAGTAGAGAGAGATCCTTGTTGAACACCTGCTCCAGAGCACTAAGGACTTCAGACTGGGGCGAAGTTTCACCTTCCAATAGGACAACGACCCTAAGCACAAAGCCAAGAAAACACAGGAGTGGCTTTGGGACAAGTCTCTGAATGTCGTTGAGTGGCCCAGCCAGAGCCTGGACTTGAACCTGATCAAACATCTCTGGAGAGACCTGAAAATAGCTGTGCAACGACGCTCCCCATCCAACCTGACAGAGCTTGAGAGGATCTGCAGAGAAGAATGGGAGAAACTCACCAAATACAGATGTGCTAAGCTTGTAGCGTCATACCCAAGAAGACTCAAGGCTGTAATTGCTGCCAAAGGAACTTCAACAAAGTACTGAGTAAAGGGTCTGATTTCTTATGTAAATGTGATATTTCATGTGATATTATAACATGTGGAAAAATCAAGGGGTCTGCATACTTTCCGAATGCACTGTGTGCACTGTTTACTATTTATAGACATTTTCAGATGAGTTATGATTAATACAAATGGGGGACGGCATTAAAATGTGTGGCGAAATCTGTGTTTATCAAAATTCCCTCACACACTCACATTCAAATGCACACACACACAGATACAAAATATTATTATTATCACTGCATTGTTGGAAAGAGCTCTCAAAGTAATAATTTCACTGTACTATTTTACACCCATTGTATCCTGTACACATGGCGAATAAACTTTGAAACTTGAAAAACAAATTACTCTTGTAAAAAAAATAGATTAAGTCTGATGTTCCACATTTTGGTTATGTTATTCTGTTATTTCTGGCGCCATTGATGTTGGTGCCTGCGACAACAACTAGCTGCTGCCCACCAACACACCTACGCACACACAACACCCACACAGAGACAGATAGATGCTCTCTCATAGCCTATATAGTATCCTCTTCCTGACAGGTGGTAAGCTGAAAGGACCTCCAGAACAGATGCATTGCAGAGCATCAACACCCAAATGAGAGGAAAGGAGGAACTTGAGATGAGAAACGATGATCAGACCAAAATAATTTAATATAAAGATGTTAGGAGCCAACAAACAATTAAAAAGAGAAAAATACACTTGCTCAACAAACTTCAGCTCTATAGCTACATCATATGTTATGTAATTTATGGCTAAGATTTATATCAGTTGCCTACACACAATCAATCAATCACATAAATTCACATTGCTATTTAAAGCAGCACAGGGGATCACCAGCTCCCCCCTGCTAAAGCGGTCTACCTCGAAAAGTATGATCACTTGGATTAAAAACTGACGTTAGTTTTACCAATCTTCTTTTAAACACGAGCAATCAGAACAAGAGATTAAGATATCAATTAAGTGCAGTGCATAAAGTCAGCAATTTAACGTTTTGATTATAGCAGTATACCGCCACTTGGTGATTAAATACAGAATTACAACCCACCCGGAACTGAATGACTCGGAAGAAATATACAGGGGGAGTTAACGATAGGACACGGGAGGAATCTCAATTCAATTCTCATCGCGTCTTTCTCAACCCCCATTGGAAGAGAATGTCAGGGAGGCGGGATCTCTGGCTTTATTATCCAATAGGTTTTGAGGACGCGGGAAATCGATTTGAGATTTTCCCATGATTTTGACTTTGTGTTACATTGTTATTTGTCCGTGCTACCTCAAATTTGGTCGAGGTTACAAGCATCAGCTAATCGGCAAACTAGCTAACTAATGGGGGATGCGAGCTATTGACATTGGCTTAATCAATTGACAAAAGCCTTTATGCACCAGAGACGGGTAATAGGATTACGCCATCCATTTTTGGTATTTTATGACAAGCTATAGCTAGATATTATTTTTGTTGTTGTTGACTAGCTAATTTGGGTAGGTGAGTTATCAAACTACTAGCTATTGTTGTTACAGCAGATGACAGTAAATCACCATACGGAGGCAGGTCATGGTTACTCGTACACAGAAAAAGATGATAAAATACGTGGAAGAGGGCAGTTTAATGAAGCTGAAGTCATACTTGCGGAAACACTCCGACCTTGACGTCAACTTCTCCCAGGGGAAAAAGCGCAGGACTCCCCTGCACCTGGCCTGCTCGCTTGGTGATGACGCCATCCTCCGGCTTTTGTTGAAAAATGGAGCCGACATCCTTTTGAAAGACAAAAAAGGGGACACGCCTCTACACATTGCTGCTAACAAGGCTCTGAAACATGGCAAAATAGGTAATGGAATGCCAATATTAGCTACTAAACAACAAAAATATGTAGAATAATAAAAACATGCCTTAACCTTGTTCTTCTTCTTTATCCAGTATATGATGACCTCGTAGTGCCCCTTCAAAAGAGTTGCCCAGAAGCCATGGTTGCACCAAATAATGCAGGAATTACACCTCATGACCTACTGCAATGGATGAAATTTGAGAAGGTATGAATGTCTCGGCCATATGTATGAGTTGCTAATATGTATTTTAGGAGAGTGCTGGGACATAACCTCGTACAACCATCCAGAAGTCTTTTACATTTGGTAACCAGTCTCGTAATTATGAAGCTAGGGGTATAGTTGTATTGTGTTTACTGTACATCCCTGAGCACTGATTCTTTACTCCAAAAGACTGCACCGAAGGGAAACACTTCTAAAGAAAAAGACGCTGAGAAAGAGTGGCAAGAGAAGCTTTTTGGGGAATGCCAGGATGAGTTCTTTGAAACCTTTGGACCATATGATGGTAAGGTGGCAATATTTCACTCCTGAATAATCTGATTTAATTTAGATCATTGTCCATTTGTCTTTTCTTATTTTTTTTCCTCTCTTACAGCAGATTATTTATATGAGGAGAATACCGGTGAGGAGGACTTTCAAGACTGGGCAGATAGAATTAGACAAGAGTATGTCACAAAACGGCACGCAGAAGCTCAAAGACTGGCATCCTCAGGCTCTCATGGGAAGAGGAAGAAAGGAAAGAAAGAGGCAGAGGAGGAGGAGCGTGCTAACAGAGAGCTGCATGAGCGGCTACAAAGGGAGCATGAAGAGTACCTGGCGCGTGCTGCACAAAAAGAGGAGGAGACACGTCAGGGGAAAAAACAGCACTATGAAGAGCGATGTGCAGCTACCTTCAGCACTGACACTGCAGCAGCAGTCACCACAAAGCTGAGTTATGGGGACATACCCTGGCCGGCACCGAAGGGTTCAGTGGAGGAGATGGTGGAGGTGATGTTGCATGGCGCAGACAAGAAAGATGTTGCAGTGTTCCGTAAACTTCTCAGGCGCCAGCAGGCCGTTTGGCACCCAGATAGGTTTGCCCAGCGCTGTGGGGCCCGGCTGGAGGATGGAGACAAGCAGAGGATCCTGGACACTGTCACTGCTCTCTCACAGGAGCTCAATAGACTGGCTCAGAGCCTCCGGTGACAGTTTGACTGGAAATGGGCTTCTGAGATGTTAAACAGTCTGTCATTTAGCCACGGCTGGTCCTGTATATGCAGCACAGTGGTTCTTTCCAGTGGAGGTCAGTCGTTTTGACCAGTCAAAACAAATCTCCACTTGAAGCACCTAATTTATTGGATAAACTTGGCTAAGCTTCTGATATGTTAAGTGAATTACATTTTTCTCTGACTGTGTACTTCTTGGCACTAGTATAGGACTTTGTAAGAGATGATGTTGCTAGAGGAAATACATGTTTACAGTGCCTTGTGAAAGTATTCATACCATGAGTTTTAATTTCTACAATTGATTAAAAACAAATAACCTGTGATTTCTTAATTGCTTAACTATTGCTTGAATCAATACTTGGGAGAAGCACATTTGGCAGCAAATTGCCATTAATCTTTATGCACACCTTTGTGCAACATTTATCCATTCTTGGCAAAAGTTATGCCAAGTTAGGGATCATTGATGGACACTGGACATCAATCTTCATTTTTTTATCACTGATTTACAAAGTGTCAGAACTGAGAATATTTATACCCTCAAATAAATGTTGAAACAAGTTGTGTAAAGCCTGTGTGTGCAAAATTATAACATCCAATACCACTATTTAGTAAACACTGTTTTTTTAAATTGCTACTAGCATCAATACAATTATCAAATCATGGTAAACCTGCAGAAAAAATATGTAAGTCATAAGACACTTGTTACTATGATGTCAGAAATCCTGTCTGCCTCATTCAACATGTTACCCAACTGGATAGATTAGGCTATTTGGGTTAAGGATTGGGGTGATGACGAACTGAATAATTACACTCTACCCTCTAATCTGGTCTTGAAGGCAAAGTGCTGATGAGATCAAAGTGGGTTCCGAGAAAAAAAACATCACAGTAAACAGTTTGATTGAAATACACTTGACTTGACTTAAAATTATAAACTAGTGGATAATATTTGACTCTACCACCACCTAAAATCACCGCACAAGCCTACACAGACTAAGAAAGGGGAGATGGTCGGCCCGAATTTGAATGATGGAATTTAATAAATCATAGGATGCCTTGGTTGCCAGAATAGGTCCACATTGTAGCTATGGTGTTTATTAGTCCCGATGTAATAGTCCCCATACAGGCTATCGGAAAAGTGACAATTTCTTGAGAAGTAAATATAGACTAATACACATTAAATGGCAATTAATCTACAATTCTCCGTGTTTTTGGAAATGTTATAAATATATTGACTGTACCAGGCCTATTGGATGTGTTAATTTCTCTCTTGCCACAAGGGCTCATAAGCTTTATCGAGAATAATGTGGTATTTGCGTATTAGTAATTTCGCAATCAAAATGTGGTCATACTTGAGTGTATAGACTGTGGGTGTAGTTATACACTTGTAAGAATAACTTTTAAAACTAACGCCCGATGTAAAATCTAAAGATCAGCGCTGAAATAAAAATATCTGGCAATCTGTCGCTATAGGTGGCCGATGTACTGGGATCAAGGCTGTATTTATATTTACCCACAGTTTAACTTGTACTTTTTATTTATATGTATAATTTTGGATATTATCTTATGGCACGACTGATTATATATATATATATATATATATATATATATATATATATATATAATTTTTGTTTTGCATAATGAGCAGTCTTGACCAGCATTGCGACGGGGATAGAGTTGACTCGTTGTGATAGCGACAGCTATTAAAGGTACAGGATGACGCGTAGTATGTGGCTCGCTCGATAAAATAGGTGCAAAGCGATAGAAGGGTTAGGGTGGGTTATGGTGTATTCTTTTTTTTCTCAAATTTTAGGGGACCTAAGGATCTAAGAGCTCGAGCGGTATTATCGATTAAATAACCAAGACGGCTACTGTCACCAGGCAGAGTAATTTAGCAAAATTGAGAGAGCTCATACTCGATACGATGTATTCATTTTCGGACACGTTATTGCGAAACGTGGCATAGTAGAAACCGACAGAGTTGTGTTGTCGCGTTGTTATGATTTATTGAACGCAAGCACCTAGGCAACTGCTACAGTTCACGTAGTGTAAATTAATAGGCCTAGGCCGGAGATTTCGTCAGCAAGGTGCCGGTGGCAGATAAAATGGGCTCGGTGTTCCGAAGTGAGGAGATGTGTTTGGTGCAGTTGTTTCTGCAGTCCGGTTCTGCATACGATTGCATAAGTGAGCTTGGAGAAATGGGTCTGGTCGAGTTTCGAGATGTAAGTATACCACCTGTCTGTCGAGCCTATGTACAGACTTGCAATGCAATAATACCAGCACAAGTGTATATCAGTTAGGCCTGCTCAGTGCCTGTCAGTTGTCAATTGTGTCTGGACCAAACATGTTCTTGTTTTCTCTGTGTGTGTGTGTGTGTGTGTGTGTGTGTCTCTCTGTCTGCCTCTCTGTATGTCTGTCTGTCTGCCTGTCAGTCTGCATCTATGTGTGTGTTACAAGACTGCCAGTGCTCCCGTCATTAATCCTAAATGTGCCTGCTTATCATCATTCATCCTACATGTGTCTGTCTATCATCATTCATCCTACATGTGTCTGTCTATCATCATTCATCCTACATGTGTCTGTCTATCATCATTCATCCTACATGTGTCTGTCTATCATCATTCATCCTACATGTGTCTGTCTATCATCATTCATCCTACATGTGTCTGTCTATCATCATTCATCCTACATGTGTCTGTCTATCATCATTCATCCTACATGTGTCTGTCTATCATCATTCATCCTAAATGTGTCTGTCTATCATCATTCATCCTACATGTGTCTGTCTATCATCATTCATCATAAGTGTGTCTATCAGTCCAGTTAATGTGATACTTATTGACCAATTATTTGTCAAGGAAGTAGCACAAGCTGATTAAGCAAACCATTAAAAGCCTAATTGGATCACATATCGTTGTTCCTCCTATTCTGTGATTGGCTGGTAGTATTGATGGCGGTCTCAATGCAGCTGTATGATCTGACTAGATTCAGGGGCTCCAAAAACATCTTACCTAGATTTTAAAAGCAATGGATTTCGATCTTTCAAAATTAAATGTGGATATTTGAGTGATACATTCTGCAGAATAGAAAAAAATGGACTGGAAAGGCATCTATTTGATGAATTCCATGGTGTGAGCATTGGTCCACCTGGCAATGTCACCTAACCACTGTGCTCCTCTGGTTTCAGCTCAACCCCAGTGTCAACTCGTTCCAGCGCCGTTTCGTCAGCGAAATCAAGAGATGCGAGGAGATGGAGAGAATTCTGGGTGAGGTCACTGAGATGGACACTAAAGCAAGACTACTACCACCATACGTTTGATTTACTGGTGGGGTTTGATCAGGCTCTGGTCTACTCTACAGAATGACAGATTGCTTTTGGTAACAGCCATGCAGTCAGATTGAATTACAAGTCATGCTAAATATAGTGGTGACAACAGCAGGAGAATGTATTATCAGCTAATGATATATATTTTTTTGCTGTGAAAGACTAGCTTTGTGCTAGATATAGATCTCAGTTGTTCCTCCACAAATATTTTTAGCAAACCTGTCTGTTTTGATCAAACCTGTCTGGGTTTTCTAAATGTGGATGTTTCAACAGATTCCCATAATGATTGTGTGTTCTTATGTGCTCAGTCAGTGTTTGTTTAACTGATTAAACAATAACTCTTTTTTTTCACTTTTTTTTCTTTGGACAGGGTACCTTTTGAGAGAAATCCGAAAGGCAAATATTGCCGTGCCAGAAGATGACGAAATCTGTCCAGTCGCCCCTCCCCCCAAACATGTCCTTGAGATCATGGTAGGTCTGAGATGCTGTTTGTCATGTAAAAACAAGTGAGTGATGTGGTTGATGGGCACTGCCATTGAGTGCACTGTGTTTAGGTTGAATCACTGAGTTGGTAAATGTTTCAAGATAGTATCGAGCAGGGTTTAGGGTATTGATTTTGTGTTAATAATGGTTGAGGGGAACTGATTCCCATATGATTGCTGTGGTCAAGGGGAGTTGACCGTGTGTGGTCTCTCTGCTGTGGTTAAGGGGAGTTGACCGTGTATGGTCTGTCTGCTGTGGTCCCCCAGGAGCAGCTCCAGAGGCTGGAGGTGGAGCTTAGTGAGGTGGCCAGGAACAAAGAGAAGCTGCAGCGGAATCTTCTGGAGCTGACTGAGTACACGCACATGCTGAGGATCACGCGCACCTTCGTACACAGCCGCTCCCGGGTTAGTGCCAGGTTATCATGTCTATTTACACCATACACTCTACTATCACATGACCTCGCCTCATAACTACCTAATGCCATTTAAGTAACACATACTCTTATCAGACTCACCCTTTGCTCTATTGCACTCCCAGATGCATTTGTTTGTTGACAGTGACACCATATTTTGGCTCTTGCTGTCCTCTCCATGTGAGTTCCCATAACCTGGAATAAGACAGGGTGAAGCAGAGACCGTGCTGACATGATACGGTCACACCACGCGCATGAATGTCACCTGACTTTGAACAATGAACACAATATGTCAATTGGTCATGTGATTCCACAGCCTATGATGCATTGTTTTTAGCTTGCAGATTATAGGCTACACTTGACAAAAGGTGTAGCAATGAAGTTCGACCATTATGTTAGATAGATTTACAAACTATCTATAAACTAATAAATTAACATTTAAAAACTACTTAAATACCATTTTATTTAATCATTACTAATTTTTGAAAGAATTACCAATTGTTTTGATTAAATCTAGGCTACTGGTGTTTGTGTTGATAATGCTAACCTGGCCTTTCCTTGTATGCAGCATGAGGCCCTTGGCCCCCAGTATGAAGAGTTCCAATCCATTGAGTCAGACTCTGCAGGCTGCACTGGTATGCAGAGACTGGGAGCCAAGCTGGGGTGAGTTTAACAGAGAAATAGACACTCACATTATGTGTAGCTAATCACATTCAGAATAAGCTTGAGTCCTGAATAGTAAAGTATTACTCTTGGCTGTAGGTTCGTGTCAGGTCTAATCCACCGGGTGAAGGTGGAGGCCTTTGAGCGCATGTTGTGGAGGGTGTGTAAGGGCTACACTATCCTCAGCTATGCAGAGCTGGGTGAGAGCCTCGCTGACCTTGACACGGTGAGTAGAAGGTAGATTCCTGAAATCTGTATTGCTATGTCCAGCATATCAATTAATGTCATAATAAGAGGAATACTATAAGTGTTGTGTGTGTGTGTCCCTTTCAGGGTGAGATCAGCACAAATGTGGTGTTCCTCATCTCATTTTGGGGAGACCAGATTGGACAGAAGGTCCAGAAGATCTGTGATTGGTAAGTGTACTTTTGCCATCACAAAACAGACAAAATCATCCATTATCAGCATCAGATCTGCATCATCTGACAAGCCTGTCTGTCATTGATCTGTATCAGGCCACAATTATATTTGTTATTATTTTCTTCCAGTTACCACTGTCACCTTTACCCCCACCCTGAGAACGACGAGGAGAGGGCAGATGTGATGGACAGCCTAAGGACACGCATCCAGGACTTAAACAATGTATGTACAGTGCCTTGCGAAAGTATTCGGCCCCCTTGAACTTTGCGACCTTTTGCCACATTTCAGGCTTCAAACATAAAGATATAAAACTATTTTTTTGTGAAGAATCAACAACAAGTGGGACACAATCATGAAGTGGAACGACATTTATTGGATATTTCAAACTTTTTTAACAAATCAAAAACTGAAAAATTGGGCGTGCAAAATTATTCAGCCCCCTTAAGTGCTGCGATTACAGCTGTAAGTCGCTTGGGGTATGTCTATCAGTTTTGCACATCGAGAGACTGAAATTCTTTCCCATTCCTCCTTGCAAAACAGCTTGAGCTCAGTGAGGTTGGATGGAGAGCATTTGTGAACAGCAGTTTTCAGTTCTTTCCACAGATTCTCGATTGGATTCAGGTCTGGACTTTGACTTGGCCATTCTAACACCTGGATATGTTTATTTTTGAACCATTCCATTGTAGATTTTGCTTTATGTTTTGGATCATTGTCTTGTTGGAAGCCAAATCTCCGTCCCAGTCTCAGGTCTTTTGCAGACTCCATCAGGTTTTCTTCCAGAATGGTCCTGTATTTGGCTCCATCCATCTTCCCATCAATTTTAACCATCTTCCCTGTCCCTGCTGAAGAAAAGCAGGCCCAAACCATGATGCTGCCACCACCATGTTTGACAGTGGGGATGGTGTGTTCAGCTGTGTTGCTTTTACGCCAAACATAACGTTTTGCATTGTTGCCAAAAAGTTCAATTTTGGTTTCATCTGACCAGAGCACCTTCTTCCACATGTTTGGTGTGTCTCCCAGGTGGCTTGTGGCAAACTTTAAACGACACTTTTTATGGATATCTTTAAGAAATGGCTTTCTTCTTGCCACTCTTCCATAAAGGCCAGATTTGTGCAATATACGACTGATTGTTGTCCTATGGACAGAGTCTCCCACCTCAGCTATAGATCTCTGCAGTTCATCCAGAGTGATCATGGGCCTCTTGGCTGCATCTCTGATCAGTCTTCTCCTTGTATGAGCTGAAAGTTTAGAGGGACGGCCAGGTCTTGGTAGATTTGCAGTGGTCTGATACTCCTTCCATTTCAATATTATCGCTTGCACAGTGCTCCTTGGGATGTTTAAAGCTTGGGAAATCTTTTTGTATCCAAATCCGGCTTTAAACTTCTTCACAACAGTATCTCGGACCTGCCTGGTGTGTTCCTTGTTCTTCATGATGCTCTCTGCGCTTTTAACGGACCTCTGAGACTATCACAGTGCAGGTGCATTTATACGGAGACTTGATTACACACAGGTGGATTGTATTTATCATCATTAGTCATTTAGGTCAACATTGGATCATTCAGAGATCCTCACTGAACTTCTGGAGAGAGTTTGCTGCACTGAAAGTAAAGGGGCTGAACAATTTTGCACGACCAATTTTTCAGTTTTTGATTTGTTAAACATTTTTGCAATATCCAATAAATGTCGTTCCACTTCATGATTGTGTCCCACTTGTTGTTGATTCTTCACAAAAAAAATACAGTTTTATATCTTTATGTTTGAAGCCTGAAATGTGTCAAAAGGTCGCAAAGTTCAAGGGGGCCGAATACTTTCGCAAGGCACTGTATATGTCTCTGTTTTTATGTTGAGGCAAAGCCCAAACAATGTATGACAGAGGATGGCTAGATGGTTTGCATTAACACTAGTAACAATACTACATGCAAATGCTTGAACGTGCAACATCCTGTAAATGTCCCCTGGCTTCACCAGGTGCTCCACCGCACTGAGGAGTACCTGAGACAGGTGCTGCAGAAGGCCTCAGAGTCAGCCTTCACCTGGGTAGTGCAGGTGAAGAAGATGAAGGCCATCTACCACATCCTCAACCTGTGTAGCTTTGACGTCACCAACAAGTGTCTCATAGCTGAGGTGTGGTGCCCTGTCAATGACCTGACCAACCTGCGGGGGGCGTTGGAGGAAGGCTCGGTGAGTGAGGCTGTTGAGGATACTGTAGTCCTACAGATACGCACAGCGACGTTTATTGGGATGAGTCTTGTTCTGTTTGATTTCCACTAGATTGGCCATATTGTAAAAATTCATGAAAACAAACATTTGCTTTTTGGTCTTAATTTAAAGTTACTGTTAGGCATTACGGTTAGCAGTGTGGTTAAGGTTAGGGTTAGGTTTCAAATCTGATTTTATGACTGTGGCTGTGCCAGATTGTCACCACTTTGCAGAGCTGCTGAGTCATTCCAATAAATGCTAACCTGCTACAGACACAGTTTGTTTCGTCAAATCTGACAGTAGTGTATAAATGTAACACATGGATTTTTTTCCCTTATCAGAGAAAAGGTGACGCCACTGTACCATCCTTTGTAAACCGAATCCCAAGCAATGACACTCCGCCTACGCTCTTGAGAACAAACAAGTTCACCTCTGGCTTTCAGAGTATCGTAGAGGCTTATGGGGTTGGAGACTACAGGGAGGTTAGTCCAGGTGAGTACAAATACAGTTCACAGACAGACCTACAGGTAAGCTAGTTTGGAACACTTCAGACACAATATTTAGGCAAGCACAGCTGAGCACTTTTATAGCATTAGAAGTACGATTAACCACTTCATGTAATGCAGACAGGTCAGGATGAGCAAAGTTACATAGGACTGAATGAAGGCCAGCAAAGTTGTCCACGCTGATCATGTTTATCTCTGATTGGCAGCCCCCTACACCATCATTACGTTCCCGTTCTTGTTTGCGGTCATGTTTGGGGACCTTGGTCACGGCATGGTCATGGCATGCTTTGCCCTGTGGATGGTGCTGACAGAGAAGAGCCACAAGCGCAAGCGCTCTGATAATGAGGTAAGAATGTTTAAAGGGAAATTTCTATCACATTCGACTGCGTTTTTGTGGTCATCTTGATTTTGTTGCGTAAATTGATAGATTTCCATTAATATTGGTTTCTGTGTTGTCCTCAGATCTGGACAATGTTCTTCGAGGGACGTTATATCATACTAATGATGGGCCTTTTCTCTGTGTACACGGGGCTGATCTACAATGACTGCTTCTCCAAGTCACTCAACATATTTGGCTCAGGCTGGAGTGTTAGGGCTATGTTCACAGATCAGCAGTGGACGTGAGTCTAAACTAACACACAAAAACATGCACAAGCACAGTACGCACGTACGTTTTGTCAGTGTACACTACCGTTCAAAAGTTTGGGGTCACTTAGAAATGTCCTTGTTTTTGAAAGAACCAGAAAACTGGCCTTTAGACTAGTTGAGTATCTGGAGCATCAGCATTTGTGGGTTAGATTACAGGCTCAAAATGGCTAGAAACAAAGAACTTTCTTCTGAAACTCGTCAGTATATTCCTGTTCTGAGAAATTAGGGCTATTCCATGTGAGAAATTGCCAAGAAACTGAAGATCTTGTACAACGCTGTGTACTACTCCCTTCACAGAACAGTGCAAACTGTCTCTAACCAGAATAGAAAGAGGAGTGGGAGGCCCCAGTGCACAACTGATTAAGAGGACAAGTACATGAAGGTCTAGTTTGAGAAACAGATGCCTCATAAGTCCTCAACTGGAAGCTTAATTAAATAGTACCCACAAAACACCCGTCTGAATGTTAAAAGTGAAGAGGCGATTCAGGGATGCTGGCCTTCTAGGCAGAGTTGCAAACAAAAAGCCATATCTCAGACTGGCAATAAAAAAAAAAAGATTAAGATGGGAAAAAGAACACTGACACTGGAACTCTGCCTAGAAGGCCAGCATCTCGGAGTCGCCTCTTCACTGTTGACGTTGAGACTGGTAGATATTCCTTAATTATTTATTTATTTATTTAATCCGTTGCCAGCTACAATAGTCATTTACAACGTTAACAATATCTACACTGTATTTCTGATCAATTTGATGTTATTTTAATGGACAAAAAAAAACTGATTTTTATTTCAAAAACAAGGACATTTCTAAGTGAGCGCAAACTTTTGAACGGTAGTGTACCTGTAGTTTTCATTCAGCAGTAACTGGCTGAGGTTATTGTACTCATCTTCACCTTTTATTCCAGAAATGAAACACTCCAAACAAATACTTTGCTCATCCTTGATCCTAATGTCAGTGGTGTCTTCGTTGGACCATACCCTTTTGGCATTGATCCTGTGAGTATACATGCACAGGATAGTTTCAGAGTTGCTACACACAATTATACTCTTCCTTGTGTAACCGATGTGAAATGGCTAGCTAGTTAGCGGTGGTGTGCGCTAATAGCGTTTCAATCGGGTGATGTTACTCGCTCTGAGATCTGAAGTTGTTGTTCCCCTTGTGCTGCAAGGGCCGCAGCTTTTGTGGCGCGATGGGTAACGATGCTTCGTGGGTGACTGTTGTCTCTGTGCAGAGGGTCCCTGGTTCGAGCCCGGGTGGGAGCGAGGGGGACAGATGAGAGCTATACTGTTACACTTGTGCCTTTCACTGATCTCAAATATCCAGATTGTAACGAAGACGCAGGGAGTCAGAGAAGAAGGTGCAGTCAGTGAGTTTAATACGAATTAACATAAAGTGAATACACAAACAAGAGTAGCGTCTGAACATGAACACAGATACAATACTGCCTGATGGGTGATAACAACGGAGTGCTAGATAAAAGGGGAGAAATCAGGGAAGTGATGGGGTGTCGTGGGGTACGGCATCAGCAACCACCGGCCTGAGGAGGGAAAAGTGAAAAGAGGGTGAGAGGTGGGCCACCAGTACTTAGCGGAGATGGGATTGAATGATGTGGGGAATACCTGGGTGTGCAGCAACAAGGGATGTGTGCGCCCAGGTCAACAGCGAGCCCTTACCTGCGTGGGCACATAGGTGTGCTCCGGAGGGCAGGTAAGTAGAGCCTGGTGGGTGTCCACGTCTACGTCCCAAAGCACAGGGGCAATGATTCGGGAGATTGGAATGACTTCACCGCCAGGAGCTCCGGTCACCGACGTCATATTTCTTCTCTGCAGGAGTTCGTTTTTTAGAGTAATATGCACATGGATACAACTTTTGTGGTTTACCTTGTGACAGGACAGCCCCCACGCCCACCTCCACCACAAAGGGCAGCGTAGGAACTGGGTGTTTCAGCAACGGGGCGGAGGTGAAACACCCCTTCAGTAGGCGGAAGGCCTCATCGGCTGCAGGACACCACAACTTACGGGGACCACCCTTGAGTAGAGAGGTGAGGCGAAGGAGCTGAAGTTAATGAAGTGGCGGTAGAAGTTGGTAAACCCCAAAAACCATTGTAGCCCTTTTATGGTGGTTTGGACTGGCAATGACCTGACTGCATCAACCTTCCATTCCTCCATAACCACTCCCTGCGGGCTGATCCGGTATCCCAGGAAGGAGACAACGGCCTGATGGAACTGGCACTTCTCGGCTTTGACATAGAGATGGTTCTCCAGGAGGCGTCACAGAACTACCCGGACGTGGGCAATGTGCTCCTCCAAGGTGGCCGAGTAGATCAGGATGTCGTCGATATACCTGACCACCTGACGCCCAAGCATGTCCCGGAACACCTCGTTCACGAATGCCTGGAACATCAACGGAGGATTGGCTAATCCATAACGCGTCACCAAGTACTCGTAGGGCCAAAACATTGTGCTGAAAGGCCGTCTTCCATTCATCCCCCTCTCGGATGCAGATCAAATTGTAGGCACTCCACAGATCCAGTTTTGTAAAAAAACAGTAATTTCCATCGTCGACCAGGAGATGGTGGGGTCGTGGCATTGGAACCACGGGAGGCCGAGGATGACTGTGTGAATGGGTGCCTCGATGAGGAAGGGAAGGCTTTCTTGGTACAGGGGTTCCACTGTGATGGTGAGTGGTGCTGTGATGTGTGTGATTGTCCCAGATCCCAGTGGTTGATTATCCAGTGCTTGAACTGGAGAGGAGAGCAGGTATGAGGTTGTTCAGGGAGGAGGCAAAGGCCTGGTCAATGAAATTCCCCACGGCACTGGAGTCCACTAGAGCTGTAGAAACAACACGAGGGACAGCCAGCTAGTGAAATCGGTACTAAAAAGGGTTTGGCGGAAAGTGATGACTCACGGGGCCATCCCTCTGCTTTAGTGGATCCCGGGTTGGGAAGTAGTGGACACCGTTGAAGCTGGTGCCCCTACTGACCATAATAGGAACAGAGCCACAGCTGTCTCTGACAGTGTTGCTCAGCCGCGGGGAGGCGTGTGGCTCTGAATCAGAACGGTTAACGAAGCAGGGAGAGAGGCGATGGGAAGGTTAAATATCCAGACTGATGGCCATCGTGATGCGTGCGAGAGGGTGTCGTATCGGCATGCTAACTCCGTCTGGACCTCTTCGCACAATCCTCTTCTTAATAAGGTGCAGCGCGCCGGCATATTCCAGCCGCTGGACGCTGCCACTGTATGGAAGTTGAGGGTGTACTTTGCAGCGGTCTGGCCATCCTGCAGTAGTTGGAGTAGGCGCTTACCCCCTCTCTGCCCTCCAATAACCGTGGCAAACTTGGACCTCTCAGTGGCAGGGGCTCCCATCTGATGAGCAAAATAGTGTGAGCACTGGAGTAAGAAGCCACAGCATTTGGATAGTGTCCCGTCATATTTTTCCGGGAGGGAAAAACAGGCATTGCTGACCTGGCCGGACTGCTGAATGGGCTAAGGTGCTGGCTCACTGGGTCGACTCATGGTAGAGGATCCTCCACTCGTTGGAGGTAACACCTCTTGAGGAAGATCTAGACGTTGAAGAACACAGAGGACCTCATCCATCACAGTCCCCGGTTGCTCCAGCTGGCTGTTCGTCGACCATCTTGGAGATGTCTCGGGTTGGCTGCTGCTTCCATTTTAGGAGGCAGTATTCTGTAACGAAGACACAGGAAGCAGGTGCAGTCGGTGAGTTTAATATGAATGAACATAAAGTGAATACACAAACAAGCGTAGCATCTGAACATAAACAATACTGCCTGATGGGTAACAACAACAGAATGCTAAATAAATGGGGAGAAATCAGGGAAGTGATGATGTCCAGGTGTGCCTAAAGATGAGGCACTGGTGTGCGTAATGATGGTTGCCAGGTGATGTAATGATGGGTTGCCAGGACCGGTGGTTAGTATACCGGCAACGTTGAGTGCCGGAGGGGGGAGCGGGGGTAGACGTGACACAGGTATTGATATTGTCTAATGTTATGTTCATGTTATGCTTTGTATCACACCTACAGATATGGAACATGGCAGTGAATCGCCTGTCCTTCCTGAACTCCTACAAGATGAAGATGTCTGTCATCATAGGGGTCATGCACATGAGCTTTGGGGTGGTGCTCAGTGTCTTCAACCATCTGTGAGTGACCAGTTAGTGGTTCCTAACAGTAGTCACTACTGTGGAATACAAAACATCAGAAAGAATTCCTCTACATTTATATAAATTTGTTCTTCCCCTTCCCTTCCCTCTTCTCTTCCATTTATCCAGGCACTTCAAACAGAGGTTCAACATCTACCTGCTGTTCCTCCCTGAGTTTCTGTTCCTGATGTGTCTCTTTGGCTACCTGGTCTTCATGATCATCTACAAGTGGCTGGCGTTTGGTGCACGTGACTCCCGCCTGGCCCCCAGCATCCTCATCCACTTCATCAACATGTTCCTAATGCAGGGAGGGGACAACACCCCTCTCTACCCCGGACAGGTGGGTGTTAGTGACGGAGTCATGATTCAGAGTGTCCCCCCTGACTCTGGGTTTTCTCAGCATCTCTATCTGAATCTCTGAATGTCTCTTTTGAACGTCTCTGTACATGTGGCTCTGTGTTTGACCCTGTGTATTTTGCTCCACAGACTGGGCTGCAGGTCTTCCTGGTGGTGGTGGCTCTGCTGTCTGTGCCTGTGCTGCTGTTAGGAAAACCTGTCTACCTCTACTGGCTGCACCGGGGAGGGAAGAGCCTGCAATTGCGCAGGGTGAGTATGGTGGAAAGAGTCGTGTCATGAGTTTGTTACCCATGTGTTTTTAGTGAATAATATATGTGCATTTTAATGTCTGTTGTCTGTATTTTAGGGTTATGAGAGAGTTCGGCGTGTGAGTGAGGATGATATGTCCCAAGCACCAGCTTACGCTGATGATGAGGAAGAGGGATTTGATGACCTCATGACCAGCAGGGACACCCAGCCTAAGGAGGTCAAAACCGCAACTGTACATACATCTCATATAAACATTTGAGTAAGAGCAGTTGTATTTCAGTCATCACTGTTGCCTTTCTATCTAGTCAATGTGTTGTACATCTTTCAGTTTGACTTTGGGGATGTGTTCCTGCACCAGGCCATCCACACCATAGAGTATTGCCTGGGCTGCATCTCCAACACGGCATCTTACCTACGTCTCTGGGCCCTCAGTTTAGCCCATGCTCGTAAGGATCGTACTCACTACACCTTTAAAAGGCCACAGGGGGGCAATTACTATCAATTACTGTCTCCATGTTCAGATATTGATTCATAAATCTCCCTCTTACTGTGTGTCCATCTATGTGTTTGTCAGAGCTTTCCGAGGTGCTGTGGGCCATGGTGATGCGTCTAGGCCTGAGGATGACCTCCAGACTGGGGGTGCTGTTTCTGGTACCAGTGTTCAGCCTGTTCGCTGTGCTCACTGTGTCCATCCTGCTTGTCATGGAAGGGCTCTCAGCGTTCCTCCATGCCCTCCGGCTGCACTGGTGAGTCTATCTGTATACTTAACTAAGTGATGCCTTACTGAATGACTCAGTCAGTCAGTCAAGCAATCACTCACTCTCTGTTAATCACTCATCCACTCTCACATACTCTCTCATTCCCCAGTGGTCACCTACTCTGTATACTTTTTAAAATCTTTAACTCTCTTCTAATTATTCACTCAGTCATTTATTCACGCATGTATTCATACTGGTTGTTTACAGATGTGAATGCTCTCCTTTGTAGGGTGGAGTTCCAGAATAAGTTCTATCATGGGACAGGTATGAAGTTTTCCCCCTTCGACTTCTCTGCCCTGCCCTCAGTCTTTGAGCAGGACGGTTTACTGTGACCAGCGACAACCACATTCACTGGATTTTAATAGGAAATCATGTACCAGGAAGGATGCTCTGAGTTAGAGCAAGATGGCACACTGAGGAAGAGGAGAAACTGCAGGGCAGTGGTGGGATGACTTGTAGCAAAGTCTTTCAGCATATGACTTTTGACACTGTTGGCTGCACTGACTTCCTTACATCATAATTGCGTCCATAACCAGCTAACCTCAATTCAGTGGGATTCAAAAGTTTTCATCTAGGTCTGTTGATATGTACTTTGTAATATTCTGGAGGAATTGATGCATCTCATATAGTGGTCACTTTAAGCCAATTTGGTGGCTCTGAGCATTTTATTTGCTTTTTGTAGAAAATTATAGTGTATTTTAAAGCTAATTTATTACTTGACTCATATTCATCCGAGGCAACTTTAAAGTACAGAAGAAAAAAATATATAGATTCAAAACATAAAGGACTAGAGGTCTTATCAAATATCCTGATTTCTAGTGCCATAACATTTTCTTCCCGATAATGACAAATGCGAATACCATGGCTGCTAATTGTGCAGTTTTTCAAAGTGCTTATACACATGAATACAACTCTGAAGAAATAGTATTGTCTAATGAATTGTAAACTTGTAGAACATATGTTCCTCCGGGTTTTGCCATTATACACTCCTTGTGGCATTTCGGGAGGATAAAAGATGACAGCTCAATTCCGAGTTTTTGCAGAGGACATTGCCACAGAGCACTTTTCAAATAACAATGCAGAAATGATTGTACAATAAAAGTCAGCATTTTCACTAATAACTATTACTCTGATGATGCCAAATGTTAGGAGATACTTACAACAAGACAAATTGCACAGGCTTGAAATATTTGTTTAAATGTTGGTGGTGAAGGACATCCACTGAAGTTGACTTGAAGCTCAAATTATAATTTTTGTAGACATTAATTGGACTCTGACCATAGACTGTTTGATCCGTCTGGATGGTGTCTATAGTGAAGGGAGGTGCAATTTATTTGATAGTTGGTAAATGGATCACTGGTATCATCATGATTCATGTCATTTAGCTACATGTATTTATTTATGTCTTTTTAAGAAGTTAGGATCTTAATCCTTTTTTAGACCTAGTTTTTGGATGTGATGCACAAATGCCAGAAAATAAAGAGTCAATGCTCAATACCATGAATACAGACTAATCAATGACATTTTCTAGATCTTGTAAATATATCTAATTTAATATGCCATGAATACAATAGGTATTCAAGGTGGCTGACTTACAAGTTCCTGTGTGGATTAAAGTTTTCTTCAGATTGATGCCATGTCCAGAGAAGAGGCGAAGCGAGAAGTTTTACTCAGCTCAAAATCTGCCTACAAAATTAGGAATTTTTGTATGGAGGTCAATGATGGTGTCAAATTTGGTCAACAAACAATGTAATTGCCAATTTTACATGTGAGGGTTATTTGATTGGATATATGTTTTGTAAGGGTTTGGATGTTAGGAATGCACTGATATAAATGGACGCATGTGGCATTTCTCAACTTTGAAAAAAAAAAAACTTAATTGTGACTGCTGGTATAGAGCTAGATAGAAGATTCATCATGGATATAACCCATTTTAGCAAGAACGTTGCCATTGAGAGGCTTCCGCTATTTTAAAGTAGTCAACTGAGTGAGGATTCCTTTGAGTTGGGAGAAATCAGCCAATGAAGAAGCAAATGTACTACTTTAAAATAAAGATAGCCTCAATGGTGCTGCCCATGCTGTCACAGACAGCATAATGGCACATATACAAAGATTAGTCCTCTATCTCTATGGCCTGTTGTTCACATGCGTATCTGCCCTCATTGGCTAGAATGGTCCCACCTAATCTTACATCTTTCAGGACATCTATTTCCATTGTTGGAGCAGTCACTTGACTATCTTGTCAGTATAATAGACTCCCTTTGACTGTGTCCAGTCCCCAGGGTTTCGACTAGTTACCACAGCCACAAAGTGAAAATTGGCAATATCGTAAATATTCATGAAAACAGGTTAGGATTAGGTTTAAAATCAGATTTTAAGAAGATGAATGGTAGTAGAAGCATCAGGGTGTAGGAGGGAGATTCTTAGACGTGAGACGTGTGCAGGCGGACATGAGACAAAGCAGTGTATAGTATTGATGGAAAAAGTTGTGAGTATAAACTTTAGGGGTACCCATGGTACTGGAGATCAGAGGTGTCTGGTGAGAGAAAGGCCGGTTGAGGGTGCCAGGATCACATTAGTGCAGGAGGTGTTGTATGCTGAGGCAGTGAAGAGAGTAGTAGAGGAAGATGGAGCCCAGGGTGAGAGATTCTAAGAAGATCCTTGTGAGTAGGACAAGGCTGATAGAGGGTGATAGGTCTTTCAGGAAGGTTGTTTTTTTGTGGAATAGTGGTGAGGTTGTAATGGGTGCAGTGTTAGTTGGTAGGGCAAAATATATACAGTACCAGTCAAAAGTTTGGGCACACCTACTCATTCCAGGGTTGTTATTTTATTTGACTATTTTCTCCATTGTAGAATAATAGTGAAGACATCAAAACTATGAAATAACACATATGGAATCATGTAGTAACCAAAAAAGTGCTAAACAAATCAAAATATTTTTATTTTAGATTTGAGATTCTTCAAAGTAGCCACCCTTTGCCTGGATGACATTTTTGCACACTCTTAGAATTCTCTCAACCAGCTTCATTTCTTTCCTTCTTAATGCGTTTGAGCCAAATTGTTGTGTTGTGACAAGGTAGGGGTGGTATACAGAAGATAGTCCTATTTGGTAAAAGACCAAGTCCATATTATGGCAAGAACAGTTCAAATAAGCAAAGAGAGACGAGAGTCCATCATTACGGAAAATTTCAAGAATTTCAAGTGCAGTAGCAAAAACCATCAAGCGCTATGATGAAACTGGCTCTCATGGGTAACGCCACAGGAATGGAAGACCCAGAGTTATCCTGCAGAGGATAAGTTTATTAGAGTTATCAGCCTCAGAAATTGCAGCCCAAATAAATGCTTCACAGAGTTCAAGTAACAGACACATCTCAACATCAACTGTTCAGAGGAGACTGTGTGAATCAGGCCTTCAGGACAATGCTGGGCCAATGCTGCACCACTCGGGAGCACTTGCAGCAATTCATGGTCGAATTGCTGCAAAGAAACCACTACTAAAGGACACCAATAAGAAGAGACTTGCTTGGGCCAAGAAACACAAGCAATGGACATTGGATCAGTGGAAATCTGTCCTTTGGTCTGATGAGTCCAAATTTGAGATTTTTGGTTACAACCACCATGTCTTTGTAAGACGCAGACTAGGTGGACGGATGATCTCTGCATGTGTGGTTCCCACCGTGAAGCATGGAGGAGGTGTGATGGTGTGGGGGTGCTTTGCTGGGAACACTGTCTGTGATTTATTTAGAATTCAAGGCACATTTAACCAGCATGGCTACCACAGCATTCTGCAGTGATACGCCATCCCATCTGGTTTGCGCTTATTGGGACTATCATTTGGTTTTCAACAGAACAATGATCCAGCACACCTCCAGGCTGTGTAAGGGCTATTTGACCAAAAATGAGATTGATGGAGTGCTGCATCAGATGACGGGGCCTCCACAATCACCAGACCTCCACCCAATCGAGATGGTTTGTGATAAGGTGGACCGCAGAGTGAAGGAAAAGCAGCCAACAAGTGCTCAGCAGATTGGGGAACTTAAAGACTTTTGGAAAAGCATTACAGGTGAAGCTGGTTGAGAGAATGCCAAGAGTGTGCAAAAGCTGTGTGGCTACTTTGAAGAATAAAAAATAGATTTTGATTTGTTCAACGCTTATACTACATGTTATTTCATAGTTTTGATGTCTTCACTATCATTCTACAATGTAGAAAATAGTGTAAATAAAGAAAACCCCTTGAATTTTTTTATTTATTTTTTATACCTTTATTTAACCAGGCAAGTCAGTTAAGAACAAATTCTTATTTTCAATGACGGCCTTCCGGTTACTAGTCCAATGCTCTAACCACTAGGCTACCCTGCCGCCCCAAATCAATGAGGAGGTATCCAAACTTTTGGCTGGTACTGTATATATATTTTTTTCCACAATTGTAATGAATTCATACTACAAAATAGTAGGCTGAAACACAACCAATACAATATGTGGCGGCATGCACCTATAACATTTGTTTGCGGACCGCCATAATATCAAAGAAGAAGAAGAAGAAGCGCTAGAAATGGGAAGGGTTTTGACTTTGTGGCTGTGGTAACTAGTGACGACAGGTTAGGGGTTTGATGAGCTCTGCACAGAGTGGGTTCAGCAGAGGAATGTCTGCCATTGATGCCCTGGTGACTGTTAGTACAGAGATAGCCAAGGCCCTGATAATAAAAGAGGTGATGAGTGTTGTGTATTTTGACATTGAGAAAGCTTACGATGCCATGTGGAGGGAAGGGTTGTTGATCAAGTTGAGTGCATTGGACATTGGAGGACATCTGTATAACTGGATCATGAACTTCGATCGAGTCATATGGGTGAGGGTGGGGTCAGAATTGTCAATGCAGTTTGAAGTGGACAATGTTACTCCTTAGGGAAGTGTGGTTAATCAGGTCTTGTTCACCCTGATGATAGATGACATGTTTAAAGAGGTGGGACAGGGAGTGTGTGTGTCCTTGTATGCTGATGATTGGGCTGTATGGAAGAGAGGTGGGAATGTGAAATGTGTGATGAGGAAAATGCAAGTTGTGGGAGTTGTGGAAGATTGGTCTCTAACATGGGGGTTTAGGATGTCTGTGGCCAAGTCCTACTTTATGGTGTTTTCTAGGAGGAAGGTTAAAGATATTAGGCTGCCAATATACAGTCAGGATATAGGCAGGGTGTCTGAGTTTAAGTATTTAGGTATGTGGTTTGATGAGTGGATTACATGGAAGAGACATGTTGAGCATATTGAAATTAAGTGTAGGAAAGTGCTGAACCTCATGGAAACAGTGGCAGATATGATTGGGGGTCGGATAGACTAGCACTGTTGTATATGTACCATGCATTGATCAGGTCATTTTTGGATTATGAGTGCTTTGTATATGGATCGGCAGCTGCAACGGTGCTACAGTGCCTGGATGGGATACAGTCAAGTGCCCTGAGATTGTGTGTGGGTGCCTTCAGGACAACGCCTGTTGAGGCATTGCAGGTGGATAATGAGGAACTGCACTGAGGATAAGGCAGGATAAACTTGCATTAGCGTACTGGGCAAGGTTGAAAGGGAGTTCAGAAGGACATCCTGCGGTCACGGCAACTGGGGAATGAACGGAACGAGGAGGGGGTTAGCATAGGGCATACAGGTGGTCGAATATGGACTTTGGGAGAGAGAAATAGGGCCGGCAATTGCATTGGGGAACATTCCTACATGGCTGTTTCCCGAAACCAAATGTCGATGTGGACATGACTGAGGGCAGGAGAGAATGGGGTGAGGACCTAAGAGGAGAGATGTATAGATACTCATTTTTATTTGTTTTTAAGGACAGATGGTTCAAAGGATCCAGTCAGTAGAAAGGTGGGGGCTGGGATGTATATCCCAGATTTCAATGTCAGAGTATGTAAGCGGTTAACTGATTATGTGTCAGTGTATGTGGCAGAGTTGATGGCCATGATTATAGGTCTGAGATGGGTGGAGGAGGTGAAACCACTCAGAATGGTGATCTGCTCTGATTTGGCTGCAGTGTTGAGTAGTGTGAAAACAGGCAGGTCGGGTACGGTAGACTTGTTTGTGGAGAGGTGTGGAGGGTAATGAGAAAGCTGATGTGGAGGCTAAGAGTGCTGTGAGGAGAGAGGGGTAGATATGCAGGTCCCGCTGGGCCGAAGGGAAGTCAAGTCCTGATCCGGGCAAAAGGGCTCGGTCTTCGGCAAAGGGAGTGGGATGCTAGTAGTAAGGGGAGGCAATTTTATCATGTGGATCAGTCAATAAAGGAAGAGGTGAGGAGTATGGGATGTAGGACAGAGGAAGTTGTGTGGAGTAGACTATGGTTTGGGCATACAGGTTTGAATACCATGTGGATTATTGGGAGACATGAAACAGGTCTGTGTGATGAGTGTTTAGTATTTTGTGTGTGTTGATATTTTGGGAATTGTATGATGTAGATAGGTAGAGATTATGTGAAAGGGCTAGAGAGGCTGGATGGGATTGGGGTTTGGGTGGTGTAGTGGGGGAGAGGAATTGATGTCTAGGGCTCTAGTTTACTTTCTTAGAGGAACAGGACTAATGAAGAGAATTGAATGTACAATGAACAAAAATATAAACGCAACAGTGTTGGTCCCATGCTTCATGAGCTAAAACAAAACATTCCAGAGATGTTACATATGCACAAATTGGTTTACATCCCTATAAGTGAGCATTTCTCCTTTGCCAAGATAATCCATCCACCTGACAAGTGTGGCATATCAAGAAGCTGATTAAACAGCATGATCATTACACGGGTGCACAATGTGCTGTGGACAATAAAATGCCAGGGAGTGTACAATTTGCATGCTGACGGAAGGAATGTCCACAAGAGCTGTTGCCAGAGAATTGAATGTTAATTTCTCTAGCATAAGCCAAATCCAACATTGTTTTAAAAAATTTGGCAGTACGTCCAACAGCCTCACAACCGCAGACCATGTGTATGGCATTGTGTGGGCGAGCGGTTTGCTGATGTCAACATTGTGAACAGAATGCACTATGGTGGAGTTGGGGTTATGGTATGGGAAGGCATAAACTGCTTCTTCCATGGTCTGCATACTCACCAGACATGTCACCCGTTGAGCATGTTTGGGATGCTCTGGATCGACATGTATGACAGCGTGTTCCAGTTATCATCAATATCCAGCAACGTCGCACAGCCATTGAAGAGGAGTGGGACAACATTGCTAGGCAAGGTATTGAAGAGGAATATGTGGGGTGGATGTTGAGAGGAGGGGTGCTAGTGAACTAATATAATCCTTGTCGGATATTGGACTTGGAAGTGCTGGAGAGGGTGTGATTGGCCAGGATAGAAGTATAGTATTTTGGTGTGGGGATTTTAATGCCCACAACATGCTCTGGGGGGAACAGATGGGTGGAAATTGTGATCTGATAGAAATGAAAGAGCTGGTGTACCTGAGTGATGGCCGAGGGACCAGGATTGATGTAGCCACAAGGAAAGAGTCTGCCTTGGACCTCAATCTGTCACGCCCTGATCTGTTTCACCTGTCCTTGTAATTGTCTCCACCCCCTCCAGGTGTCGCTTATTTCCTCAGTGTATTTATCGCTATGTTTACTGTCTCTCTGTGCTATTTTGTCTTGTATGTTCAAGTCAACCAGTGTGTTTTTCCCATGCTTCTGCTTTTTCTATTCTCTTTTTGCTAGTCCTCCTGGTTTTGACCCTTGCCTGTTTCTGGACTCTGTACCCGCCTGCCTGACCATTCTGCCTGCCTTGACCTCGAGCGTGCCTGCCACTCTGTACCTCCTGGTCTCGGAACTGGTTTTGACCTTTTGCCTGTCCACGACCATTCTGTTGCCTACCCGTTTGGATTATAATAAATATCAAAGACTCAATCCATCTGCCTCCTAGGTCTGCATCTGGGTCTCACCTTGTGCCCTTATACAATCTGGCATCCAGTACGATGGGAGGAATCGACAGTATTTTTAAAATGTTTTTTTTAATTTCCCCTTTATTTAACCAGGTAAGCTAGTTGAGAACAAGTTCTCATTCACAACTGTGACCTGGCCAAAATAAAGCAAAGCAGTGCGACACAAACAACACAGAGTTACACATGGAATAAACAAGCGTACAGTCAATAACACAGTAGAAAAAAAGAAAGTCTATATACAGTGTGTGCAAATGGCGTGAGGTGGTAAGGCAATAAATTGGCTATAGTAGCGAAGTAATTACAATTTAGCAGATTAACACTGGAGTGATAGATGTGCAAGTAGTGATACTGGTGTGCAAAAGAACAGAAAAGTAAATGAGGATGAGGTAGGTAGATTGGGTTGGCTATTTACAGATGGACTATGTACAGAAGCTGCAATAGGTTAGCTGATGTTTAAAGTTAGTGTGGGAAATATAAGTCTCCTTTTTCAGCGATTTTTGCTATTCGTTCCAGTCACTGGCAGCAGAGAACTGGAAGGAAAGGCGGCCAAAAGAGGTGTTGGCTTTGGGGATGACCAGTGAGATATACCTGCTGGAGCGCGTGCTACGGGTGGGTGTTGTTATCGTGACCAGTGAGCTGAGATAAGGCGGGGCTATACCTAGCATAGACTTATAGATGACCTGGAGCCAGTGGGTCTGGCGATGAATATGTAGCGAGAGCCAGCCGACAAGAGCATACAGGTCACAGCGGTGGGTGGTATAAGGGGCTTTGGTAACAAAACGGATGGCACTGTGATAGTCTGCATCCAGTTTGCTGAGTAGAGTATTGGAAGCTATTTTGTAGATGACATCGCCGAAGTCGAGGATAGGTAGGATAGTCAGTTTTACTAGGGTAAGTTGGGCTGCGTGAGTGAAGGAGGCTTTGTTGCAAAATAGAAAGACGATTCTAGATTGGAGATGTTTAATATTAGTCTGGAAGGAGAGTTTACAGTCTAGCCAGACACCTAGGTATTTGTAGTTGTCCACATATTCTAGGTCAGAACCGTCCAGAGTAGTGATGCTAGTCGGGCGGGTGGGTGCGGGCAGCAAACGGTTGAAAAGCATGCATTTGGTTTTTACTAGTGTTTAAGAGCCGTTGGAGTCCACGGAAGGAGTGTTGTATGGCATTGAAGCTCGTTTGGAGGTTAGTTAACACAGTGTCCAAAGAAGGGCTAGATGTATACAGAATGGTGTCGTCTGCATAGAGTTGGATCAGGGAATCACCCGCAGCAAGTGCTACATTGCTGATATATACAGAGAAAAGAGTCGGCCCAAGTATTGAACCCTGTGGTACCCCCATAGAGACTGCCAGAGGTCCGGACAACACGCCCTCCGATTTGACACACTGAACTCTGTCTGCGAAGTAGTTGGTGAACCAGGCAAGGCAGTCATTAGAGAAACCAAGGCTATTGAGTCTGCCGATAAGAATACAGGGATTGACAGAGTCGAAAGCCTTGGCCAGGTCGATGAAGACGGCTGCACAGTACTGTCTTTAAACGATGGCGGTTATGATATGTTTAGTACCTTGAGCGTGGCTGAGGTGCACCCGTGGCCAGCTCGGAAACCGGATTGCACAGCGGAGAAGGTACGTGGGTTTCGAAATGGTCAGTGATCTGTTTGTTAACTTGGCTTACGAGAGGTTGAACAGGTTGAACAGACTGGTAATAAGGGTTGCAACAATGGTGGCGGATAATTTTTAGAAAGAGAGGGTCCAGATTGTCTAGCCCAGCTGATTTGTACAGGTCCAGGTTTTGCAGCTCTTTCAGAACATCTGCAATCTGGATTTGGGTGAAGGAGAAGCTGGGGAGGCTCGGGAAAGTAGCTGCGGGGGGTGTGGAGCTGTTGGCCAGGGTTGGGATAGCCAGGAGGAAAGCATGGCCAGCCGTAGAGAAATGCTTATTGAAATGTTCGATTATCGTGGATTTATCGGTGGTGACCGTGTTACCTAGCCTCAGTGAGGTGGGCAGCTGGGAGGAGGTGCTCTTGTTCTCCATGGACTTTACAGTAGAGAGTAATCATTACCCCATAGTATGCACAGTAGACCGGAGGGAGGAGGAGGTGTCAGTGGATGGAATAGGCAGGTGGGCGTTTGGAAGGGCAAAGTGGGATCAGTTTCAGAAGCTAAGGGAGCAGGTGATGGCTCGGGTGGATATGAGATGGGATGTGGATAGTATGAATAACTGGGTGAGAACAGCTTTAGTGGGGCAGCTACTGAGTCTATTGTTGTAACTTTAATGGCTTACAGAGTTAATGTTTAAAGTTAATATCTTTAGATACAGCTCAATTAATTTTCTTTACAGTTATTTACATAATTAATTGTGTTAGAATTCGTGTGTTGAAGATTGAGAGAAGTACATACATATTTCTGTTGTATTGGATTACGCTATTTAAAAATTAAAAATAAATACATTTCACCTTTATTTAACCAGGTAGGCCAGTTCTCATTTGCAACTGCGACCTGGCCAAGATAAAGCGTAGCAATTCAACACATACAACAACACAGAGGTACTCATGGAATAAACAAAACATACAGTCAATAATACAGTAGAACAAAATAAAACAAAAAGTCTATATACAGTGAGTGTAAATGAGGTAAGTTAAGGAAATAAATAGGCCATGGTGGCGAAGTAATTACAATATAGCAATTAAACACTGGAATGGTAGATCGGCAGAAGAGGAATGTGCAGGTAGAGATACTGGGGTGCAAAGGAGCAAAATAAATAAATAAATACCAGTATGGGATGAGGTAGGTGGATAGATGGGCTGTTTACAGATAGGCTAAGTACAGATGCAGTGATCTGTAAACCGCTCTGACTGTCATGAATTACTAAGGTGGGTGGAATCAGGCGCAGAGAGCAGGTTTCAGTTACTTGTCAGTTTATTCTCCGGCGCACAAACAAGGGTCACGCCAACACACAGGGCGAATAAAATACCCAGCCCTAACACAGGACCAAAATAGTCCGGCGAATAAAACACACGAAAAACCACCATATAACAGGATAACAAAAACAATCCCGCACAAAACAAGGGCGGGACAACCTACTATACATAAGGACGCTAATTAAACTAAAATACACACAGGTGAAACGAATAAGACAAAACCAACAGACAAACAAAAAAGGGATTGGTAGTGGCTAGTAGGACGGTGACGACGACCGCCGAGCACTGCCCGAACAGGCAAGGGAGCCAACTTCGGCGGAAGTCGTGACAGTACCCCCCTCCGCAGCGCGCCGCCACCGGTCTCGAGGACGACCCGGAGGACGAGGTGCTGGGCGATCCGGGTGGAGGCGGTGGAAATCTCTCAGGAGAGAAGGGTCCAAAATGTCCCCCACCGGAACCCAGCATCTCTCCTCCGGACCGTACCCCTCCCAGTCCACGAGGTACTGTAGGCCCCCCACCCGGCGTCTCGAATCCAGAATGCCCCGAACTGTGTACGCCGGGGACCCCTCGATGTCCAGAAGGGGCGGAGGGACCTCAGGCACCTCACCTTCTTGCAGGGGACCAGCCACCACCGGCCTGAGGAGAGACACATGAAACGAGGGGTTAATACGGTAATACCTAGGAAGTTGTAACCTGTAACACACTTTGTTTATTCTCCTCAGGACTTTGAACGGCCCCACACATTGCGGCCCCAGCTTCCGACAGGGCAGGCGGAGGGGCAGGTTTCGGGTCGAGAGCCAGACCCTGTCCCCTGGTGCAAACACGGGGGCCTCACTGTGGTGCTGGTCAGCGCTCCTCTTCTGCCGTTCTCCCGCTAACCTTAGTGAATCCTGAACGGCTTTCCAGGTGTCCTTGGAGCGCTGTACCCATTCCTCCACCGCAGGAACCTCGGTCTGGCTCTGATGCCATGGGACCAGGACCGGCTGGTAACCTAACACACACTCAAAGGGGGACAAGTTAGTTAAGGAGTGGCGTAGGGAGTTCTGAGCGAGTTCAGCCCAAGGAACATACCTTGCCCACTCACCAGGCCGGTCCCGGCAATAGGACCGCAGAAACCTGCCCACATCCTGGTTTACGCGCTCCACCTGCCCATTACTCTCGGGGTGAAAACCTGAGGTTAAGCTGACCGAGACCCCCAGTCTCTCCATAAACGCCCTCCACACTCTGGACGTGAATTGGGGACCCCGATCAGAAACGATGTCCTCAGGCACCCCATAGTGCCGGAAGACATGGGTAAACAAGGCATCCGCAGTCTGCAGGGCCGTAGGGAGACCGGGCAACGTGATGAGACGACAGGACTTAGAAAACCGATCCACAACGACCAGGATCGTAGTACTTCCCTGGGACGGGGGAAGGTCGGTAAGAAAGTCCACCGATAAGTGTGTCCACAGCCGTTGTGGAACGGGGAGGGGTTGTAACTTCCCTCTAGGCAGGTGCCGAGGAGCCTTGCTCTGAGCACACACTGAGCAGGAGGAGACATAAAATCTCACGTCTTTAGCCAGCGTGGGCCACCAGTATCTCCCTCTCAGACTCCGCACTGTCCTCTCGATGCCAGGATGACCCGAGGAGGGGAGAGTATGAGCCCACCGGATCAGCTTGTCCCGGACCCCCCTCGGCACGTACTGAGTCCCCACTGGACAGTTAGGGGGGGCCGGCTCTAACCGTGAGGCCTCCTCTATCTCCGCGTCCACCTCCCATACCACCGGTGCCACGAGACATGGCGGTGGAATGATGGGAGTTGGCTCAACGGACCACTCCTCGGTATCATAGAGGCGGGACAGCGTGTCGGCTTTGGTGTTTTGGGAGCCTGGCCAGTATGAGATGGTAAACCGAAACCTGGTAAAAAAACATGGCCCATCTAGCCTGACGTGGATTTAGTCTCCTCGCTGCCCGGATATACTCGAGATTACGGTGGTCAGTCCAGATGAGAAAAGGGTGTTTCGCCCCCTCAAGCCAATGTCTCCACACCTTCAGAGCCTTGACTACAGCTAACAACTCCCGGTCCCCCACGTCATAGTTTCGCTCCGCTGGACTGAGCTTGCTCGAAAAGAAAGCACACGGGCGGAGCTTGGGTGGCACGCCCGAGCGCTGAGACATCACGGCCCCGACCCCAGCCTCGGACGCATCCACCTCCACTATGAACGCTAAAGAGGGGTCCGGATGCGCCAGCACGGGCGCATTGGTGAACAGCTCTTTCAAACGACTGAAAGCTCTGCCCGCCTCTGCTGACCAACGCAAGCGCACCGGTCCTCCCTTCAGCAGTGAGGTGATGGGAGCAGCCACCTGACCAAAACCCCGGATAAACCTCCGGTAGTAATTGGCAAACCCTAAAAACCGCTGCACTTCTTTCACCGTGGTCGGAGTCGGCCAATTACGCACGGCTGTAACGCGGTCATCCTCCATCACCACCCCGGAGGTGGAAATACGATACCTCAGGAAGGAAACGGACTGTTTGAAAAACTCACATTTCTCCGCCTTGCAATACAGGTCATGCTCCAGCAGTCGCCCAAGTACCTTACGCACCAGAGACACATGCGTGTTGCAGAATAGATCAAGATGTCATCGATGTACACTACCACTCCCTGCCCGAGCAGGTCTCGGAGAATCTCATCTACGAAGG
Organism: Oncorhynchus clarkii lewisi; assembly: GCF_045791955.1. NCBI lineage: Eukaryota > Metazoa > Chordata > Actinopteri > Salmoniformes > Salmonidae > Oncorhynchus > Oncorhynchus clarkii. The sequence goes on along the minus strand of NC_092175.1, from coordinate 26,893,530 downwards.
ATTGGAAGACGGCTGGAGCATTCTTCAACCCATATGGCATGACGCGGTACTCATAATGACCAGATGTAGTACTAAATGCGGTTTTCCACTCATCTCCTCCCCGGATACGCACCAGATTATACGCGCTCCTCAGGTCCAGTTTTGTGAAGAAGCGCGCCCCGTGAAATTATTCTACCGCCGTAGCGATGAGAGGTAGTGGGTAACTAAACCCCACTGTGATGGAATTTAGACCTCTATAATCAATGCACGGACGCAGACCTCCATCCTTCTTCTTCACAAAAAAGAAGCTTGAGGAGACGGGTGATGCGGAGGGCCGAATGTACCCCTGTCCCAGCGATTCAGTAACATATGTTTCCATCGCTACCGTCTCCTCCTGGGACAATGAATACACGTGACTCCTAGGAAGTGCAGCGTTCTCCAGAAGGTTTATCGCGCAGTCCTCTCGACGATGGGGTGGTTATTGGGTCGCCCTCTTTTTACTGAAGGCGATAGTCAAATCGGCATATTCAGAGGAAATGCGCACGATGGAAACCTGGTCTGGACTCTCCACCGTAGTCGCACCAACGGCAACTCCTATACACCTACCTGAACACTCCTCTGACCACCCCTTAAGAGCCCCCTGTCGCCAGGAAATCACCGGGTTGTGTTGAGCTAACCAGGGAACTCCCAACACCACTGGAAACGCAGGTGAATCTATAAGGAACAGACTTATCTGCTCCTTATGATCCCCCTGCGTTACCATGTCCAGCGGCACCGTAGCCTCCCTAATTACTCCTGACCGTAATGGTCGGCTATCTAAGGAGTGCACGGGGAAAGGTAGGTCTAACGACACCAGGGGAATCCCTAGCCTTAACGCAAGCCCACGATCCATGAAATTCCCAGCTGCGCCTGAATCGACTAGCGCCTTATGCTGTAGAGAGGGAAAAAAACCCAGGGAAAGAAGTCAACACATACACATGACCGACAGGAAGCTCTGGGTGAGTCTGGTGCTTACTCACCTGGGGTGATCGAGCAGTGCTCCGCCTGCCCTCCCGACTCCCAGATGAGTTCCTCCAGCACCGGTCGGCCGTGTGCCCTCGTCGACCACAACTGGGCAGGAGGACACTCCTTCTCCGGTCCCCCTCGAAGCCGCCCCTCCTACTTCCATAGGGATAGGGGCAGGAGGGCTGGGAAGTGGAAACGACAGGGCCTGATCCGAACGCCCGCGGGCAGCCAACAGGTTGTCGAGACGGATAGCCAAGTCAATGAGTTCATCCAGTGTGAAGGTGGTGTCCCGACATGCCAGCTCCCTGCGGACGTCCTCCCTGAGACTGCATCTGAAATGATTGATCAAGGCCCTGTAGTACCACCCTGCTCCTGCGGCCAAGGTCCTGAACTCCAGAGCAAAGTCCTGTACGCTCCTCGTCTCCTGACACAGGTGGAACAGCCGTTCACCCGCCGCCCGACCCTCTGGTGGATGGTCAAACACAACTCTGGGTAATTATCCCTCGCCGAGTCCGGGCCATTCCACACTGCGTTGGCCCACTCGAGGGCCCGCCCAGTCAAGCAGGAGACGAGGGCGCTCACGCTCTCCTCTCCGGAGGGAGCAGGACGCACGGTAGCCAGGTATAGTTCCAGTTGGAGAAGGAAACCCTGGCACCCAGCCGCCGTTCCGTCATACTCCCGTGGGAGCATCAGCCGAAGAGCCCCGGAGCCAGATGTGGTCGCAGGAACAGGAGGTACTGAAGAAGGGGGTGCTGGAGATGAGGTGGGAAGGCCACTCCTCTCCCATCGATCCATCCTCTCCATCATTTGGTCCATGGCCGAACCAATCCGGTGAAGCACGCTGGTGTGATGGAGGACCCTCTCTTCCATCGATGGGAGAGGATACGCGGCTGCTCCTGCTGATTCCATTGTTCGGGTGCGGGATTCTGTCACGAATTACTAAGGTGGGTGGAATCAGGCGCAGAGAGCAGGTTTCAGTTACTTGTCAGTTTATTCTCCGGCGCACAAACGAGGGTCACGCCAACACACAGGGCAAATAAAATACCCAGCCCTAACACAGGACCAAAATAGTCCGGAGAATAAAACATACGAAAAACCACCATATAACAGGATAACAAAAACAATCCCGCACAAAACAAGGGCGGGACAACCTACTATATATAAGGACGCTAATTAAACTAAAATACACACAGGTGAAACTAATAAGACAAAACCAACAGACAAACGAAAAAGGGATCGATAGTGGCTAGTAGGACGGTGACGACGACCGCCGAGCACTGCCCGAACAGGCAGGGGAGCCAACTTCGGCGGAAGTCGTAACACTGACAGCTGGTGCTTAAAGCTAGTGAGGGAGATGTGAGTCTCCAGCTTCAGAGATTTTTGCAATTCGTTCCAGTCATGGGCAGCAGAGAACTGGAAGGAAAGATGACCAAAGGAGGAATTGGTTTTGGGTGTGACCAGTGAGATATACCTGCTGGAGCGCGTGCTACAAGTGGGTACTGCTATGGTGACCAGTGAGCTGAGATAAGGCAGGGCTATTGACTTCAAGTTCCAGAATGCCTTTGCGAAAGGAGGTAGAGAGAGAGAGGAGAAGTGGTGTAGAGGGTAAAACATATGACATAATTAAATCAATGTATACTGGCAATATGTGCAGCATTAAAATTGGTAAGAAAATAACAGAATTCTTTAACCAGGGGCGGGGCCTTCGCCAGGGTTGCAATCTGAGCCCTGCACTCTTCAATATTTACATTAACGAATTGGCCACTATTCTAGAAAAATCCTCAGCCCCTGGTGTTAGTCTCCACAATTCAGAAATTAAATGCCTACTCTTCACAGATGATCTATGCCTGCTGTCACCCACAGCACATGGCTTACAGCAGAGCCTGGACCTGCTAGAGCAGTACTGCCAGACCTGGGCCCTGGCAGTAAACCCCAAAAAGACTAAAATAATGATTTTCCAGAGAAGATCCAGATCTCAGGGAATTAGACCAAAGTTATCAATTGGTAAAAAATATATAGAGTACTGTACACACTACAATTACTTAGGTTTAAAAATATGCTCAACTGGACACCTTAATGAGGCAGTGAATGAGCTAAGAGAGAAAGCACGCAGGGCATTCTTCGCCATTAAAAAGCTAATTCTAATTGAAATACCTATTAAAATTTGGCTAAAACTAATTGAATATGAACCAATTGCACTTTATGGCAGCAAGGTGTGGGGTCCACTTGCAAAACAAGATTTCATCAAATGGGACAAACACCCCATTGAAACCCTGCATGCAGAGTTCTGTAAGATTCTCCTACATGTCCAGAGGAAAACTACAAACAATGCATGCAGGGCAGAATTAGGCCAATATCCACTAATAATAAAAACTCAAAAAAGAGCCATTAAGTTTTGGAAACATCTAAAATACAGTGACCCCCTCTCATGGTTACTGACCAAAACCTGAGAAAAACCTTGACGAAGTACAGACTCAGTGAGCACAGCCTTGCCATTGAGAAGGGTAGTGTTAAGGGTTGCGTCAATCGAATCTGGTAACAGGATAAGTATGACACTGAGTCACCGATTGTATACTATGTACTTTTTATTAGCTAAGCAATAAGTGGTAAATGCAATTTTTGTATATACGGGTTCGCTGTAATATCACGCAGGGCAGAACAGAGAACTGACTTGTTCCTGACAAAGTTATTATAATATACTCTGACAGAAGTAGTTCCTGCTTCCGAGCCGGCCTGTCAGAGTAGAGACTGGGCGTGGTTTAAACTCACTCAGCCTATCGTTGATTGTTGGCGCACGAGATGGTCCCAGCCCCCTAGGCGCTTCAGTGGTCAGTCGTTGTATTTGTGTAGAATATCTATGCACTCATACTCTCGATACAGTTATCACACACCTGGCTCCTGTTATTTAACAAAAGGCCGTACAGGTCCTGTTTTTATGTTATTCTGTATTTTTCCATCACGAGAAAGGCCCACGGCCCTGAAACTGTTGACAATGTCTCAAGTCAGCTATGTTGCATAACACATACACCCACACAAGCCAACAGCAGATAATATTTAATCACATATGATATGGTAACGAGCTATAGTGCATAACACAGAACCTCACAGTAGACACGGGAAAACCTGGCTCCCTGTAGAGGAAAGGCTGTGCAGCCACTGAGACTGAGACAGAGCTGCATTTCCTGACAAAGTCAAAAATATAAAACAATTAGTGTCACTTTCCTAAATTTGAAACCCTTATCCAAAGTTTCAAATACCTCTCTGACGAGGATAGGCTACCCGTCCTGTTGGGGGAGGACGCAGAGAGCTCTGAGTTGGCAGCGCACTACATTGCCTCATGCCATAAATTGAGGGACAGTGTCTGACAGACCAATCAACCTGCACATGTACTCTACTGTATACTTATTGTTATTGTTGAATGTATGGTTATTTTGACCCTTGGTTATTGTTGTTACTGTTGTCCCGTTGACAATTTTGATTCTAATTTTTATAAATTTTTTGTATTGTAAATATCCAAAATAAACTTTGGCAATATGTACATTGTTACTTCATGGCAATAAAGCAAATTGAATTGAGAGAGAGAATGCACCAGTTATGTACAAGTGACAAGTGATTATCCTGACTTTCGCTAGCAACTTTCTTTTATTGTTTTGTAGAATCTAAAGTTGTTAAATGTAACGTGAACAAGTAGTATTACTAAAATAAGCTTTCATTTCAAACACGACGTCCCGAGTCATTACTCTAAAGATAGTTATTCTACATTTTGGTGATAAACCCGGGACAAGTATGAGCTGCGACGAAGATCGTTGGGATGAAGCGGCTGAAATTGCTGAGGAGGAACGTCAGCATGAGGCAAAAAGAATGAGACGAAAGCGGGGTACCATTCCAGGTACCACAACACAGATTTTTAATCAGATTGACGTGGAAATAACCCAGTCGAATTTGGATAACGATCACTTGAGTACATTGTTGGAATTGCTGTCGGCTAAGGAGAACAGCTTGTTTGAATTTGATCATGGAAGTGAACAGTTAAAGCCTTTGGACGGATTGGAGGCTGAGATTACATGCACCGAGGATTACAAAGAGCGCGTTATCATGCTGAAGTGATAAAGAAAAAAACAGGACCTCAACCCACTACCAGCACGGGTAAGTGACGTTCTCAAACTGATCACAGAGACAATCAGTAAGGCTACCAAAGTTGATTTTTGATTAATTCTATAGAGATGTCAGTATGTGGCAGGAGTTTGAGCCAGTACGAGACCACTATTAACAACAATGATTCACTGTATAATAAAGAGACGTTTACCCATCTGAAAACGTATCTCAATGGACCAGCAGGACTGATGTTAACAGACAGTAACTATGATAATGCAATCACTCTGCTCAAGAGCAGATTTGGAAGGAAAGAGCTTGTGATTAGTGCTCACATGTCAAAGCTGCTGAATCTCACTCCTGTGAATAAATCCTCTGACCTAAATGCATTGAGGCAGCTATATGATGAACGTGAAACTCAGATTAGGAGCTTGGAATCACTGGGTGTAGTGTCAGAAACCTATGGAAGCCCACTATGCCCAATCTTACTGCAGATGATTCCAGAGGACATAGCTCTTGACTATAGTCATCAGACGGGAGTGGATGATGAATGGAAAGTGTCTGAGATTGTCAGTTTCCTACAGAAGGAGGTTCAGAGCAGGGAGAGAGCACTACAAATGACAAGATCATGCAACCAACCCGAAAGAGAGCAAACTATGGAACAGGTCATGCTCCTCCAATGAAATGAAAACAAAAAGACCCAACATGTCATCTGCTGCGGCACTGCACACAGCCAGAAGGAACAAAATGGTCTATTCTGTGACAATGCAGACCACAAATCAGAAAACTGCTCTGACCACAATATTGCTACAAGCAAAGAGAAACTAAAGAAAATGGGAAGATGCTCTGTATGTTTAGGACAGAAACGCATAGCAAAATTCTGTAAAGTCAAAGATGTGTCATGTGCAACATGTGGAAGCAAACATCACATTGCTGTGTGTACCGGTTAAAGGAGTGAGGTGCAATCCCCTACTGTTTCTGCATATGCTGTTTTTCCTCAGTTATCCTCCATTCAGTGAAGATGAAACCAGATGGACAGAACACTATGTTGCTACAAACGGCGAAGGCATGGGTAGAAGGCCCATCGGGCAGGAAGATAGCTCGTTGCTTACTAGATGGAGGCAGTCAGAGAAACTTCATACATGATAACCTTGTGAAGGGCTTGAAGCTACCAGTAATCAGACAAGAGGCACTCACTCTTCACACGTTTGGCTCCTCTGCTCCAGCAACGTCCCAACGCAACACAGTGAAAGTCATCTTGGAGAATATCTGGGACAAACAGCAGAGAATAGAGATAGAGGCAATTGAAAAAGTGTGCACAGCTGTGATGAAGGTTCCTGGTGAACAGATTCAACATGAGCTCAATAGAAAGGTGTATAGCGACTGGATCAAACATTCATGCATTTTATTTGGGATGGCAAGGTACCACGGATTGGTAGAAAACATTTACAGAAGCCTAGGTCTTTGGGGCGTTTAGCTCTACCAAATTTTCAGACATACTACTGGGCTGCAAATTTTAGAGACGTTCTGTACTGGCTTCAGACTGATCCTACTGGCCCTAGACCACTCTGGGTCCAGATGGAGTCTGAATCGTGTAAACCTGCAGCACTTTCCTCTGTGCTGTGCTCGTCTCTCCCAGTGTCCCTAGGCAAAAGGTGTGCCAACCCAATTGTAAAGCAGTCTCTTAAAATTTGGAATCAGTTCCGTTTAGCCTTTAACCTCCAAGGCTTTTCTCTATCAGGCCCAATCAATCAGAACATTTTATTTCCTCCATCTTTGAATGATGGGGCTTTTGGCATTTGGCACTCACTAGGCCTTTCCTCGCTAGCCCAATTATTCTTTGATGGTACATTTGCCTCTTTTTCTCAGCTGCAGGAAAAGTTCAATCTCCCCCAATCCCACTTTTTCCGCTATCTCCAGACTAGAAACTTTGTCAGGGCTAATACACCTGGATTTCACAATAGGCCTGCGAATACAGCTATAGAGAGCATCTTGGAGCTGAACAAGCTTCCTAGGGGCGCAATTTCAGATGTATATGCAATCATTCATGACTTACAAAACCCTTCTTTGGTGCCTTTAAAGACTCGATGGGAAAAGGATTTGGGGGAGGAACTTGGGGAAGACGCCTGGGAATCTGTGCTGCACAGGGTGCACTCGTCCTCTTTTAGCACTAGACACAGCCTCATTCAATTCAAGGTGGTTCACCGTATCCACTGGTCGGGGGCCAAACTTGGAGGAATATTCTCTGATTTTGATCCTTCCTGTGTCAGATGTAAGGTGGAACCAGACACACTGTTGCATATGTTTTGGGGCTGTCATAAACTGTCAGGTTTCTGGGAATTAATATTTAAATGTTTCTCTGATATATATGACACTGTTATAGATCCGTCTCCCCTTACAGCCCTTTTTGGAGTACTGCCCATGGGTACCCCCCTATCAAGAATCCAGTCGGACACTGTTGCTTATACAACTCTTTTAGCTAGACGGCTAATACTACAGAACTGGAAGATGGCAGCTCCCCCATCTTATAAATATTGTGTGAGGGATGTGTTGTGCTCTCTGAAACTAGAAAAAATTAAATTAAATTCACGTGGGAACCCCAAACTGTTTGATGAGGCTTGGTCTCCATTCCGGTCTTACTTTAAACAGTCCATCCTCTGATGGCATTCCAATTAATACTAAAATAAGTCTGTGACTTAAGGGTTGGGGGAGTCTCTCTCTGTGTTTTTGCTGGGGGGGGGATTAAGATCCATGTGCTTATTGATTGTGGTCCGCAGATGCCTTGTTCATCTTGCCCAGGCAGAGACTGAAGTGTGAGCTTGTTTTTCCCAGTTATTTTTACATTTTTTTCACGCCTACATGAATAATCATTTTATTTTTTTTATTTTAAAGCATTGTAAACTTTTTTTTTGTCCAGTGGATGGTCGGTCTGTGGCCATGACTCTCTGTGAGTGGTTGAATTTCTCCACCCTTATCCCTTGACTGTTTACAGGAACAATGGTGAGATGTTTGCCCTGTCCCTGTACTATAGATTGCCCTTTAACCTCTGTAGCCTTCTGCCTGGTGTGTTTAACTTGTCTAAAGTATGGTATCTTTAAAGCTATTTTTTTATTTGTATTTTTATTTGTATTTTTTTTTTTTTCTAGTTGAGTATATTATTTATATTGCTTTGTCTTGTCTGTATGTTCAAAACTTAATAAACAGAGTTAAAAAAAAAAAGAAAGGTGTATAGCGTGCAAGAGATTCAAGGAAAGGGCCGGACAGCAGTTCACTGCTGTAACGGTTTTGACTTGAGGTTATTATTTATAGGGGTGCCAGGTAGGTTGTGCCTAACAGAGAAAACATTGGTTTCTCCTTTTGGTTTGGGAGGGAATGAGTCCCATCTGGTCCGTCAAGTCTACACCAATACAAAGGACTTATGTAAAAGTCAGGATGGAAATACACTTTTCATAAACCCTTAAAACATTGGAAAGAACTTTAAAAACAACTGTATTCTTTTGCGTGGGTTGTATTACCAACATAAATGATTACACACACATATAATAATATAACACAATGAGTTCTGGTTCCTCCAGAAATGTCCTGTACCTCGGGCCTAAAAAGAGTCTAGCCCGGTAAAGGAATTCAGGGAACTCAAGTGACCTTTGTCATGCAATGTTTGTCTGTTCATTCAAGTGTAGCGTAAACCCAGTATTAATCATACAATCAATGTAACAATTATTTTACGACACAACTATGAAGCGTATCAAATACTAACACATCCTCACTTACAACTAACTACATAAATCATCACAGTATACATCACATCAAAACAAATAAAATACCGTATACAAAAATGTTGTAGTCAGTCAGACAATCCAATCCGCCAACAGATCTCGGAGAAAGCCCAGAGAGGTGTAGTCCACGGGAACCTGGGTAAACTCTATTAGGCTACAAATAGAGTTACGTGAAAGAAATGGTTCTGTGAAGAATCGGTCAACAGAGACATTCCTGTTAGCTCTAAAAAGATGAATCTCAAAGAGAGGATTGTGCAAGGTAATCTACTCAGACAATGCAAAACGTTCAAGAGAGCTGATCAGGACTTGAAAGCGCTGTGGAAGGCAATCGAAGAGCCCCAACTCTTGGTGTTCTTCTCCGAAAGGGGCATCACCTGGAGGTTCATCGCCGAGCGAGCAGCCTGGTGGGGCGATTTCTGGAAAAGACTTGTCAGGTCAGTGAAAACATGCCTGAGAAAGGTTCTTGGGAGAGCTTCACTCAACTTTGAAGAGATGTGCACAGTCCTGACAGATGTTGAAGCTAGCTAAATTCTAGGCTTCTGACCTTCGTGTTGAACCACAACCCCTGACATCAGCACACTTCCTGGTGGGTAAAAGACTAACCTCTTTGCCGCCAAAGCCATTTCCGGCTGACACTCAGCACCCAATGCTAAACAAGGAGGAAATGACACACAGATGGAAGTACAGGCAGAAACTTGTGCCCAGCTTCTGGAACAGCTGGTGAAGAGGCTACTTGCTGGATCTAAAGTCAGCACACCGCTGTGACACACCACAGCCCACCCCACTGAAAGCGGGTGACGTTGTACTCATCGGAGAAGATAACTCACCCAGACAAACCTGGAAACTAGGAAAGATTGAGGAACTGTTTCCAGGCTGAGATGGCCTAGTTAGGTCATGTTCAGTTCGTACTGGTTCAGGAACTGCTTTGAGATTTAGAGGGGGGAGGATGTTGTAACTTTAATGGGTTACAGAGTTAATGTTTACAGTTAATTAATTGAGCTGTATCTAAAGAAATTTTCTTTACAGTTATTTACGTAAGTAATTGTATTAGAATTTGTGTGTTGGAGATTGAGAGAACTACATACACATTTCTGTTGTATTGGTTAGTGTTGGATTACGCTATTGACTTCAAGTTCCAGAATGCCTTGCGAGAGAGAGAGAGAGAGAGAGAGAGAGAGAGAGAGAGAGAGAGAGAGAGAGAGAGAGAGAGAGAGAGAGAGAGAGAGAGAGAGAGAGAGAGAGAGAGAGAGAGAGAGAGAGAGAGAGAGAGCGCACCAGTTATGTACAAGTGACAAGTGATTATCCTGACTTTCACTAGCAACTTTCTTTTATTGTTTTGTAGAATCTAAAGTTGTTAAATGTAACGTGAACAAGTAGTATTACTAAAAGAAGCTTTTATTTCAAACCCGACATCCCGAGTCATTACTTTGAAGATAGTTATTCTATAGCTATACCTAAGTTCAGGGAGGAGGAGGAGGGAAGCTGTCCCGTGTGGGGCAACGGTGAAGAACAGGGCATTTAGAGTACTGAAAAGGATGCATAACCAACTGATTCAGTATAAGCAGTTCCAGGCCCTGGTGAGGAGAACTATTCGTCAGGCAAAGAGGTTATGTTGTTTTCGGTTCTGTGACACCCTTGGAAGGGGACACCTGTGGGAGAAGTGTGAGGGACGATTAAGAGGTCAAGGGTAAAAATGGGGTCAAAGAGGTCAAGTGGTGTCAAAAGAGAGTGGGATTATCCAGTGTTGACTAGTTGTGAGGATGTGGCAGTAGCAGATGAGAAGGCAGAGATGTTTGCAAAAGCGTTTGTCCAAGTGCATAGTTCGCCAAATTTGTCAGAAGAGGGTTAGATGGGGAGAGAGAGAACAAGAGAAGAGCTCCCTGGAGTGCTGGATACGAGGGGGGAGGTAAATGATGTGTTGAATGCACCATTTACAATGACAGAGATGAAAAGGGCAATAGGTAAGGCTGGGTTAACTTCACCTGGGAAATATGAGGTGTGCTATGTTATGTTAGACCATCTTGGTGTTGTACAACAGAGTTTGGGAGGAGGGGAAACTACCAGGCAGTTGGAAGGAGGCAGTAGTGGTACCATTCTGGAAGTCAGGGAAGGACCCAACGAAGCCATCAGCCAATAGTTTTAACATCACATGTATGTAAGATTATGGAATGTATGATTACGGAAAGGCTAACTTACTTCCTGAAGGGGAAGGGGACTAGTGGGTTCAGGAAGGGGGGGGGGGGGGGGACTATGGACCCAGTGCTCTGCTTAGAATCAGAGGTCAGGAAGGCTCAGGTGAACAAGGAGACTGTTGTAGCTGTCTTTTTTGATGTGGAGAAGGCATATGATATGATGTGGAAGGAGAGGTTGTTAATCAAGCTTGATATTATGGGGGTATGAGCAGTAGCGATGCGTAGGTAAAATCACTGGGGAAGCTAGGAAAAAAGCCATATTACAACCTATGTGTTGTGATAATTGCGTTGTTTTCTCTATAACTTGTTAGTTCATATGCCTTGCCACTGTGATTATATATAGGCTTAAAGGCAGAGACAATAAGAAGACACAGTGGCAGAATAAATTCAACCAGTATACTGTCTAACACTCTGTCATACAGTAAATGGTCTATCACTATGTCATGCAGTACACTGTCTATCACTCTGTCATACAGTACACAGTTTCATTTTTGTTGCGCCAAGACCATTCACAGTTGAGCTCAATCAGTTTAGCTCAACGCTGATTGGCTATTATGTTATACTTTTTTTTATCAAGGGAGGCCAAATGCTCGCTGGCTTCCCTTGCAAACAATGCTATGGGCGGCAACAATGTCATACTCTTTTGGACCAGACAGCATCAGATAGTTGTTGTCAATCATGATCAGTGACGTTTACTCTCAGACATTGGGCGGTCATTATTTGCAGATGACGGGGCCTTTTGGGAGAGGGGAAGAACTGCCGTACATAGTCAGGAAGGTACAGGAAGTAATTGATGAGGTAGAGCTGTGGGGATTCAGATTCTCTGTCGAGAAAACTCAGACAGTGTTCTCTACCAGGAGGAGGGTGTGAGATGAGGTACGCTTGAGGTTATATGGGAGAAACTTGTAGAAGGTGGGGTCCTTCAGGTTCCTTGGGGTATACTTTAACACTGGACTAACACATTGAGAGAGTGGTGGGAAAGTGTAAGAAGGTGTTAAATGTGACGGGAAAGGAGTGGGGGGCTGGGCGTTCCTCATTGAGGACCATGTAAAGTGCATTCAGGAAAGTATTCAGACCCCTTGACCTTTTCCACATTTTGTTATGTTACAGCCTTATTCTAAAATTGAATAAATTGTTTTTTTCCCTCACCAATCTACTCACAATACACCATAATGATAAAGTATAAACATGTTTTTAGAAATGTTTGCTAATTTATCAAATAAAAAAAACTGAAATATCACATTTACAAAAGTATTCAGACCCTTTACTCAGTACTATGTTGAAGCATCTTAGGCAGCGATTAAAGCAGTGAGTCTTCTTGGGTATGACGCTACAAGCTTGGCACACCTGTATTTGGGGAGTTTCTCTAATTTTTCTCTGCAGATCCTCTCAAGCTCTGTCAGGTTGTATGGGGAGCGTTGCTGCACACTTATTTTCAGGTCTCTCCAGAAATATTCCAGAAGTCCGGGCTTTGGCTTTGCCACTCAAGGATTTTCAGAGACTTGTCCCGAAGACACACCTGAGACTTTAAATGTGATAGGAAAGCATCCAACAGGAAAGTGTGATTATTTCCAGGAAACAGAGACTGTGGAGCATGTATTGCTACAGTGTGGGTAGTATCAGAGGGAAAGAGAGAGACTGAGATCTAGTATGAATAAGAACGGGATACAGGAAATTAGTTTAAAGAGTATATTGAGTAGAACGTCGTTAGATATAGTCTCAAATATTGTATAATAATTTTTAAGAGTAACGGGGCTGGCAGGTAGGATTCATTATCTCCCTGTCTCTGTCCCACACTCCAGTGCAATAAGTGGCGATAATGTACCAAAGCGTTGTATGCCAACCGCCGATAACCCCACAACGAACAAGAAGAAGACCGTCCCTTTCAGTTAGGTCCGCCTTCGTTTAAAACCAGGCCAGCTGCGCGTGCCTGAATAGAGAGAAGAACATTCTGTGAAGACCAGACATTGAAATGGCATCAACAGCGGGTAAGGATTTTTAAACCGTATTAATTCGTCTACATGTCACATTATCAATTTAAATATTAGGTATTAGACATGTAGGCAGCAGTTAAGTACCGTTATGTGCAGTGCGAGCCATTTAGCTACATTACCTTGTATGGGGGAGGGGTTCTTTCGCTAGCTTTTAATGCTAGCTAACTAGCTATAACTGCTATTGCATTTTGGAATTACATTTTCAAAACCCCAAGCCTATAACTGTTTTTGAACAGGTTGGGAGTTATTTTCCCGTGAAACTTGCATCTCATTCCTCTAGTTTGCTAGTTCTAACTATAGTATTGTCCGATGGCTCTTACTAGTTAACGTTAGCTAACTAGCTTTTTCGTTAGCTGAGCGAATGCGCGCCTGTTCTAAGGTTAGTTGGTATGGACACTGTAAAACAAGCTGATAAAGGCGGCCATTTCTTGAATTGGGCTTTGTTTGTCAACTAATAGCCAGGTTTTGGAGACTGCATTTTCCACAAACAATTGGTAATTTTGACATGGTAAAGAATTAAAGAAGCATGTTCATGATGCCATTTATTATCAAAATGGAACTGTCCTCATGGTTATGTTGTATTTTGCAGACTACAGCTCCTATGGACAGGCAGGAGGCCAACCGGGGTAAGTGTATTCTTGCACTGAAAAACGAATGTATATAATTTAACTGTTTATCGCGTTGATAGTAATCCGCGAACATTTGTCTGACTCGACGACAATTGTTGTATTGACGAGTCAATGAAGATGGTGGGGGGTGGAGTAGAGCACTAAGGCTGTTTTATTTTTGTAGGTATGGCTCCTATGTGGCTCCGCCCTCTCAGGCTGGCTATGGACAAAACACACAGGTAGGCTACTTTTGTTCTGACCAAAGCCCCTTTCCATAGCCCCTAGCTCTTTAGGGTTCAATGATCTGAACGGACTCAATGAATTAACACAATCTGAAGCTTCTCCAGTTTTCAGAAACAGTTTTTTTCTGGAGAAACAACTGATCTGTAATGATGTTGGATTATCGATAGTTGACATCTGTTGTTTTTCAGCCGAGTTATGGCCAACCGCAGGGATATGGGTCATACAGCCAGCCGACTGAGTCAACCTATCCCCAGGGTGGTAGCACCTCAAGTGGCTACGCTCAACAGGGTTACAGTCAGCAGCCACCCGCTGCAGGTGATAACATCTATCTATTCCGATAAAAACATGGTCCACTAACTGAAATGCATTGTATTCAAAAGCTATACAACTTTTTTTGAGCCCAGCACGCATTGAAATGTACAGTTCTATGCCACTAGCCAAAGGGTGGGCAACTCCAGTCCCCGAGGGCCTGGCTTTCTCCATCCCTAGCAAACACAGCTGATATTCAAATGGCATTCTAAACTGAAGATCATGATTAGGTGATTTTTGGAGTCAGATGTGTTAGCTGGGGCAAAACTGACACCAATCAGGCCCTCAGGGACTGGCATTGCCCACCCCCTGAATTAGCCCCTAGTTTGTTGTGGGGCAGCTGGGGCTTGTGTATGCAGTTTAACACTGACTTTTGTTTTTCTCCTCTCAGCTGGTTATGCCACCACTCCTGCTGCCCCCCAGGGTTACAGCCAGCCAACCCAGGGGTATGGAGCTGCAGGGTATGCTGCAGCCCCTGCTGCTGCCACCACCAGCAGCAGCAGCCAGGGCTCTTATGGGGTCCAGGGTGGATATGGAGCCCAGACTGCATACCAGGGATATGGGCAGCAGCCGGCCGCTGGAGCACCACCCAGGTGTGTCTTTGAGCCCTCAAATTTCACTCTTAAACATTTGCTTAACTGTCAGCTCAAGCTCCTTTATCATATTAACCAGTGTTCTGGTATGTGCCATTTGGCAGGTACTTTAATCCAAAGTAACTTAGTCACGCATGTACTGGGAATCTAACTTATGATCCTTTGCGTTGGTAGTATCCCACCCATCAAATAAGATGTTATTGATCATACACATTTAGCAGTTGTTATTGCGAGTGAAGCCAAATGCCATGTATTTACTAATCTGAGAAAGACCAAGCTGCATTATGCCATCTGGAGGTTTGACCCAATTTCTCTTGTCCTCATCTCCTGTCCCCACAGCTACAGCAGCCAGCCACCCACCAGCTATGAGCAGAACTCCTACTCTCAGGCACCCCAGCAGGGCTCATACTCCCAGCCGCCACAAGGTGGTGGATACCAGAGCCAGCAGAGTGGCTACACCCAACAGGGTGTCGGTTACCAGGCGCCACAGGCCCCTCCACCCCAGCAACAGGCCCCACCTTCCAGCTATGCTCCCACGTCCGGGGGGTCCTACAGTCAGCCACCTGCCAGCCAGTATGGACAACAGGGTGGACCAGGAGGCAGCTATGGTCAGCAGGGTGAATATAGAACACCTAGCCAGTACAGTAAGTCTTATGGCATTGTATGATTTTTATACTGGTTTATCTTCATAGTTCTTAATTGTGGTGGGTCTTAACTGTCTGCTCTCTCCCCAGGCAACTACAGGCAGGATCATTCCAACGGAGGGGGCTACTCGGGGCCAGACTCGGGTGGATATAGGGGCCGCGGTGAGGGCCGAGGAATGGGTGGGGGGGAGAGCCGGGGCCGCGGCCGTGGGGGGTTTGACCGCGGCGGGATGATGCGTGGTGGCGGCATGCGTGGTGGAATGAGCAGAGGCATGGGGTAAGTGCTCGCCCATCCTCACTTCAGCAAACCTTTTCTCCTACAGGAGCAGAGTGAGGCCTGCACAGGGCTGAGAGTGGCACATCACCCCTCACTGGATAGGGCAGTTAGTCAAATTAAGCTCGGCAGAAAGGCATGATACACATGATTTCTGCTGTTGGAATTATGTGGGGAGTTGAGGCATAGGATGTAGGTTACATTTTATACTACACTGAACAAAAATATAAATGCTGAATGTAAAGTGATGGTCCCATGTTTCATGAGTTACTATGAAAGATCCCAGAAATGTTCCATATGTACAAAAGGCTTATTTCTTTCAAATGTGCATACATTTGTTAACATCCCTATTTAGCATTTTTCCATTGCCATGCAGTTGGCATGCTGGCTGCAGGAATGTCCACGAGCTGTTGCCAGATAATTTAATGTTTATGTCCATGTTAAGAGTGCCCCATAGTGAGTGGGGTGACGGTATGGGCAGGCATAAGCTGTGGACAACAAACACTAAGTTATCTGAGACCAACCGATGCATATCTGTATTCCCAGTCATGTGAAATCCATAGATTAGGGCTTAACACATTTATTTCAATGGACTGATTTCCTTATGAACTGTAACTCCTTTTGACATTTTTGCGTGTTATTTTTATTCAGTATAGCTTGATGACCACATCCTTTAAAATATTATGTGAAATCAGTCATCACCCTTGTTATGTATGTATGTTGTGCCACTGGTTGCTGCTCTCAGCCCTCCCACTGTATGGCCAAAGGTAAGAAGGTATCCACAAGCTAAAGGACCATCAGCAAATATCTCCCCTTTGGCCCCCTAGTCTAGGGGTGTCACTCATTCCACGGAGGGCATAGTATCTGCTGGTTTTAATTTTTTCCTTCAATTAAGACCGAGACAACCAGGTGAGGGGAGTTCCTTACTAATTGGTGACCTTAATTCTTCAATTGAGTTAAAAGGAGTGTAAATCCGCTGACACTCGGCCATCCGTGGAATTAGTTTGAGATGTGACCTAGACTCTCCCAACTGAACTTTGTCAAGCAAGTACCAGTTGGCCATCTTCTGGGTAGCCAATGTTGAGAGAAATTTTCCTGTGGAAATTATTTTCAATCACAGGAGCACACAAGAGCCAAAGTCAGTTGGGATAATAAGTGGCAGGTGTGTTTATTCTACAAGGATGCCAGTAAGGCCTTTTTGAATGAGGGCACTTCAGGTCACATTCAAATAAATGGTCATGAAGGAGTGCATTTTGGATAGGCTATTCAACCACATGTTATTATAATGGGACTATGAGTGAAATTAATTAAATATTTCTGGTCTTTATTTTTTTGAATTCAGGAAATAATTTTCTATAGATTTAGCCATTTCTCATTTTGAAGGTATTTAGTTTGTGTAGACTTTGGCACTCCTTTAGGTATACCATGCTACAATTGTGTGAGCTGGACATACACTTGGGAACTTATACAGTGGGACAAAAAAGGATTTAGTCAGCCACCAATTGTGCAAGTTCTCCCACTTAAAAAGATGAGGCCTGTAATTTTCATCATAGGTACACTTCCACTATGACAGACAAAATGAGAAAAATCCAGAAAGTAACATTGTAGGATTTTTAATGAATTTATTTGCAAATAATGGTGGAAAATAAGTATTTGGTCACCTACAAACAAGCAAGATTTCTGGCTCTCAGACCTGTAACTTCTGTAGCTCCTCTGTCCTCCACTCGTTACCTGTATTAATGGCACCTGTTTGAACTTGTTATCAGTATAAATGACACCTGTCCACAACCTCAAACAGTCACACTCCAAACTCCACTATGGCCAAGACCAAAGAGCTGTCAAAGGACACCAGAAACAAAATTGTAGACCTGCACCAGGCTGGGAAGACTGAATCTGCAATAGGTAAGCAGCTTGGTTTGAAGAAATCTACTGGGAGCAATTATTAGGAAATGGAAGACATACAAGACCACTGATAATCTCCCTCGATCTGGGGCTCCACGCAAGATCTCACCCTGTGGGGTCAAAATGATCACAAGAACGGTGAGCAAAAATCCCAGAACCACGGGGGGGGGGGGGGGGGCTAGTGAATGACCTGCAGAGAGCTGGGACCAAAGTAAGAAAGCCTACCATCAGTAACACACTACACCGCCAGGGACTCAAATCCTGCAGTGCCAGACGTGTCCCCCTGCTTAAGCCAGTCCATGTCCAGGCCCGTCTGAAGTTTGCTAGAGAGCATTTGGATGATCCAGAAGATTGGGAGAATGTCATATGGTCAGATGAAACCAAAATATAACTTTTTGGTAAAAACTCATCTCGTTGTGTTTGGAGTACAAAGAATGCTGAGTTGCATCCAAAGAACACCATACCTACTGTGAAGCATGGGGATGGAAACATCATGCTTTGCGGCTGTTTTTCTGCAAAGGGACCAGGACGACTGATCTGTGTAAAGGAAAGAATAAATGGGGCCATGTATTGTGAGATTTTGAGTGAAAACCTCCTTCCATCAGCAAGGGCATTGAAGATGTAACGTGGCTGGGTCTTTCAGCATGACAATGATCCCGAACACACCGCCCGGGCAACGAAGGAGTGGCTTCGTAAGAAGCATTTCAAGGTCCTGGAGTGGCCTAGCCAGTCCCCAGATCTCAACCCCATAGAAAATCTTTGGAGGGAGTTGAAAGTCCGTGTTGCCCAGCAACAGCCCCAAAACATCACTGCTCTAGAGGAGATCTGCATAGAGGAATGGGCCAAAATACCAGCAACAGTGTGTGAAAACCTTGTGAAGACTTACAGAAAACGTTTGACCTCTGTCATTGCCAACAAAGGGTATATAACAAAGTATTGAGAAACTTTTGTTATTGACCAAATACTTATTTTCCACCATAATTTGCAAATAATTCATTAAAAATCCTACAATGTGATTTTCTGGATTATTTTTGTCTCATTTTGTCTGTCATAGTTGAAGTGTACCTATGAAAATTACAGGCCTCATCTTTTTAAATGGGAGAACTTGCACAATTGGTGGCTGACTAAATACTTTTTTGCCCCACTGTAGCTCAACCTGTATACATAAAGTACAGTTATGCATTTAGCCATGTTAGGTTTTGATGTTAGTCGTTCAGTATGTCAACATTTTAGTGAAATGGTCTAAAGCATACACCTCTGAATATTTGTTCGGGGGTGGGGGTGTATTTGTAAAAAAAAATTTAAAAAAAAAAAAAAGGTGAATGCATTGCTTTGTCACTTCAAGGCTATCTATTTATATCACTATCGTCTACCAGTGCTTATTGCATTGGTCAAATCAAAAGGTTTAAAATCAGAGGCACCTTTACCTTAGTTTGCACTGAACATACTTAATGTTTAATTACCCCAATAATCACAAATGCAATTCATTCACCTTTCTTACACACAGGTAAGAAACAAATAAGTGTAAAAATGGTATAACTTCAAATGTATTGCTGAAGTGCACTTTTCTTTAACATGCTTTGTCGCATTTATATGCTACAGGTAACAAAGTGAGATCCATGTAAACACACCAATACTTTTACAGTACCACAACTCAGTTCTGGGTCTGTGCCAGCAGCCTTTTGAAAAGGGGACAATATCGGTGGTGTCAACAAGAGGTGGCCAAAATGTCCCCCAAAAAAGTCAATGTCATCAATGGGGGGGAAAAAACATTTTTAGAAAGCAAAATGTTATTTAGTGACAATTATTGGTTGCATTTTTTTGCTTTGTGTAATCAAAAAATATTGTGTAAAACAATGTGTTTATTGGCTGAAATTTTACTTGAAATGATTGAATGTACCTTAAGTTATTTGTAACAATTGTCTCAGGTACAGCTCTGAATAGTAAAGGCTCCCATGTTATGGCATTTTGTGGGGGGGGGGGGTTAGTTTTTATAATGACCTTATCCTCTAAGCCTGAAGTCTATGAACAAATGATGGTTGTATAGTACTTTTCAAATCCAATTAGATCACTGGCCTGTAACTTGAGCTGCATCTGAAACAATTCAAATATATCCTGTTGTGTAAAATACAAGGGTTTTCTACCCCAGAGGTAATAAAGATTAAAGCCACCCCATTATGCCAAACATTGATACTCGTAGAAAGTTATGCCGCTTGAGTTCATATATTGTATTCAGCAAGGGAACCCATAGATCACAAACGTTGTATAGACCCCTACCCCTGTCAAGATTCTATAGTTCCTTTAAAGATTCAGTGTCTTTTGGGGGGTTAATGGCTAAGTTAGTTTCTTGGGCATTTTATAAATAAGAGCTAGTCAGAACTGTGCCAAATCTCCCCCATCCCTATGTGGTACAAAGTGGCTGTTAAAGGGATATCGTCTTCATATCTCCGCTTATTCCCCCAGCATCACTGGAGACAGAGGTGGCTTCAGTAAGCCTGGTGGTAAGTTTAATGACAATTACAAGACGATAATACACTAGACCACCTAACACATGTATACATTTGTATCTACTTGTTGTATTTTCTAGCCAAAGGGGAAAACAAAAAATATATGGCTGGTTCATTAGGGTTTTTCTCACACTGCTTTGAGGGTATTTTCAATATCAAGCGTCCACTTGATTATTATTTTTAAAGTGTTCCCACTGATATTTTTTTATATGCTGCCCCAAGCCAATGAAGCCATTAGGCTTTTCACCACTTTTCTAAATATTTATTTTGTGAATGTGGTCTTTTGATTATTTAACTTTCAAAGTAGGTTAATTTTCAGCCTTAGGTGTTTTGGGTGTTCAGTTCATTTGAAAACACTTTTTATATATTTGCCCAAATTGGGTTTCAAGAATCTAATTTCTAAGGTTGCAACACCATGTTTATTTTTATACAAAGGGGAATGCTCAGAGGAGCATGTGTGCCAGGGTAAAGTCAACCTGCAGCATGTGGGATAGATCAGGCAAATGTGCTTACTAATGTTTGGTCTCTTGTCTTCTCTCTTTGTGGATGGGCAATAGGACCAGACTCAGACACAGGTGAGTTCATCATGCCATGTATCAAACCCAGCACTGTTTGTGTGCGTCAATTTATAAATGTTTATTTTTAAACAGGCCTTACTCTGTCTACAGGACGCCCAGAGGAACAGGATGACTCTGAGAACAACACTATTTACATCACTGGCCTGACGGAGAATGCAACGCTGCCCGAAGTCGCTGACTTTTTCAAGCATAGTGGAATAATCAGGGTTGGTACTGGACTCTGATGCAGTTTGGAGGCCTTTCCTAAATGTTATCACAGGCTTTTGAAAAGTATTGACTGAAGAATTGGGTGATTTAACTGTTTTCCATCTTTCAGATCAACAAGCGCACAGGTCTGCCTGCTATCAACATTTACACCGACAAAGATTCTGGGAAACCAAAGGGTGATTGTACTTTGTCTTATGATGAGCCCCCATGCGCCAAAGCTGCAGTTGAGTGGTTTGATGGTGAGTGTCTTTTTGGGGGGGTACTAACAGAGGCCCTCTGATTGCCCCTTGATAGTTTTTAGGGCTTCATGCATAATCTTAGCAGAGTTCTTTCAGTAAATGTTGGTATTGAATATGTACCTATCTTCTCCCTTCTACCTAGGCAAAGACTTTCAGGGGAAGAAGCTAAAGGTGTCGATGGCTCGCCGTAAGCCCATGATGGGGATGATGCGAGGAGGCATGTCCATGAGGGGTGACCGGGGAGGCATGATGAACCGTGGAGGTATGTTCTGCCAAATCCTGTTCCACACATCTGGAATGGACATTTCTAAATGGTTCTGTATCTGTTTCACTTGTAGCATTTTAGGATATCTTTCGGGATGTGAAAACGTATTGCTTTTTGGCAATCGCCGTTATCTCAATGGACCATCCACGTGAATCATGCCTATGGACTGAGCACAAAGTTAAACGTGGTGAACTTATTACAAAAGTAGTTATTGATTAGTTTAAAAATGTATGACAATAATGCATCAGTGAGTCATGTTTCCTACCACACATTTCTGTGCACCTGTGTTGTGTAGCCACTAAACAGTAATTTTTAAAGGTTTTCCCAAAAATCTTCCCTATGAAATATTGACTGCAAAGTAGGCCTACCTGGCAGAATATGATGATTTGTATCAATCGGGTGGGCATTTGCTTTACAAACTCTCCCATCACATGAAACACTGTTAGCCACCCTGGAAAAAATAATGGGGAAATCCAAAACCAGGAAACTAAAGAGTATCTTAATGAACCTTAAACCCAGACCAACGAGCCTGACTTCCCCACCCCAGGGCACTATTTTCTGTTTGTGCTTTAGAAAGTTGTGAGTATTGAGATTAATCTTGTTTATAATATACTTGTTCTCTGAAAGTAGACACTTTCTTGACTTGTTTTTCTGTTTCTGTGTGAATTGTTTGTTGGGCCCTTACCAATTTGCATCTTGGTAGATAGAAAATATATTTGAGATGTAATGTATACTTGGCAATTAGTAGATGGTGGTAAAAGTTGGTCTCAAACTCAGTGTAACATTCTGAATACTGACTGTTTGTTATCCATTGGTCACTCTTAGGGCCAGGAATGATGAGCCGTGGTGGTCCAATGGGACGCGGTGGGGAGCGTGGCGGATTTATCCCCAGGGGTGGTCCCCGTGGCATGGGCAGTCCTCATGGCATGGGTAGAGGTGGTCCCTCAGGGGGCAACATGCAGCAGAGAGCAGGAGACTGGGAGTGCCCTAAAGAGTGAGTACTAACAAAGTAAATTGTTCAGTCTTTAACTGCCTTTCTCTGTGGTTTGGGGTAGTCCTGACTGAGGCTTATGATTGCAGGGGCTGCGGTAACCAGAACTTTGCCTGGAGAATGGAGTGTAACCAGTGCAAATCACCCAAACCAGAAGGCTTTGGGCCACCTTTCTCCCCTTCAGGTAATGCTTTGCTTAAAAATATCTACTTCATGAAGGATACATTTAAGTAGTAGGGGGAAAGCTATACAATGTCTGTCTTCCAACCAACACTGTCTTGTTTCTAGGTGGCGATCGTGGTAGGGGTGGCCCAGGCATGCGTGGGCGTGGAGGGATGGACCGTGGCGGTCCAGGGGGCCCTGGAGGCTTCCGTGGAGGCAGGGGTGGTGATCGTGGATTCAGAGGACGTGGTGGCATGGAAAGAGGAAGTTTCGGCGGCAGGGGCCGTGGTGGCCCTCCCATGGATGACATGGGTGGCCGAGGCAGGAGGGGTATGGGCCCCCCTGGCAAGATGATGGAAATGAAGTGAGTAAAGTATTATTCACATTCAGCCAGCTCCCATCAAACAAGCTTCTAATGCCCACTTGGGGTGCTCACATTTAAACCCCCACATAGTTTCACATTTTGGCAACAGAAGTTACTTGATTGCATTGTAAGCCTGAATTAATGAAAAGCGGAAGTCCAAAATAAATTCTGAAAGCTGTTTTGAATAAATCGGTCAAGGTTGTTAACGGAAATGTTTATTCACTCCAGGGGAGACCATCGCCAGGACCGCAGAGGTCGTCCCTACTGAAGGATACAACGCTTGAATAAATTCCCATGTTATACAGGATTTATTTTTAAATGAACATTTTAAACTTGTATCTCCATATTTATAAATGGTTAATGGTGGGAATTTGTGGTTCTATAGTCAACTTCGGTGACCTTTTTTAATTTTATTTTTACAAGTGTTATTTGTCTTTTTTTGTTCCTGTCTGGTTGAACATTTGTGAACCTGTGGCAAATGCATGCTGTTGTGTACAGATAAATTGTGAGATTGTATTTGTGAAACCTTGATGAGCAAAACATTTTTTTTTTACCTATTCTGCCCTCCCCTCTGACCATGTTGAATTAAAAAAATGTGAAAACGTAGTCTCTTGTCTTTCCTGGAAAAGGGGTTTGTCTACTGATTCAGTAATGGACTGATCATCGTTTCACTACAGATTTAAGGAAATGTGGACGTCTCATTGTGGGCGGCTGGATAGGTACGCAGACTGTCTAGCTTACCATGACATTCGAGAGATGGGCCCACGATGTATGCTTGCTCAAAGGAGTTGTACATATTGATTATGCTTATCCTATGGCGACATCATGCTTCAAGTGATGGAATTACAATGCCCCTTGGTAATTTTACCAGTAAGCCTATGGGCTCATGAGTCTTCTCAAGTATAGAAGCTAGTGTGGTCAATTTGCTGCAAAGAAACCACTAAAGAACACTAAGAAGAGACATGCTTTGGCCAAGAAACACGAGCAATTGAAATTAGACCGGTGGAACTCTGTCCATTGGTCTAAGCCCAAATTTGAGATTTTTGTCTTAGTGAGACGCAGAGTGGGTGAATGGATGATCTCTGTGTGTGATTCCCACCGTGAAGCATGGAGGTGTGATGGTGTGGGGATGCTTTGCTGGTAACACTGATTTATTGAGAATTCAAGGCACACTTAACCAGCATGTCTACCACAGCATTCTGCAGTGATACGCCATCCCATCTGCTTTGTGCATAGTGGGACTATCACTATCAACAGAACAATGATCCAACACATCATCAGGTTGTGTAAGGGCTATTTGACCAAGAAGGAGAGTGATGGGGTGCTGCATCAGATGCCCTGGCCTCCACAATCACCTGACCACAACCCAATTGAGATGGTTTGGGATGAGTTGGACTGCAGAGTGAAGGAAAAGCAGCCAACAAGTGCTCCTTCAAGACAGCTGGAAAAGCATTCCAGGTGAAGCTGGTTGAGAGTGTGCAAAGCTGTTATCAAGGCAAAGGGAGGCAACTGATTAATCTAAAATAGAAAATATACACTACTGTTCAATTTTGGGGTCACTTAGAAATGTCCTTTTCCATGAAAACATACATGAAATTAGTTGCAAAACGAATAGGAAAAATAGTCAAGACATTGACAAGGTTATAATGATTTTTAATTGAAATAATTGTGTCCTTCAAACTTTGCTATCCTCCATTTGCAGCAGTTACAGCCTTGTAGACCTTAGGCATTCTAGTTGTCAATTGAGGTAATCTGAAGAGATTTCACCCCGTGCATCCTGAAGCACCTCCCACAAATTGGATTGGCTTGATGGGCACTTCTTACATACCATACCATACGGTCAAGCTGCTCCCACAACTCAATAGGGTTGCGATCCAGTGACTGCTGGCCACTCCATTATAGACGGAATACCAGCCGACTGCTTCTTCCCTAAATAGTTATTGCATAGTTTAGAGCTGTGCTTTGGGACATTGTCCTGTTGTAGGAGGAAATTGGCTCCAATTAAGCACCGTCCACAGGGTATGGCGTTGCAAAATGGAGTGATAGCCTTCTTTAAGATCCCTTTTACCCTGTACAAATCTCCCACTTTCCCACCACCAAAGCACTCCCGGACCATCACATTGCCTCCACCATGCTTGAGAGATGGCGTCAAGCACTCCTCCAGCATCTTTTCATTTTTTCTGCGTCTCACAAATGTTCTTTGTGATCCGAACACCTCGAACTTAGATTTGTCTGTCCATAACACTTTTTTCCAATCTTCCTCTGTCCAGTGTCTGTGTTCATTTGCCCATCTTAATCTTTTCTTTTTATTGACCAGGCTGAGATAGGGCTTTTTCTTTGCAACTCTGCCTAGAAGGCCAGCATCCCGGAGTCGCCTCTTCACTGTTGATGTTGAGACTGGTGTTTTGCGGTACTATTTAATGAAGCTGCCAGTTGAGGACTTGTGAGCCATCTGTTTCTCAAACTAGACACTCTAATGTACTTGTCCACTTGCTCAGTTGTGCACCGGGGCCTCCCACTCCTCTTTCTATTCTGGTTAGAGCCAGTTTGTGCTGTTCTGTGAAAAGAGTAGTACACAGCATTGTACGAGATCTTCAGTTTCTTGGCAATTTCTCGCATGGAATAGCCTTCATTTCTCAGAACAAGAATAGACTGACGAGTTTCAGAAGGAAGTTATTTGTTTCTGGTCATTTTGAGCCTGTAATCGAACCTACAAATGCTGATGCTCCAGATACTCAACTAGTCTAAAGAAGGCCATTTGTATTGCTTCTTTAATCAGGGCAACAGTTTTCAGCTGTACTGATGTAACAGTATAGCTTCTGTCCCTCTCCTCGCTCCTACCTGGGCTCTAACCATGGACCCTCTGCACACATAGACAACAGCCACCCTCAAAGCATCATTACCCATCGCTCCACAAAAGCCGTGGCCCTTCAGAGCAAGGGGAACAACTACTTCAAGGTCTCAGAGCGAGTGACGTCACCGATTGAAACGGTTTCACATCGGTTACACTGACATAATTGCAAAAGGGTTTTCTATTTATCAATTATGTTTTTAAAATGATAAACTTGGATTAGCTACCACAACGTGCCATTGGAACACAGAAGTGATGGTTGCTGATAATGGGCCTCTGTACGCTTCTGTAGATATTCCATTAAAAATCAGCCATTTCCAGCTACAATAGTCATTTACAACATTAACAATGTCTACACTGTATTTCTGATACATTTATGTCATCTTAGTGGACAAAAAAACGTTTGATTTGTTAAACACTTTTTTTGGTTACTACATGATTTCATATGTGTTATTTCATAGTGTTGATGTCTTCACCATTATTTTACAATGTAGAAAAATAGCAAAAATTAAGAAAAACCCTTGAATGAGTAGGTTGTGTCCAAACCTTTGACTGGTACTGTATATATTTTTTTTATCGTGATAAAAAATGATTTTGCCTGACTTTCCTGAAAATGTAGCTTTGTTGTTTAATTTTGACACTTCGCAGCCACCATTGTTTGACAGGTGACTGCAGTTTGGATTGAATTGTGGGTCTTATCAACCCCACAAGTGATCAAAGTTCTTCACTCGCTCCCTCGAGCTAAATCAAAGGCCAAGGGGGTAACTTTATTTTAATTTTTTATTAACAACAAAACAATACATAAAGCACATGGGGGAACACAAGAATACATAGATTACAAGCAATGGACAATCGAGCTAGGGGGTACAATATCACATTACAATTACACAAGGACCTTAAGGGACACATATATACTTACAATTCTAACAGCTTTTTTGTTAGTAGAGCATTTAACCGTCTTAAAATAAAGTTCAATTTATTTTTGTAGGGTAAGAAAATGTGGTTTTCTGTTTGTAAATTTACATTTGTGTCTATGAAATTTGGCCAAAAGAATAATTAAATTAATTACATAAAAATGTTTCAGCTTATTTCTATCGTATGTTAAGAATCCAAACAGTACATCTCTCCACAATAGTGTAAAATCTTCATAAATGTGTTCAATTACAAACCTACTGATGTCTTGCCACAGTTTTCTTACATGCATACAATGCCAAAAAAGATGCAACACTGTTTCTGGGTGGTCATTACAAAAGGAGCAATTTGAGTTGATGTTTTCCTTAAACTTCTTCATATAGTGGTTGGCAGGATAATATTTATGAATAATTTTAAAGGAAACTTCCTTAATTTTTCTAACAAGTAGGTATGTGTGTGGCAACATCCAAACTTTTTTCCAACAGAAATTATCAATAAATCCATTCCAATAAGGCATGGCATAAGGTACAACATCCTGCTGAAACAAGGTTCGTATCACTCTGTTGTTGAATGGACCAAAAGAGAAACAAATCTTTCCTACTGATGAGTCAAAAAGGGTCAATAGAAGGTAGGCTCTGAGGGTCAGGTCTTGACACGTTCCTGAATAACATAGCAACACCTGAGGGAATGGCATCTAAAACAATTGCAAAATCTTTAGGTGTTACAGGGACCTTGTAAAGTGATAAGAATTCCTTATAACTGAGTAAAAGACCCTCTGCATTTACCAGTTGGCTCACCAATAGGATATTATTTCGGAACCAATATTCTAAAAACAAAGAAGTATTTTTATACAATATATCCCGATATTCCATATATAATATCTGTGTGGAGAAAAATTGTGTTTATAAATTAAGGACCATGATAAGAAAACCTGCCGATGAAAAGCAGAAAGTTTCACTGGAACTTTGTCAATATTATAATTGAAAAACAACATGAAGTTAAGGCCATCAAAAGTAGAGAAGACATGATGAGGAATAAAATTCCAGATAGAAGTGGGTCTTCTTAGGATTTGTTTTATCCAATTGATCTTAAAAGTATTATTTAAAGTAGTAAAGTCCAGAAAATTCAGTCCACCATTCTCATAAGTGTTCATTACAACAGTTTTCCTAATGTAATGGGTACGGTTTCTCCAAAGAAAGTTGAAAAGCATCTGGTCAATCTCCTTGCTTATTTTACTGTGAAGATATAAAGATAGAGCACCATATGTTTGTCGAGAGATACCTTCAGCCTTGGTTATTAGGACTCTACCTTTTAAAGATAAGTCCCTCTGTAGCCTTTGATTTAGCTTCTTCTGTGGTTTTTTAATATGAGGGTTAATAATTTAGTAAGCCTCTAGACTTCTGATCCTTTGTAATGGTTATGCCTAAATATGTAAGTTCTTCTTTTACTGGAATACCGTAATATGAAGGTGTCACACAATCTTTGACAGCTATGAGTTCACATTTATTAATGTTAAGACCAGACGCTTTGGGGGTAACGTTCGTGAATTGGACCTCCACTTAAAATGGAAATTAAACTGCATCCGGTTTCGACGGGAATTCCCGGAGGGAAAGTGGCAAAAAATAACGTGTTTGGACCGCAGACTGATCTCGCTCCCTCCCATCTTTGAGGACATGTATTTCATTTGCTAAAGTGGTTACGCGAATATCTTGTCAATATAACAGACAGTCTTTGTCATAAACCAGTGTTGGACTTGGCCGAGCATCTACGCCACACACCTTTCTTCCCCTACTCGCACCAGGATCAGTGCTGAACGCTCGGCTCGGGAGAATCAAGCGAGCTAAACACGGCTTCCATTGCCGTGGTAGCCCCACTCCGTCTAGCTGAACTACTAGTAAATAACGACAGTGGGTTACCTCTTCGGCGTTACTTCATGGGTACGGTGTCGCGGTCGTTCATAGGCAAGCTAGCTAGCAGTATCATCCCTCCAGCGCTAGCTAGTAGCCTGCTAACGTTAGCAGCTCAGTGTTGATTCCTTTGACTCCATCTACCGCTGACACTGGTGCAAATGAGTGAACCGGGGAAGAGTTTGCTTTCTTCCCCTACTTCTTCAGGGGGGCAACCTGTGGGGTCTGACACCTACAAAGGCTGGCTGTATAAATGGACTAACTACTTGAAGGGCTACCAACGCCGGTGGTTTGTCCTTAGCAACGGCCTTCTGTCATATTACAGGTAATTGCTAGCAGCTAGCTATGCTACCGTTAGAAAGCTAGCTAGCTGCGTTAATGCAAGCAAAGTCAAGTGCAGTTTAGAACCAATCCCATAGTGACTGTACTTTCAGATGAATCATGTAGTTGACAGTCTATAGACTGCTTGGCGTGCATAATTAATATAAATGCAGCAACGTTAACAGGTGACTTTAGAACTGCTGTAGTTGGACCGATATTACTCACCAAAACAAGTCTGTTAAGATATTTGGCAATTGAGAATAGCATGCCATGATGAGCATCATCCCACAGAAAGGCATTTCTCTAGTCAGTCAATGACCGGGCATACATGCAGAATGTGTGGGAGACAATTAGGCAAAAGCAGAAAAAAATTAACTTATCAGACTCTAAATGAATTAATATACACTCAGTGGACAGTTTATTAGGTACACCCATCTAGTACTTGGTCGGACCCCCCTTAGCCCCGAATAATTCAGGCTGTTATGGAGGCAATGTTCAGGTGCGCTGTGACGTTCAAACGTTGCTCAATTGGTATCAAGGGACTCCCCCACACCATTACACCACCGCCACCAGCCTGTACTGTTGACACTAGGCAGGATGGTGCCATCGACTCATGCTGCTGATTCCAAATCCTGACTCTACCATCAGCATGAGGCAGTAGGGACCGGGATTCGTCGGACCAGGCAATGTTTTTCCACTCCTCAATTGTCCAATGTTGGTGATCACATGCCCACTGGAGCCACGTCTTCTTGTTTTTAGCTGATAGGAGTGGAACTTGGTGTGGTCATCTGCTCCAATAACCCATCCATGATAAGGACCGACGAGTTGTGTGTTCCGAGATGCCGTTCTGCACACCAGTGGTGTACTGCGCCGTTATTTGCCTGTTTGTGGCCAGCCTGTTAGCTTGCACAATTCTTGCAATTCTTTCTCAACGGCTGTTTTCGCCCACAGGACTGCCGCTGACTGGATGATGTTTGTTTGTCGCACAATGCCGTGCGTGAAAAGCACAGGAGCCCGGACGTTTCTGAGATACTGGAATCAGCGCGCATGGCACCGACGATCATACCACGCTCTGTCGCTTAGGTCACTCGTTTTGCCCATTCTAGCCATACTGTTCACATTTTTGTGAACAGGATGGTGTAACTAATAAACTGACCAATGAGTCTATATTTATGGTTGCATATATGATGACATTTGCACATTTCATGTAGATAATTGTTATAGATGAAGCTGTGAATAATATTTTAGGTGAGATTCATATTGGAAGAGCTTTTTTTTGTGGGTGGGGGGTTATTTTACAGGAATGACTGTCAGCGCGTACGTCACTGCATATCTATGTAGCAACCTACGAGACCCACCTAGGTCGTTACATTTCTTTATGATGTATAAGATGTCTGACATGTTTTATCTGATGCTTTTAGAACGTGTGGTCCTCTAATTCAGTAACGGCCTTCACAGTTGCTAGGCACAGTTCCCTAAAACCAGTTAAGAGGGATGTCAGCCAGACTGTTATGCACTCATTGTGAGGTATTTGTCAGAGGTGTGTGTGTGTGGACACACTTGGACATCCCCACTTTCCCCGGCTGACCTACAGTGTTTGATGGGAATGCATGACTGCTCTGCCATGTGTGTTTATGTAACTGAACTCTTGAGTACCAGCACAGAATAAAGAGTTAAATGCCCTGGCATAACCAACACATGCACATTGCACTGACATGCACACACAAATACACTGCCAAGCACTCACATCAGCTATGCTCAAGTAGGTGCAGGTGTAACAAACCATGAGATACTGTACTCCTATGAAATATAAATAATTGCATGTGTGTGTGGCTGAATTTGTGTGGTGTGCATGTGTGTGTGCCGTGTTGTGGCATTTCTGTCTCTGTAGAACTAGATTTAGTCAGCAGACTCTTCCCTTGTCTCTGTGTGTGTACGTGTGTTGGTGTGTGTGCGTCTGTGCATTAGGACTCAGGCAGAGATGGCCCACACTTGCCGTGGCACCATCTCCCTGACCACGGCACACATTGAAGTGGGTGACGCGTGCCACCTGGTGCTAACCAGCGGAGGGCGGAGCTACCACCTGAAGGCCACCTCAGATGGGGAGAGTCAGCGCTGGGTCTCTGCCCTCCAACAGGCTAAGGCCAACGCCAGTCACATGATGCACCAATCAGGTGAGAGACAGTGGAAAATTATATGTTTGAGTGGATTGGGATGTTTTTAAATGGGAGAGTGGGTGAAGAATGTTTAGCTTACATTCAAAATAAATTATGACAACACTGTATGATTTGTGGCTTTACTGCTGTACATGACACAGTGATTTGTGACCCTTTTGAAAGGAATTAGAATTTACATTATGAAAAAGTTATGCCGAAGTATTGAGACTAGGATATTTGACCTTTTACCTTACCTTTACCTTGTCTCATTGGAGGTGAAAATGTATATTGGGACATTAACTGCAGGTTCTGTTTTTGGAATTTAAGGTTAGGCACCCGAGGTAAACAAATCTTATAATGTAGTGTTCCGTGTCAAGGTTACCAGCGTCATTCATGCAATCAACCACAAGGTGGCTTGCTCAATAAATGTTGACCGTTTGGGACAAGTGTTCCTGTTTTCTCAATTTTTTATTTTACCTTTATTTAACTAGGCAAGTCAGTTAAGAACAAATTCTTATTTTCAATGACGGCCTAGGAACAGTGGGTTAACTGCCTTGTTCAGGGGCAGAACAACAGATTTGTACCGTGTCAGCTCGGGGATTCGAACTTGCAACCTTTCAGTTACTACTCCAACGCTCTAGCCAACCACTAGGCTACCCTGCCGCCCCACTAGGCTACCCTGCCGCCCCACTAGGCTACCCTGCCGTATAATGCAACATTTGAATATAATTCTTGTGGTGGTTGGTTCTGTTCCATTAAAAACCTCCAATGGAGACTGTCACTTATCAGTCATTTCAACAAGCTATCGTGTGGCTTTTTTGCTAATTGCATTGCTAAGAGTGGGCACTGCTCTGGTGTCCTTGAGAATTCATTTTCTTGATTGAACTGTAGTTTTGAGCTGTCTCCACCGATTGCTGGTTTAAGTCCAGTTCTCTGATATGCACTTAGTGAGCTTGTGGAAAAGAGGGTGACTGCGAAGGATGGTGCAAGGGCACAGCTTGTAATGACATCTCTCTCTCTTTCATTTCTCTCTCTGCTCTACATCTAATTTCTATCTTCCCTCACACACTTGCTCTCTCTTTCTCTCCATACCCCTCCCTTTTTGAGTATGACGACAGCCGGAGTTTAATGAAGTGACTTTCCAGCATTTATACTCCTCCTCCCACTGCTATGGGGAGAGAGATGCTTCATATTTCCATTAAGACTATTTTCTCTCTATCTGCACTGTAGAGAAAGAGATTCAGTGCAGCCTCCTAATGAGTTTTCCTCTGTAAGTATTTATTACCTGCAATAACTATATTGAGGAAAGAATTGTCAAGTTAGCTATAGTGGAGGGGTTGGTGTGTGTATTTGTGAGTGGATTCATTCCCTGTGTGGTACTGTGTCCTCATGGTAATTCACTTTGACAGTCAGTGGGGTAGACTTCATTTATCAGCTGCACACTGGAACAAATGTGAGTACCTGATTATTAAATGTTATTTGGCATCTTTAATGTGTCCGCTTCTCTTTGAGGCAATGCTCAGTCAGAGATCTATCTTTAGCTCCTTACTGATTTGAACTGACCTAGATATGACAGATGGTGGTAATACATGTAATGCACGTTTTTCTACAGCTTGGATTTATGACTGATTTTCTCAGGGATCTACATTCATTCATAGGAGAGGGGTTGTGCCTCTGCTTCGTTCCACAGTACTCTTAGCCTCTGAAGGGTTTGTCTGTGTATGCTTGTGTTTATGGACATGTTTGTTTACTTAACCTTTATTTAACGGGTCAGTTAAGAACTAATTCTTACATCCTGGTGAGTCAGTTGAGAAAATATTCTTATTTACAATAACAACCTGGCAAGTGGCTAGGGTCAATGCGGCCAAACAGATGTAGCAAATGAAGCTACGCTAAGTCACTGAACAGCATTTGTAGGATCTGAACCCATTTAGATGATTCTCCATTCGCCCATGGCTCAGAAACTGCTGAAACTTCAGTAATATAGGACAATGGACACTTGTGGTGCAATAATAGTAGACATCATTCCTCTCGCAGAGCTGTGGATTTTAATTGGGTATTAGCCTCATGATCTATGCTTTAATTCCCTGGTCACTGAGATTGGGCACCGTTGAAGAGTTGCCCCCATATTTAGGAGCTGTTATTGTTGTTGTGGTATTGTTTTGTACCAGGGGAAGGCTGACTACCTGTTATGTGAGTGCAACAAGGAGCCAAGGTAAGGCGCTAGCTAGCATTAAACTGATTGTTTTTTATAAGATAAATCTTATCATAATCAATAGTTAACTACACATGGTTGATGATATTACTAGTTTATCTAGCTTGTCCTGCGTTGCATATAATCGAAGCGGTGCCTGTTAATTTGTCTTTGAATCACAGCGTACTTTGCCAAACGGGTGATTTAACAAGAGCATTCACGAAAAAAGCACTGTCGTTGCACCAATGTATACCTAACCATACACATCAATGCCTTTCTTAAAGTCAATACACAAGTATATATTTTTAAACCTGCATATTTAGTTAATATTGCCTGCTAACATGAATTTCTTTTAACTAGGGAAATCGTCACTTTTCTTCCGTTCTGTGCAAGCAGAGTCGTGGTAAATGCTGCAGTTTGGGCCGCCTGGCTCGTTGCGAACTGTGTGAAGACCATTTCTTCCTAACAAAGACCATAATTAATTTGCCAGAATTTTACATAATTATGACATAACATTGAGGGTTGTGCAATGTAACAGCAATATTTAGACGGTTCTGTATTTCACTGAAAGAATAAACGTTTTGTTTTCGAAATGATAGTTTACGGATTTGACCACATTAGTGACCTAAGGCTCGTATTTCTGTGTGTTATTATATTATAATTAAGTCTATGGTTTGATAGAGCAGTCTGACTGAGCGGTGGTAGGCAGCAGCAGGCTCGTAAGCATTCATTCAAACAGCACTTTCGTGCATTTGCCAGCAGCTCTTCGCTGTGCTTCAAGCATTGAGCTGTTTATGACTTCAAGCCTATCAACTCCCAAGATTAGGTTGGCAATACTAAAGTACCTATTAGAACATCCAATATTCAAAGGTATATGAAATACAAATGGTATAGAGAGAAATAGTCCTATAATAACTACAACCTAAAACTTCTTACCTGGAAATATTGAAGACTCATGTTAAAAGGAACCACCAGCTTTCATATGTTGTCATGTTCTGAGCAAGGAACTTAAACATTACCTTTTTTTTTACATGGCACATATTGGACTTTTACTTTCTTCTCCAACACTTAGTTTTTGCATTATTTAAACCAAATTGAACATGTTTCATTATTTATTTGAGACTAAATAGATTTTATTGATGTATTATATTAAGTTAAAATAAGTGTTCATTCAGTGTTGTAATTGTTATTATATATACAGTATATATATAAAAATCGGCCAATTAATCGGTATCGGCTTTTTTTGGTCGTCCAATAATCGGTATCGGCGTTGAAAAATCATAATCGGTTGACCTCATTTATGCTTCATTTACAAATGAAGCATTTGTGTTTAGTGAGTCCGCAAGATCCGAGCCAGTAGAGATGACCAGGGATGTTCTCATGATAAGTGTGTGAATTGGACCATTTTCATGTCCTGCTAAGTCTTAAAAATGTACTTTTGGGTGTCAGGGATAATATATGGAGTAAAAAGTAAATAATTGTCTTTAGAAAGTTGTCATAAATAGTAAAGTACAGATACCCCCAAAAACTATTTAAGTAGTACTTTTTGAAGTATTTTTACTTAAATTTACTCAGTGCTGTAAAGTACTTAAGTCAGACCTACAATTCGGCCACTCAGGAACATTCACTGCCTTCTTGGTAAGCAACTCCAGTGTAGATTCGGCCTTGTGTTTTAGGTTATTATCCTGCTGAAAGGTGAATTAATCTCCCAGTGTCTGGTGGAAAGCATACTAAATCAGGTTTTCCTCTAGGATTTTTCCCGTGCTTAGCTCCATTCTGTTTCTTTTTTTATCCTGACAAACTCCCGAGTCCTTAATGATTACAAGCATACCCATAACATGATGCAGCCACCACTATGCTTGAAAATATGCAGACCCCAGGCATCCTTCTTTTCACTCTGTCAATTAGGTTAGTATTGTGGAGTAACTACAATGTTGCTGATCCATCTTCAGTTTCCTCATCACAACCATTAAACTCTGTAACTGTTTTAAAATTACCATTGGCCTAATGGTGAAATCCCTGAGCAGTTTCCTTCTTCTCCTGAAACTGAGTTAGGAAGGACGCCTGACTGGGTGCGTTGATACACCATCCAAAGCCTAATTAATAACATTATGGGGTATTGTGTGTAGATCAGTGATACAGAATCTCAATTTAATCCATTTGAAATTGAGGCTGTAACACAACAACATTTGGTAAAGTGAAGGGGTGGGAATACTTTCCGAAGGCAATGTAAGTGTCCACTCGTAACACCTTACAGTAGCTCACACCACCTGTCTCTCCTCTTTCCTTACTCCTTCTCCTGGCATCTTTCCTTTGCCCATCCCCATTGTGGGTTCCCTCTCCATCACCTGTAGGGGCGGATCACTGTCACACATGAGTCATTCAGATGTATGAGTCATGGCCATCTCTATCAATTATCTGCTGACATGTTTTTCTCTGACTCCCACACATGACAGATGATGATGTGTACTTAACGATTGCACAGACATACCATGCAGCCCTCCTCATCTCCTTCTACTGTGTAGCAGATATTACTCACAGTTAATTTAGACTACATTATCACAATCCATTTAGACTACATTATCACAGTGCATTTAGGCTACATTATCACAGACATTTCCTAGGATGGGTGTGCTTCTATTCAGAGTCACAGGTTTGGTGACTATGCTAAAACAATTGTGCACTGGTAGAGCAGCTGTCAGAGGAGAGAGAGATCTTTCTCTCTCTCTCCTGGGTGCTCTTATCTGTCTCTCTCCCCATGTGTTGTATATGTTTCATCAGACCACTGCAGATGTCTGAAGGAGTTTTCACTCTCATTTTAATCTTCTTCCCCTGAGAGCTCATAAATCCACTTTCCATTATTTAGTTTTTTCTCTAATAACAGCATGGGAGTCCTTCACTGTTGTCTGGCGCTCCAAGGATGCTCTGCCTGACACTGGCCTTGAGTCAGACAACCTGCCTGGGAGATGGTAGCTTATATATGCATGCATGTCACATGAAGCAGGCAAATGCAGAAGCTGATGGATTTGGCCCAGATCTGTGTTTTTACGATAGGATCTATTGTAGGTATTTGTGATATTTACGTTGTTTATTCTGACATTTACTTACAGCCACTGGATTCACGCTACAGTAGTGTTTGAGTTTGGCAAAGTTCTGTCGATATGGAGATGAGTAGCCTAGATTTTATTTCTAGACAGCAAGGGTTGTTTATAATTTGAGTTGTTCTGATTTGGGGCTTTTTGATGCCTCTGGCACCATGTAAAGTGTAAGGGTCTTACAATGTTGTTTTCTCTAGCGTTCCATCTTGTCCAATGTCCTAGACTACCAGTGAACAGTAGGATTCAAATTATGAGGTGTCAATAATCTAGTCTACAGGGTAGGACTCCAGATTACTTTGTTGTTGTAGGATGCAGATGGCAGAGTTGTGGAGATCTAGGTGACCGTGGCGGGTGTCTCAGACACCAGGCTCCAGCAGCTCTGAGATGTCTGTAACACTGCTGCTCTCACTGAGAGACTTGTCTGTCTGTTCCGCCTGTCCTCTCTCTCTGAGCTCATTAAAATCCACATAATGATTGCACCCCAGGAATATGTCTGCCTCTGCTGGTACTGGTCAATTTATTTCCTCTTGCTGCCTGTGACTGATGGTACCAACACGGGGGAGGAGCGGAGGGAAGTGAAGTGCGTCATCGTTTTTCTCCCTCCACTGCTAAAAATAACTCAGTCCTCCAATTGCTTGGGCCTGTGTTTCCACAGCGACCATAGAAATGTAATTCATAGCTTCCTGTCGGGGGAGGGGGGGTCACAACGGTTTATCTCTCTATCCGTCTCACACTCTCAATCTATTCCCATACATAACTTCACATCTCTGTAGAATCTCTCCATCTTTGTTTCCATATCTCTTTGTCAGTGATAAGTTATTTTATCTCTGCCTGCATCACAACTATAATTGTCTACAGTATCTCTACCTCATCTTCTCGTCCATAATGGAAACTGTATGACTGTCCGAGGGCATGAAAGGAAAGAACACATTCCGCCCTTCAAATCAATCATCATGTCTTCTCCACTTGCAGATTTATAGAGTCAATGCTATTTTAAGAATATGGCTTTGTAAGCAAATGCCTGAATGAATGGAACAAATTCAGTGCTGCTCCCTCTAACCATCCCTACCACCCTCTGTCTGTACAGATGACTCTGGAGACGAGGCCCCTGTGCCCCAGCCTGACCGAGCCCTGACCCAGGGGGCTCTGAAGACCCTGGCCAGTAAGCTGGACGACCTGAGCACCTGCAACGAGCTAATCGGCAAGCACGGCGCCGCCCTGCAGCGATCCCTCAGCGAGCTCGAGGACCTGCGCACGGCCACTGACGGCACCGACAAACTCAAGACTGTCAACGAGCGTGCCACACTCTTCCGCATCACCTCCAATGCTATGATCAATGTGAGGACCGACTCACTTTGCTAACACTTTGCCAACATTTCAGTACAGCGCCTACTGGCTACTTCAATCGATTTTTCAGTATAACCAATGCTAGTAGTCATCCTACTGCTTTGATCAATACAACAATAAGAACTCTTAATGCCATGATCAATAGGAGTGTTTATTATATTGGACTGTGTGTTGTACCTATTGGACTGTGTGTTGTAACTTTAGAGGTGTCATTGATATATTGTCACCTCTGTGGCTGCCCTCTCCTCTGTATGGTCTCAGGCCTGTAGGGACTTCCTGGACGTAGCAGAGACACACAGCCGGAGGTGGCAGAGAGCCCTGCAGTATGAGAGAGAACAGCGCCACCACCTGGAGGAGACTATTGAACAGCTAGCCAAGCAGCACAACAGCCTGGAGAGGGCTTGGAGAGAGGCTCCCAGCACACACCCAGGTCAGAGGTGCGCACAAACACCAGTCTGTTCTCTCATATTTGATTAAGATTAGAAAACACTCAATGGTTTAAGCTCCTACCGTGATGGTAGTTTGGTGCAGTTTATTGCTTGGTATGGATTGGAATCTCACAAGAAACTGTCCCTCCTCTGGTCATCCCTGGCACTGCATTCATAGTGGGATGTCGCTGGTTTATCTTTCAGAATTTCATTTATTGTAGCATAAATTAACTCCGGTTTGAGAAATAAGATCTACACAAACAAAACACCCTAACTCAAACTGTAATTATCCTGTGTACCTGGCAGACGGAGGTGAGAGAACGCAGGAGGGTGACGCCAGTGATGAGAATGAAGACACAGAGTTCTTTGATGCCATGGAGGACTCCCCTGCCTTCATCACAGTGACCGCCTCTGACCACACCCAGCACAGGTCAGTCAGGGTCACTGGGATGAAACCCTGATGAAGGAAGCTTGCTGTTGAAACATTAGTTATTACATGTGTTGCATCGGATTCAGAACCAGTCCGGGTCACTGACCTGATCTCTACTGATCATGGGGCCAAGTAGAGTTCATTCATATAGTTATGTAATATGACGATGCTAGCATAATTCATTAGGCTTTATTATGTATAATGAATTCATTTGACTGTGTTTTGTGTATATGGTAGTTGTAGTGTGTTTGTGTTTCAGACGCTCCGGCAGTAACCAGAGTATCATGAGTGGAGGATTACCCAATAGTGAATGGAGCCACAATGAGAATGTGAGTCTGCAGTCTTATGCTTTACCACCTCTTTACATACAGAGGTTTAGTAAACCATAGGCAAGGTTATCTTACCTTAGGGCAGGGATCATCAACTAGATTCAGCCACGGGCCAATTTGTTTTTTATGAGTATCTGGTTGAGGGGGCCGGAACCTAATTACAAATCATCTGTATTATTGTAAATTAACTGCCAATTAACCACAATAAATTAAAACCTATTCAATTTAAATCTTGCTTACATTTGTATACGGTCACATGTGTCTCTATTATGTGTGGGAATACGTTTTTTTCTCAGAAAACTTGGGGGGCCAAATAAAAGCGCCCGTGGGATACCAGTTGGGGAACCCTGCCTCAGGGATTGTATGATACAATACTTTAGGGTGAAATAATATTTGTTGAGGTCTATCCTGTAATACCTCTGCTTACCTGATTAACTGTGGTTGACCATGCATGTGTTCCTCAGGACTCTGGCTCCAACAACGTCCAGCTGCGTAGAGTTAGACGGAGCCGCATCCCAAACAAACCCAACTACTCCCTCAACCTGTGGAGCATCATGAAGAACTGCATCGGCAAGGAGTTGTCCAAGATCCCCATGCCTGTAAGAGAAACGAGAAGTGATTATACGGTCTGTACTAGTGTTTGTGTATTAAACGCAGGATGCAACTCCAACGTGTGTCTGCCTGCATGTGTGACCTCAGGTAAACTTCAACGAGCCCCTGTCGATGCTGCAGCGTCTAACTGAGGATCTAGAATACAGTGACCTGCTGGACCGGGCGTCTCGCTGCGAATCGTCTCTGGAGCAGATGTGCCTTGTGGCAGCCTTCTCTGTGTCCTCCTACTCCACCACCATCCACCGCACTGCCAAGCCCTTCAACCCCCTGCTGGGGGAGACCTACGAGCTGGACCGGCTGGATGACTTCGGCTACCGCTCCATCTGCGAACAGGTCAGACACAACGAACACCCCGGCACACTCTCTGAAGCATGTCTAAGATGCACAGAGACAAACAGAATGGCCCACGCACTACTAACAATGTCACCCTCCTCCTCCTGCTCTCTCAGGTCAGTCACCACCCCCCAGCCGCCGCCCACCATGTGACGTCACAACGAGGCTGGACCCTGTGGCAGGAGATCACTATCGACAGCAAGTTCAGAGGGAAATACATCTCTGTAATGCCATTAGGTGAGCCGTGCATACCCAGTACGTACATTGTCCTCCAATATGCACTAAATACTGGTTACATATACAGAATCATGTCACATGGCTATTTCAAATCCATATTAATTAGACATTTTGTATAACATTGTTTATTTGAATGATCTTTCTCTCTAGGCTGCATCCACCTGCAGTTCCACTCCAGTGGGAATCACTATGTGTGGGGAAAAGTCACCTCCACGGTGCACAACATCATAGTGGGCAAACTGTGGATTGACCAGGTGAGTGTCTCACATATTTAATGTGTGTTTGTATATCTGTATACAGTCCGTTTGTCCCTATTGTTTATATACAGATGTAGGATGAAAAAAAAAGACCTATATTGTCACAGCTATGTAATCCTGCAGCAACAGGATTTGAACATTTAATCCTTAATGGTGTTTGATTGGTGGTTAGGCTATTGGCTGGCCAAAATTAGGCTGCATGAAAAGTGCAATACTCTTAATGTAACTGTGGGTTTTCAGTGAATTTATGTAAAACACAAAGTTGTTCTGCATTTCCTGCGGCGCATGACAATTTTCAGCAACAAAAGAGTGATCAAATGAAGTGCGGCACAGGAGGTTGGGGCAGCTTCATTGAGGAGGACGGGGTCACAGTAATGACTGGGGTGGAATGGTATCGAATACATCAAACAAATCAAATCAAATGTATTTATAAAGCCCTTCTTACATCAGCTGATGTCTCAAAGTGCTGTACAGAAACCCAGCCTATAACCCCAAACAACAAGCAATGCAGGTCTAGAAGCACGGTGGCTAGGAAAAACTAGAGAGGAACCAGGCTATGAGGGGTGGCCAGTCCTCTTCTGGCTGTGCCGGGTGGAGATTATAACAGAACATGGCCATAATGTTCAAATGTTCATAAATGACCAGCAGGGTCAAATAATAATAATCACAGTAGTTGTCGAGGGTGCAACAGGTCAGCACCTCAGGAGTAAATGTCAATTGGCTTTTCATAGCTGATCATTCAGAGTATCTCTACCGCACCTGCTGTCTCGAGAGAGTTGAACACAGCAGGTCTGGGACAGGTAGCACGTCCGGTGAACAGGTCAGGGTTCCATAGCCGCAGGCAGAACAGTTGTAACTGGAGCAGCAGCACGGCCAGGTGGACTGGGGACAGCAATGAGTCATCAGGCCAGGTAGTCCTGAGGCATGGTCCTAGGGCTCAGGTCCTCCGATAGAGAGAGAAAGCAAGAAAGAGAGAAAATTAGAGAGAGCATACTTAAATTCACACAGGGCACTGGATAAGACAGGATATAACAGACTGGCCCTAGCCCACCGACACAAACTACTGCAGCATTAATTCTGGAGGCTGAGACAGGAGGGGTCGGGAGACACTGTGGCCCCATCCGATGATACTCCCGGACAGGGCCAAACAGGCAGGATATAACCCCACCCACTTTGCCAAAGCACAGCCCCCACACCACTAGAGGGATATCTTCAACCACCAACTTACCATCCTGAGACAAGGCCGAGTGTAGCCCACAAAGATCTCCGCCACGGCACAACCCAAGGGAGGGCACCAACCCAGACAGGAAGATCACATCAGTGACTCAACCCACTCAAGTGACGCACCCCTCCTAGGGACGGCATGGAAGAGCACCAGTAAGCCAGTGACTCAGCCCCTGTAATAGGGTTAGAGGAAGATCATCCCAGTGGAGAGAGGGGAACCGGCCAGGCAGAGACAACGACATGGTTTCCATGTGTTTGATTCCATTTGCTTCATTCCGGACATTATTATGAGCTGTCCTCCCCTCAGCAGCCTCCTGTGGTGGGTGGTGTTGTAGAGAATCTGCCTCACTCTGCTCTCTCTCATTATGTCTGCATGAATCATCAGGTCTCCATGTTTGCCAAAAACACAATCCAATCTGTTTTTTCCCGTCTATCTATCCCATCCCTCCCTGTCCTGCTTTGCTGTCCTCACTCTCAACATTGTCCCTCATGATTAATGACACCAATAGTAATGATTATGATATATTGCTAACATTGATAAACCAGAAGTATTTTGTAATAATATTGTTGACCGTGTGTCGATAATTCTGAAGCTAATTTCCACCAGGAGAATCATCAGCCTGTGGCTTGGGATAAATAGCCTGTGTTTTTCTCTTTGTAGTCTGGGGACATTGAAATAGTCAACCACAGGACCAAGGACACCTGCCACCTCAAGTTTGTCCCTTACAGTTATTTCTCCAGAGACCTCTCACGCAAGGTAAATCTATGGTTTTAGAAACAGAGGCAGTCCTTCCCACATCCTCAATGTCTCCTCCCTCCCTCTGATGTTGTGACTCCAGGTGACAGGTGTTGTAGCAGATAGCGAGGGCACGGCCCATCACATTATGTCTGGGACCTGGGACGACAAGATGGAGAGCGCCAAGATAGTGGAGAGTAGCCGGGGATGTGGAGGGTCAGAGGGCAAACAGAAGACCCTCTATCAGACCCTCCAGCCCAAAGTGCTGTGGAAG
Organism: Oncorhynchus clarkii lewisi; assembly: GCF_045791955.1. Lineage (NCBI taxonomy): Eukaryota > Metazoa > Chordata > Actinopteri > Salmoniformes > Salmonidae > Oncorhynchus > Oncorhynchus clarkii. The sequence continues at coordinate 26,850,960 of NC_092175.1, read as the reverse complement.
AAATACACTCTCCCGTAAGATCAGCCTGCCTGCATATTATCAAGTCAGCCTTAGTAAACCTATTTATACAACCATTTTGATTCCTCTCCTCTTGCTTCCTTGCGACACTTCTTACTCCCACATCACTACCCGTCGTTCCTCGCCCTCTCCCTCTCTGTCCATCCTATCTATCTGTTTCACCTCAGTGTTTTCTCTCCACTCCCCAGGGAGAATTCTGAGAACATGCACTTCTTCTCCTCCCTGGCCCTGACACTGAACGAGCCTGAGCAGGGCGTGGCTCCGACTGACAGCCGCCTGAGGCCCGACCAACGGCTGATGGAGGCGGGGCTGTGGGACGAGGCCAACGCCCACAAACAGCGTCTGGAGGAACGACAGAGGCTGGAGAGGAGGAAGAGGGAGGCACAAGCAACACAGGTCCTGGAAGAAGGTGAGGAGGGTAGTGGAAGGACTTGATAAAGGACATCTCAAGAGAGATTACAGTATAGAAACTAGGAAGCAAAAGTGTGACAATTGCAATACAGTGTATGTCAGCAAGATGTTACCCATATTGAGTTACATATGTGTATGTTTGTGTCTCTGACTCCTTAGGCCAAGACATTGAGGGCTTCCAGCCACTGTGGTTTGAGAGGAGGACAGATGATTCAACGGGGGAGAGCACTTACGTGTACAGAGGTGGATACTGGGAGGCCAAAGACAAACAGGACTGGAGCCAATGCCCTGAGATCTTCTAAGGCTCCACCCCTGGGACTGTGACATCACTGGAGGGCAGAGCTGAGGGACTGATGGACAAGCAGAGGGAGGGGTCCACATGCTGCAAACACATTAACATGTGGCCAACTCTTTGTCCATGTGTGTGTATTTGTGTGTGTTCCAGAAAGACGGAGCCCTCCATGCCAAACTTCAAGAACATTCTCTGTCCCCATCACTGACCAGTGTGTTTCGCAAGCATGGCCTCGTGTGTGTGTGTGTGTGTGTGTGTGTGCGTGCGTCAACAGAGTAAGTTAGAGAGACAACCTATTTGAGATATTTTGATTAAGAGTTACAAAATAGAGCTATTGCATGGAAACCCATATTTATTTGAGGTGGTATGTCTAGTGGTGCCTGGTGCCCCATTGATCTGGTAATAAGGTAATAACTACCGTAAGTGTATAATATTATAGAATAATATTGGGACAATTGTATGGATAAGTAGGGGGGAAAGTGAAAGAGGTTGTGTTTTGGTTCTAGGATGTCCTGTTCCAGTCTGAGCAACTATCTCCAATATATACCAAGGGTACAAAACATTAGGAACACCTTCTTAATATTGAGTTGCACCACCTGCTGCCCTCAGAACAGCGTCAATTCGTTGGGGCATGGACTACAATGTGTCAAGCGTTCCACAGGGATGTTGGCTCATGTTGACTCCAATGCTTCCCACAGTTGAGTCAAGTTGGCTGGATGTCCTTTGGGTGGTGGACCATTCTTGATACACACAGGAAACTGTTAAGCATGAAAAACCCAGTAGCATTGCAGTTCTTGACACAGGGAAACCGGTGTGACTGGCACCTACTACCATACCCTGTTCAAAGACGCTTACATATTTTGTCTTGCACAATCACCCTCTGAATGGCACACATACACAAACCGTGTCTCAAGGCTTGAAAATCCTCCTTTAACCTGTCTCCTCTCTTCCAGCTACACTGATTTGAAGCAGATTATTTTTAGGTGACAGCAATAAGGGATCAAAGCTTTCACCTGGATGCCGTGTCATGGAAAGAGCAGGTGTTCCTAATGTTTTGAATACTTTACATATCTATATGTAACTATGCATATCTATATGTAACATTGTGCAGTGCCAGTGTTTCCTTCCGTTGCGACAGCTAGGCACTCCCCAGATTTGTAACTTAACAGTGCATTTCTGCAGTGCATGAAAACACCCATGTAGTGGACGCTGATATCACTGAATACTTTTGATCTGTACAGACCTCATCTCAGAAACCAAGAACTAAAGTCTTTACCAGTTACATGCGTCTTTCCATGAGCGATTAGTACAGACCAAAAACTGTAGGGGAATTTTGAGTATGTAAGAAGCTACTCACGATTATGATCATTCGTAAACGATATCGATTGTGTTCTGATGTCTTGATTTCTCAAATGTTGATGAGGGTGCATTAGGAACAGACAAAATGTTAAATCTTAACAAATGATTTCACCCTGTGCAATGAAATGTTTCAATGTCTTATATATTTTTTTAAATATTAAGAAATCGTCTGAATTATACTATAGGATGTGTAATGTCGAGTTGCACAGTGCAAAGGAGGTGTGTACTCCAAATATTACACATCTTTGTGTTTGACTGCAGGCATTTAAACATGCACCATCAATGAACTCAGACCAGTGTTGTGGCACCACTTGTAGCTAATGCATGGTTTAATGTGCTCATGCACTGCTGCCTAGTATTAATTAGGCATTAGCCTCAATAGTCGTTTCTAGACTTCACTCACAGAAGAACATCGCGTGAATTCACCTCTTGTGCCCTAGGTCTTCGAAAATTTACTTTTTTTTGCTTGAACAAACAAACTGTCTCAATGTGGTCTTTGTAAACATCCACAGTGTTATCAGAGATGGTCTATAATGTAGTAACCAGCTTTGGTGTCATGCAGTTCTCAACTCAAGACATAGATGAAAAATAAATTAGACAAGTTGAAGACTCAAGCCAAGAGGAGATTTCCCCTGGGACAGTCTGTCTGATCTGGGCTAGCCGGTCTAAAGGGGCTGCACACTCCACATTACTCGTTTGACGTCATCTTGGCTCTGGCACACATGTATTCAAGGTATCACTCAATAAAAGCAATTCAATCTAATTATGTGCACTTTATTGGCTTGCCAGATTTGTAATCATGATAAATGTTCATCTTCAACTGACCTCAACCTGAGGATGAAAAATACTTTTTCTGTTTTTAATGTTGCTTGCAGTTGCACTTACATCCAGCAGGTGCCACTATAGCCTACATTTTTATATTGCTGATGTAATGCCATGTTCACTTAAAGTTTAAAAAAGCTTCATTCTGACATCGGGCTTGAATTGTCAAATGCCATGTAAGTATTCAAGCATAGTATGGCTTGAAAGCAGATTGGTGTGGCTACAAGTGGTATTCAGGTGGTCTAATAATTCAAATACAATTGTTCATGTGTTAGGCTATAGATATGATTAGAAAAATGAAATGCAATTGCATTGTAAACAGTGAATAGGTAATTGCCTTGTTCACATGATACCATGATTTGAAATATCCTGGATGTACATACACAACCATAAGATGTTTAATGCTTAATATGGCACAGAATTTAGGATTACATAACCTAGGATAACCTTAGAGAATGGAATATCCTAGTGTTCCTGTGTCTTCTTATAAAATATGATTTTGTAATTAAGCATTACAGTAATTATATCTGAACAAATGTGAAAGTCTGCACAGTTTGTTGCTGATCAGTCAACATACTGTCCTTTTGGCTGTTTTAAGGCGGTGGTGTAGTGCTCACTGGCTAGATAACATCTGTACTGTATTCTACACTGAGAACAGAATGTTCCAAACTGAGGCAGAGTATCATGCATTCCGTTTTTCACATACAACTCCTCACTAGGGGTGGGAATGCAAGGTGGTGTGGTAAAGTGGGGAACAATCTCACTGCGATTTCTGTCCCATGTGCTATATTTGCATTGGTGGATTGTTTGTTTTTTAATACAGTCAGTAGATCAACATTTGTTCACTGTGCACATTGAGTGCTCTGTTTAGGTTCATTCATATTTGTGCAGACATGTTTTATTAAGTGTTATATAAAAACGCCTTTAGAGGAAGTGTGCTGTATATGCTGACACTGCATAATAAAGTAACGCTTCTTATTCCTCTCAGTTGCATTTCAGTATGTGTTTCACTCTGCAGCTCCTCCGTACTTCTCTATCGGCAGGTTTCTAGGTGAGACCTATTTCTATCTAGACGTGTAGCCATATGGCCATAGACTGATATTTTATACTGTTCAGGGACCAACGTGGGCAACGCATAAGTGTCAAAGATATAAGTTGGATAGCCCTAAGAGGCAAGCAAAGCAAGTAAGCTGTGAGTGTGTGATGTTTTCTGTAGTTTTTACCTAAGCTTAGCCCACTGTAAAAGTTATAGGCATGAGCTCTTGCCCAGGCTGAGGCAAACTTTTCTTTGTTACTGTCCCAGTAAACAAAGAGGGGGGGGTTGTTTTATCAGACTGTGGCTCCTGGTGTGGACATGAGGTGGGGGGTAGGAAAAAAAAGGATAAAAGTGGAACATGTTTTGAGTGAATATGGAGTGGAGGATCGCACAGAACTTTTGGAAGAGCTACAGAAGAAAATTGAATGTGAGGAGAGTGAGGATGAATTAACTGCGGTGGAAGGTGCGGTGAAGACCGTCGAATTTGAGCCTTGTCCTGATGATGGCAAAGATGATTCTGTCCCAGTGGGAGTAAGATTTTTGGAGAGCATGGATCCATGCCTTCAGGGAGATCCATATGTGGTGTAAGGTTGGGTGGAGAAGAAGTTGGGGGATGTTCGGTCGGTGAAAGTGACTCAAAGTGGAATTGTGTAAATTTTTTGTGTTTCTGCCATCCAGAGGGAGTGTGTGCTCCACACCACGTGACTGGGGACAAGAACTGTGACTTGCTTTCCTCTCCGGAGCAGGGCAGAAGTGATAACTGGAGTGCCGTTACGTGTTGTGGAGGATCAACTCAAGTTGAAGATGCCCAGTGTCTGACAGCCACCGCTAGGTGCAACGCAGATCCGATGGAGAGCGTGGTGAAACAGATAAGACACTGTCTGTACTACTGAGTTATGATGCAGAGTCTTTACCAGATGAAGTCAAGTTAGAATGTGTCAGTTAACCCATGAGAGCTTTTGTCCCGAATCCGTTACGGTGTTTTAGGTGTCAAGCTTATGGTCATGTGGCAGCAGTGTGTAGGAGGGAGATTCTTAGATGTGAGTGCAGGAGGACAGGAGACAAAGGAGTGTGTAGTATTGGTGGAAAATGTTGTGTTTGTAAACTAGGGGTACTGGAGATCAGAGGTGTCCAGTGAGAGAAAACCCTGTGAGTAGGTCAAAGGCCAATAGAGAGTGATAGGAATAACATGTGCTTCATTAAGGTTGTTTTTTTGGCGTTCATGGCCATGGTTGTCAATTGTACAGCAGGAATGGAACATTAATCACAGAGGATAGATGTTGTGGTGGCAGCTGCAGAGAAGTACTTGGGCATACAAGATTTTACTGCAAAATAGTTACCAGACGTTTTGAACTATAGTGTCCCGTCCTCCCAGGCTGCAGGCCTGGAGTAGGATCAGATAGGGCCAAAGTAGTGGAATAGTGGTGAGGTTGTAATGGGTGCAGGGATAGTTGGTAGGGCAATTTTTTCACAAAGTGTAATGAATTCATACTACAGAATAGTAGGCTGATGCACAGTCAATACTGTAGGTGGCAGCAGAAGATTTTTTTTTTACCTTTATTTAACAAGGCAAGTCAGTTAAGAACAAATTTGTATTTACAATGACGGCCTACCAAAAGGCAAAAAACCTCCTGCGGGAATGGGGGCTGGGATAAAAAAAAATTATATTGAACAAAACACACATCACGACAAGAGTTACTCCACAAAACTACATAAAGAGAAACCTAAGACAACAACATAGCATGGCAGCAACACATGACAACACAGCATGGTAGCAACACAACATGGCAGCAACACAAGATAGTAGCAGCACAAAACATGGTACAAATATTATTGAGCACAGACAACAGCACAAAGCAAGAAGGTAGAAATAACAATACATCACGCGAAGCAGCCACAACTGTCAGTAAGAGTGTCCATGATTAAGTCTTTGAATGAAGAGATGGAGATAAAACTGTCCAGTTTAAGTGTTTTTTGCAGCTCGTTCCAGTCGCTAGCTGCAGCGAACTGAAAAGAGAATCGACCCAGGGATGTGTGTACTTTGGGGACCTTTAACAGAATGTGACTGGCAGAACAGGTGTTGTATGTGGAGGATGAGGGCTGCAGTAGGTATCTCAGATAGGGGGGAGTGAGGCATACGTTTTTTTAAATAAATAAGCATCAACCAGTGGGTCTTGCGACAGGTATACAGAGATGACCAGTTTACAGAGGAGTATAGAGTGCAGTGATGTGTCCTATAAGGATCATTGGTGGCAAATCTGAAGGCCGAATGGTAAAGAACATCCAGCCGCTCGAGAGCACTTTTACCTGCCGATCTATAAATTACGTTGCTGTAATCTAGCATAGGTAGGATGGTCATCTGAATCAGGGTTAGTTTGGCAGCTGGGTTGAAAGAGGAGCGATTACGTTAGAGGAAACCAAGTCTAGATTTAACCTTAGCCTGCAGCTTTGATATGTGCTGAGGGAAGGAAAGTGTACCCTCTAGCCATACTCCCAAATACTTGCATGAGGTGACGACCTCAAGCTCTGAACCTTCAGAGGTAGTAATCACACCGGTGGGGAGAGGGACATTCTTCTTACCAAACCACATGACCTTTGTCTTGGAGGTGTTCAGAACCAGGTTAAGGGCATAAAAAGCTTGTTGGACACTAAGAAAGCTTTGTTGTAGCGTTTAACACAAAACCCGGAGAAGGGCCAGCTGAGTATAAGACTGTATCATATGAATATAAATGGATAAGAGAGCGTCCTACTGCCTGAGCTGTTGTTTATGTAAATTGAGAAGAGCGTGGGGACTAGGATCGAGCCTTGAGGTACTTCCTTGGTGACAGGCAGAGGCTGAGACAGCAGATGTTCTGACTATACACTGCACTCTTTCAGAGAGGTAATTAGCAAACCAGCCCAGACACCTCAGAGAATCCAATACTCCTTAGCCGGCCCACAAGAATGGAATGGTCTACCGTATCAAAAGCTTTGGCCAAGTCAATAAAAATAGCAGCACCAGATTGCATACCAGAGAATACTAGACATCAAGAAAGCCAGTCAGTTGATTATTGAGAAGTTTTTCCAACACTTTTGATAATTAGGGCAAAATAAATAAATAAAATATAATAACAATAATAAGAGGGTGATTGCAGCAGAAATACTTTTGAGGAGATGAGAAACTCCATTGGAATCGTATTTACGCCCGTCGTGTGTAAATTTGCCCATACGTTGTCAATTGGCCGCGCGGTGCATTCTGGGTGATTCCCGGACAGGGAGATCGCTCCATCAAGGAGTAAATGGAAGTTATTTGGGCGTTAGCTCAAAAAAACAACATTAGCATGACTTACGTGAACAAGAGGTACAACGTTACAAACCTTTTCCGATATATGTGATAATGAACTTGTTCTCTGCAATATCGTATAGCTTTGAAATCGTGACATTGCGTTCTTTCGAAGAAAATAAGCACGTTTTTCGACTCATACCCTGGCTTTTAGAAGGGATTGCTTGACGATTAGTTTAGCAACCGCGTGACACAGCATGAAAACGTGAACGCGATTGGTCAACAGTCTGCTGGGCGGAGCGTTATGTTTCTCCATTCATTTCCCGCAGGGATTCTTATCTCTTCCTTTAATTAAGAAATATAAATGCAATTCAAGAGGCTTTATTGGCATGGGTTATATGTTAACATTGCCAAAGCAAGTGAAATTGATAAACAAAAGTGAAATAAACAAAGTGAACAGTAAATATTACACTCACACAAGTTCCAAAAGAATAAAGAAATGTCATATGTCATATTATGTCTATATACAGTGTTGTAATATCTCTGATTGCAGAGTTGTAACAATATCTATTGGTTGCAGTTAGAGAGCAGTGACGTGAGCGGTACAGCTGATCGGGCGATAACGGGGCACTGAGGCAGATGAGCAGTCAGCTCAGCTCGTTCGCCTGGGATGTTTTTTGTGATGTTACCAAGACAAAGATACACAACTACAGAGGTAAATGTAACCAAAAGTCACAACTAATAGTCATTAATGCCGTTATGCTGCCGCGTGATGTTACGTTTGGGGAACATGGTTCACGTTCGCTATTTTAGCTGGTCAATTGTTGCAGTGGGCAACATTAGCTGGCGATTCTGTGATCGTTTATCAGGCCTTTCTGATCCGACAGTACGTTTGAATCGGACTTGTTTAGATATACGGGTAGTTTATATAATAAATTAAGCTGATAGAATAGGCACAGAGTTTCTAAACCCAGAGACGCAACATCGCGAGACTTCCTGGAACGCTTGTCAACCAGACCGGGGTTTGAGAAGTTAAAAAATATATATCATTAGCTGTTAATTTTCGCAATCTAAAGGCACAACCTCGATTGGAGCCAATGTCTTAAGTAGTTGAACATGTTATTACTCCAACCTCGTGAAAGTCACACCTTTGTGTTGATGGCGTGCGCATGCGCAGTTCGGCGCTAGACGACCGTTTGACCCGATGACTTATTTCTGCGCATGAGTTTAGCTAACCAACATCGCCACGACATATTCGATATTTGGTGGATATTGATTTTCTCATCAATACCTATTGAACCAAGCATGTCATTGCTATGAAGATGGTATATTCTGAATCAGGGGTGGATGGAGAGAAATCATCACCTTTTTATTTACTTTTATTGTTATTTTTAAATAATACGATTTTGGATTTCAATCTTCAATACCTCTTACACCTAGTGTGCCATGACCATTATTGTAAAAATGTATTAGGAAAAAAATGTGTCCATCCTTCCCGGATTCAGAATATATAATTTTAATAGTCAGGGCACGCTTTGTGTAAGAGCTATTGAAGATTGAAAACCAATGAAAATCAAAATACATTTTAACAACAACAAAAAAGTGGTGGATTTTTGTTACTCGTCCAATGACTCCGAATATATCATTTGAATAGTCATGGCACGCTTTGTGTAAGTGCTATTGAAGCTTGAAAGCAAATAAAAAATAAATACATTTCAACAACAACAAAAGACGGTGGATTTTTTGTCCACTCCCTCACTCAGAATATATCATTTGAATTGTCGTGGCACGCTTGGTGTAAGAGATGTTACATTGAAAGCTATATATATATATATATAAAATACATTTTAAAAAGTGTGGATTTTCTCCATCCATCCAATACAGAATATACCATCTTCATAGTCATCGCATGCTTTGACGAGAGAACCTTATATCCAATACAAACTAGTTTTACCTCCGTACTTCACGGATGACGCAAAGCATGTGAAATAGGGCGTAATGATGACGCTAGGTCCGTGCACTCATTTCGCTGTGTAGGACCTTGCGGGGCCTCATCTTTTCAATGTGTGAACAATGTATGTATAGGAATTGCCGTAGTTCCGCTGATAGGACGAGACCCCTCGCATGAAGTAAGTTTCTATCTATGGGCATTACTTGCAACTGTAGCCGCTGCAAGAGCGAGTGGCCGTTTGATTTCCGGGCCGGCGACGTAATTCATGGCAAACAACGGTAGGATAAATATAGCCAGCTGAATGTAGCCAATATAATACTATTTGAAAACTTTTCTGTGTCATCATTTGGGGATTTTAAATTGTAACCAATCACGGACGCACCAGTAGAGGATGTAGGAGAGTCCGCAGTTCTCCAAGGAAGAACAATCTCCTGCTACCCACCACTTCGCACTTGTCTTGCTCGCTAGCTAGCATCTGTCACTACTATTTGGTTACACAACCATCTCCTATGCAAAACAGTAACACGTGTCTCAGCGTGGTGTAAAAAATCCGTGTTTACCTCAGCAAAACAACACAGAAAACTATGGATATGTAATCGACAGAATAGTCTCAAGTAAGTTAGTTAGCTAAGGTTAGATCTATTTTGAGAGACGATTATCAGGATGAGAGACATTTTATACAGCTGAAAACGGCTAGCTAACGCCGACCATATCGAAAAGGGTTACGCAATCGGGACAGTTTGTGCAGACACGAATGTGATGTTCTTGCATTACGAAGTCAAGATGTGTTTGTCTTACAGAAAAGAGGATGAAAAGAACATGATTAGCACCGATGGCCTCTCTAAATGCGAGGCGACACGGCGCAAGACGGGGAAAAGGCCACTGGGGGAGATGCTGCACCTTCTGTCCGCTGTCATTGTCTGGCTTGTGACGGGGACAACCATCTCCAGTCTTAACAAATGGATATTTGCAGTGTACAACTTCAGGTACCCCTTACTGCTATCGGCCCTGCACATGTTGACAGCAATAGTGGTGGACTTTTGGCTTATTAAACTTCGAATGCTCCAGCACAAAGGCGGTGTTGACAAGCATAAGGACCTTACCAACAGCGCCAAATGGAAGGTGTTTCTATTGAGCTTGACATTTTGTGCCAGCATTGCGTTTGGCAACGTGGGTCTGAACTATGTCCAGCTGTCATTTGCCCAAATCATCTACACCACCACGCCAATCTTCACCCTGGCGATTTCCACCCTTATCTTGGGCAAGCAGCATCACATCCTCAAATACACGGCCATGATGCCCATCTGTCTGGGAGCCTCGTTCAGCATCATGGGCGAGGTCCAGTATGACCAGACCGGTTGCTTCTTCGTGTTCGCTGCGACAATGTTGAGAGGTGTCAAAACCATCCAGCAAAGTGAGTAAAGTCCCAGCTGCTACCTTTTTATTATGCTTTTATAATAGTTATTATGTTGCATTTCTGATGGGTGTTGACACATTGTCTGTATAACTGGGGTAGGCCTAAGCAATTAACGTATGGGTGTTATGTTGGAATAAATCAGAATGTCCCTGTGTACTTCAAGAGAGTGGAAAATAATGCCCCTAACTGAAATACTCTATCAGTGTAGTTTTGGTGTTCCCTTCAATCCTATGTTCATATTAAACTTCCCACACTGCAGTTAGGGTTGGAACATTTCACTGATGCTCTGAGTCACTCCTCAAGTGACACACCCAGTCTAGCTAGAGATGTTGTGTTGCCTGTTGCTAAGGAAACTTTCAAAACTACTGACAAGAGTTTACCCATGGAAAACGTATCAAAAAGGACTAGTCCCTGCCTGGTAAACCGGTTCGAGCCTATGTTTCCTCTAATTCTTTTCACCACTGAGCAAATTTCAGGTCTGCTGAGTGCGAACTTTCTGTGCAACTTCTGGCTCACGTTTACTGTGAACACTGAGTCTGTACTCGCTTTAAGTTAGTTTTAACGGTGGTCAAGTAGTCTACTGTGGCTATTTGATCATAATGTAGGCCTACCATCAAAAACTATGGAGACATTAACATTTTAACATGGAAATAGCTGTTCTATCATTCATCCTACAGTAGCAACCAATGTGTGGTGTTCAATGTAGGCCTACATTCCATGAGACTTTTGAAGAAAAAAACATGCACGGCTTGACATTAACCTGTTTATCCACTTGTCCTTCAGACAAGGAGGTGACTGAAAATGTTGTTGTGGTGTTTGATGCAAGAAACTACTTTACAAAATAAAATGTATAATTATTCCCATATAACTGCCCCTTTAGGACAAAAAAATATATATTTACCTGACTGGCTTTTCAAGGATGTCTAGAAATGTACAAGTTTGGTGCTCTTGTAGGAACCAATCACTCTCCCATTGCTGCCTACAAATTATCTATAACTGGGCTAATAACTTACTAACTAGCAAAGGATAGAACAACAGTTAAGGATATATGTAACAGTTCAGTAAGGGCACCTCCTCCCAGCTGCCCACTGCACTGAGGCTAGGAAACACTGTCACCACCGATAAATCCACGATAATTGAGAATTTCATTAAGCAATTCTCTGGCCATGCTTTCCACCTGGCTACCCCTACCCCGGTCAACAGCCCTGCACCCCCCACAACAACTTGCCCCCCCCCCATTTCTCCTTCACCAAATCCATATAGCTGATGTTTGTCGTGGAGAATCGTTACAAAATAGAACACTTACAAGAACTTGTGAATTCAATATAGGCTTTTAATACAAACATATCAGAAGCCTAGATGGTCTGCGGAACACACCCTTTTCCAGAGCACTGGCTCTGTATTTATACACATACAACATATGAGTCCATCCCACATGCAAATGAAGTTACTTCCCTCAGTCCATCTGCCACTTTTATCTTTCAATCTGTGCTTCCTGCTTGTTCACGCCCAATAACGCTCATATATGCTTTCAGTTAAGTTATAATGGTGGCAGGACCTCTTCATATCCCAAAAATAATACATGCCCATCTTATCCTATGGGCCCCTTATGTTTAGCTTGGTGTGTTCTTTGGTATGTCTGTCCTTATTAGGACTAGTAGACTATGTCTCTTCTCTTCATGTCCTAAAAATATATGTCCTATGTCTATAGTCCATCTGTTGGTCATTTTGCTGACCCCCTCCTTTGTGTGTCCCTCTGACCTTGGTATGTCCAGCTGTCCTGTCCTCATGGCCTTACTTTGGTTTCCTGTCCTATACAATAGACAATGCATTTTTCCCTAAACATTTATGCATTTTATAGCTTTGGCCATTACGTCTGTTATTTCTTGGTTTCCTGTTTTTACCAGAATGGCAAATGCACTCTATCTTCCTCTTGTGGTCTAATGTACACCTTTGCTCTACAGTATTATGTTTGTCCCTATATGTACAGCTTGCTCCCACATGTTCTGAAAGAGTGGCAAAATCTGGACCCCTGTAAATCAGCCGGGCTTGACAATCTGGGCCCTCTCTTTCTAAAATGCCCCTATTACTAGCATGTTCAACCTCTTTCGTATCATCTGAGATCCCTAAAGATTGGAAAGCTGCCGCGGTTATCCCCCTCTTCAAAGGGAGAGATACTCTAGACCCAAACTGCTACAGACCTATATCTATCCTACCCTGCCTTTTCTAAGGTCTTCAAAAGCCAAGTTAACAAACAGATCACTGACCATTTCGAATCCCACCGTACCATCTCCGCTATGCAATCTGGTTTCCGAGCTGGTCATGGGTGCACCTCAGCCACGCTCAAGGTCCTAAACGATATCATAACCGCCATCGATAAGAGACGATACTGTGCAGCTTTATTCATCAACCTGGCCAAGGCTTTCAACTCTGTCAATCACTACATTCTTATCACCAGACTCAACTGCCTTGGTTTCTCAAATGACTGCCTCGCCTGGTTCATCTACTTCTCAGACAGAGTTCAGTGTGTCAAATCAGAGGGCCTGTAGTCCGGACCTCTGGCAGTCTCTATGGGGGTGCCACAGGGTTCAATTCTCGGGCCGACTCACTTCTCTGTATACATCAATAATGTCGCTCTTGCTGCTGGTGATTCTCTGATCCACCTCTATGCAGACGACACCATTCTGGATACTTCTGGCCCTTCTTTGGACACTGTGTTAACTAACCTCCAGACGAGCTTCAATGCCATACAACTCTCCTTCCGTGGCCTCCAACTGCTCTTAAATGCAAGTAAAACTAAATGCATGCTCTTCAACCTATCACTGCCCACGCCTTGCCGCCCGTCCAGTATCACTACTCTGGAAGGTTCTGACTTATATATGTGGACCACTACAAATACCTAGGTGTCTGGTTAGACTGTAAACTCTCCTTTCAGACTCACGTTAAGCATCTCCAATCCAAAATCAAATCTAAAATTGGCTTCCTATTTCGCAACAAAGCATCCTTCACTCATGCTGCCAAACATACCCTCGTAAAACTGATTATTCTACCAATCCTTGACTTCGGCAATGTAATTTACAAAATAGCCTCCAACACTCTTCTCAGCAAAGTAGATGTAGTCTATCACAGTGCCATCCGTTTTGTCACCAAAGCCCCATATACTACCCACCACTGTGACCTGTATGCTCTTGTTGGCTGGGCCTCGCTTCATATTAATCGCCAAACCCACTGGCTCCAGGTCATCTAGAAGTCTTTGCTAGGTAAAGCCCTGCCTTATCTCAGCTCACTGGTCACCAAAGCAGCACCCACCGGTAGCACACACTCCTGCAGGTATATTTATCTTGTCACCCCCAAAGTCAATTCCCCCTTTGGCTGCCCTTCCTTCCAGTTTTCTGCTGCCAATGACTGGAACGAACTGCAAAATCGCTGAAGCTGGAGACTCATATCTCCCTCACTAACTTTAAGCACCAACTGTCAGAGCAGCTCACAGATCACTGCACCTGTACACAGCCCATCTGTAAATAGCCCATCCAACGAACTCATCCCCATAATGTATCTCTACTTGCACATTCATCTTCTGCACATATCACTCCAGTGTTCAATTGCTATATTGTAATTATTTCGCCACTATGGCCTATTTATTGCCTCAACTCTCTTATCCTACCTCATTTGCACACACTGTATATATATATATATAAATATATATACTTTTTTTTCTATTGTATTATTGACTGTATGTTTGTTTATTCCATGTGTAACTAACTCTGTGTTGCTGTCTGTGTTGCTTTGCTTTATCTTGGCCAGGTCGCAGTTGTAAATGAGAACTTGTTCTCAACTAGCCTACCTGGTTAAATAAAGGTGAAATGAATAAAAAACTTAAAAGTGAATGGCACAGATCTATATATGGTAATGGTCTGTTTTGGATATAGGCCTACTACAGCTCTGATTGCTTATGGTGCACCTGTCTGTGTAGAATACGGGCCTGAGTGGTGCCTGTCAATGCAATAGAGTCCTACTCCGATGCATTCTGCCTACAACAAAATCTCTTGCATAGTTATTTTTGCATGCTAAGTACTGCATAGTTCATTTTGTATTGGCCTGTTGCATTGAAAGTGGCTAGTATTGCATTGATTCGATCCCAATTCCCACAGTAAAGTGAAACGTTGATAGTGTTAACAGGGGAAACTCTAGCTTCTCTCCGCGCGCTTATTTCTTCTGTGCGCAGTCCTGGGTGTGCGCAGTCCTAGCTGCACACACCCTCGCAGGCCCGCAACTTAGAGGGAACATTGGTTGGAGCACTCAAAAAAACCAGGCAGAGAGCTCCAACCTGTTTACCGTAATTAAGTCCTATCACTACATTACACACTGTCAAGCGCAGAATGTCCATCCACTTATGAATACCGAACGTAGGTAAGGAATCGTGGATGTGTTCTGTTTCCCCTAGGAATTGATGTCAGCTGGAGGTTTATGTTGGCTTAAGTGGTGTCCTAGTTAAAATCATCTGACCAATGTGTCATTTGAATCCTGGTTCTGTATTTGACCAGTATGAACTTGTTCATATATTTGCTGTTGACCTACTTGTTTTGTCAGTGTACAGCGTGTACTGTACAGAGCTGTAATGATAATGAGCTTGCTAGTCTCATGATGTCAAATCCACTCCCGAGTTAACAAACCTTTGACATTTTGATGTTCTGAACATGGCAGATGTGGCAGACTTTGCATTTGACCACTGCGTGTTAAGCCTACTTTTGTGTGTGTGTTCTGTCTCCTATGTAGGTTATATTTAAATGGTTTTCTTTGTGTGTGTCTCTCTCAGGTATCTTGCTCCAGGAGGAGAAGATCAACTCTGTGTTCCTGCTCTACCTGATGTCCATCCCCAGTTTCTGCATCCTGGCCGTAGCTGCTCTGGCCCTGGAGAACTGGGCCGTGCTAGAGTCTCCAATGCATTATGACCACAACTTGTGGCTCTTCATCCTGCTCAGCTGCCTGGGCTCTGTCATGTACAACCTGGCCAGCTGCTGCGTTATAACCCTCACCTCCGCCGTCACCCTGCACATCCTCGGCAACCTGAGCGTGGTGGGCAACCTGCTGCTCTCCCAGCTGCTGTTCGGCAACGAGATGTCAGCGCTCAGCTGCGTCGGCGTGGCACTCACACTCTCCGGCATGCTCATCTACCAGAACTCTGAATTTATCTCAGACTACATGGACGCACGGCGAGACAAAGCCAGGGCGCTCATTCGTGGGAGGGAGGAGGACATCGCTGGCCCATCACAACCCCCCCAAGACCAGCAGGGGAGCAGGGATGCCGATGGCAAGCGAGAGGACAAGATAGACTGAGAGAGAAGGAGGATAGGAGTTGGACTGTTTACAGCAACCCTGTCCTTCGGGGTTAGTTAAGTCAGGTGGTTCTGTGGAGAGGATCAGGAGATGGGCTTCAACCTTATGAGGTCATAGTTGATGATGACATGAGTGACAGAACTTGTTTGTTGGGTCGTTTTTACCTCTTCACTGTGCCAATGTATTTATTTCTGCCATGGTCTCATAGAATGAGAAGTCAGTCTAGGCCAGCTGACAAAAAAATCTGATGCCTTTATGAAAGTGACAGTTGAGTTTTCACTGTTCTAATACCCATACGTGCACACATCCTGGTATATGCATGCATGAGCACACAATGTGATATATCTCATGAGGTGTCGCTCTCACTACTCCACTGTGAAAATGTTCAACATGAGTGAGTGCTCAATGGGATGTTGGGAGGGAAGGACTAGGAACACCTCCTATAGATGGACACAAATAAAAAATAAAAATAAGCATGGTACTGTTACCTATCCTTCCCCTGGTCTTGTATCAGTGTGAATGAGGTTTCCTGGCAGCTTTTTATGTGGTGGATCTTAATATGGGGGATGTAGCATTTGTTCTAGTGCTATAGCTTTTGTCTAGATGACGTTTACAATGGCGGAGACATGCAAGCTAACAGGGTCGGCATATCATTTCTGTTGGCTGTTTGTAGGCATGGAGGTCAGTGAGCCACACTGTTAATCTACTGCATGGTGAAGCGCAGATCTGAGGCAAGCACTTTGTCCTGCTCAGCGACCTCTTATTGCATTTCCTCTTAATAAAAGGAACCTATTATAATCAGTTTAATAACCTCCAACCTGAACAGCAGTTCTCACTGCAGAAAACCTCTATTATTAGGCCCATTCACTCTAAGGAGTCTCACTCATCTTTAGTACAGTTCTTTTCTTCTGGGAGAGATCATAAAAAGGATTTCATGATCCTCCTTCCTGCCACTCCTGGGCCGAACAGAAATGTCTACTCTGCCAGGTTTCATGTCTCCACTCAGAGGGTGCCTCTATTTTTAACCTTTTACGTTTAGTCTCCCTTAACCTTTGCTGGACAGTGTTATTGTAACTCCCATTACAATACATTTTAATATTTATTAAGACATTGTAGTTGTATTGTTTATTTTTCTTCTGCTTTTTGAATTGGGTAAGGGACATTGCTGTTTATGGGTCTTAGAAAGGACAAAGGATGTTTTTGTTTTGCCATTTACATTTAAAAAAATATGTAATTGAGGTTTAAAAGCACTTACGGTATCTTGTCTATAGCAGGGTTTCCCAAGGTTGGTCCCCCCCCTGTACCACTACACAGCTAATTAAAATAATCAAAGCTTGATGATGAGTTGGTTATTTGAATCAGCTGTGTAGTGCAAGTGCAAAAAAACAAAATGTGTGTGGGGTGGGGGTCACTGGGAACGACAGAGTTTGGGAAACCCTGGTCTATAGCACTGACATATGTCAGTGGTCACTCAGTAGCTGGAGGTCTAATCAACTGGTCTGTCACTTGGCAAACAGTCATGTGACTGGAGGTCTTGCATAACTCAGATCCAGGTGTATAATTGCATGTATGGTACAGAAATGAGCATATGAAGATGTTTCTAATCTTCCTTCCCCAGTCAAAATAACCTTCCGGTGTGCCGAACATTGACTTCTTGGTTTAGCTTCTGTTCAGTTCAGCCTCGGATAGACGCTAGACAACAAAGTTGCTCTCTACTGGGAAATGGTTATATATATTTTGTTACCCACCTGTTCTTTTTTCCCCTAATATGTTGCCATATGCACAGCAGCAGACACAGAATGATTTGTTGCCAGCCTCGACCTGATAAATGAGACGTTGGAATGAAGATCAGATTCATGCCAGTCACCCATTTGTTTTAACATTTAAGAGTTGTATCAAGAGGGTCTTGTTATTGATGTTAGTTTAAATACCTCAGTCTTCAACATGGCTTGTTAAAGACCATTTGTTTAATGACTTATGTAAGTTAGCAGTTGAAGAGAGATCAAGCAGCTGAAAGCATGTCTGCCCACAACCACGGTTTGTCAACTGTTTATAATCTGTTAAATTGCCTACTGTTTTTAAAAGACAATTTGGTTTAGTACCTTTTGGATTGACGATGGGGGCTTTTCAATCACACAGCCCTTAGAATGAATATATATATATATTATATACGATCTGTGAAGCTGGTACAGTCATTATATATATATATATATATAATGACTGTACCAGCTTCACAGATCGTGGTTTGATTTGTTCATACGGAGTTGTCTTTGAGGGTGGGGCAAAGCTCATATTGCACTGACGAGTTTTGGAGATGCTGCCTTTACAGCATAGGGCTCATGTGTATGTACTGTTTTTGATGTCTGCAAAAGTTAAATCATTTTATTATATTTATGTATTTTACAATCATGGCTGGCTCAAATATATTCTGGTTCAAGAATATATGTCTCCTGTCTTATTTTAGATTAACAAAAAGCTAAATGGCATGTCTAGACACACTAAGCAAACACACAGAGTACAGTTTTAAAAAAACAAACTGAAAACACTGGTAGAGTAGATGGCCACACTACTGGTATGGTGAAGGTAAGGGTAGGGATGTCCCAAGGTTCCCGGATAGCACTAACCTATGTACTATTCTGTATGTATTTAGTTGAGCTCACCACGTGGTGGAGGCATTTCCCAGTTACTGATATGTTTGACCTCAAAATCCCCCAGTCTCAACTCGGACTGGGAGTTGCCAGTGAGCTCACGATACGATATTACCATGATACTTCGGTACCAACATGTGATATAGCGATTCGATGTTCCGAATGTATTGCTCACCAAATGTATACTGTAGAGGGACATGGAAATAAAAGTGCTCCCTATTTAAGAGGGTTTAGAACACTCTACCATAAAGGCCTGATTGGTGGAGTGCTGCAGAGATGGTTGTCCTTCTGGAAGTTTCTGCCATCTCCACAGAGGAACTCTTGAGCTCTGTTAGAGGGACCATCGGGTTCTTGATCACCTCCTTGATCAAGGCCCTTCTCCCGATTTTCAGCTTGGCCAGGCCTCCAGCTCTAGGAAGAGTCTTGGTGGTTCCAAGGAGAAGGAGAAATACTGGAGTTGTGGTGCAGGTACAGCCAACTAGCGCAAAAATAATATTGTGATATTGTCAAAACGATACAGTGCATTCGGAAAGTGTTCAGACCCCTTGACTTTAACATGTTGTTACGTTACAGCCTTATTCTAAAATTGATTTAAAAAATGATTTGTCCCTCAATCTACACACTAACTCATAATGACAAAGTAAAACAGGTTTTTAGACATTTTTCCAGATTGATCTCCTGCATTGTCTTAGCAGTGTGCTTAGTGTCATTGTCCTGTTGGAAGGTGAAACTTCCACCTGTGTCTGAGGTCCCGAGCGCTCTGGAGCAGGTTTTCATCAAGGATCTCTATACTTTGTTCTGTTAATCTTTCCCTCGATCCTGACTAGTCTCCCAGTCCCTGCCTCTGGAAAAACATCTACACAGTTTGATACTGCCACCACCATGCTTCAACGTAGGGATGTTGCCAGGTTTCCTCCAGACGTGATTCTTGGCATTCAGGCCAAAGAGTTCAATCTTGGTTTTATTAGACCAGAGAATCTTGTTTCTCATGGTTTGAGAGTCCTTTAGGTGCCTTTTGGCAAACTCCAAGCGGGCTGTCATGCCTTTTACTGAGGAGGGGCTTCCATTTGGCCACTCTACCATAAAGGCCTGATTGGTGGAGTGCTGCAGAGATGGTTGTCCTTCTGGAAGTTTCTGCCATCTCCACAGAGGAACTCTTGAGCTCTGTTAGAGGGACCATCGGGTTCTTGGTCACCTCCTTGATCAAGGCCCTTCTCCTGATTTTCAGCTTGGCCAGGCCGCCAGCTCTAGGAAGAGTCTTGGTGGTTCCAAACTTTTTCCATTTAAGAATGATGGCCACTGTGTTCATGGAGACCTTCAACGCTGCAGAAATCTTTTGCAACCCTTCTTCAGATCTGTGCCTTGACATAACCCTTTCTCGGAGCTCTACGGACAATTCTTTGTCCTCGTGGCTTGTTTTTTTTTCTGACATGCACTGTCATAGTGGGGCCTTATATAGACAGCTGTGTGCCAATCCAATTCATGTCCAATCAATGTAATTTACCACAGGTGGACTCCAAGGATAATCAATGGAAACAGGATGCACCTGAGCTCAATTTTGAGTCTCATGACAAAGGGTCTGAATACTTATGTAAATAAGGTATTTCTGTTTGTTTTTTAAAATACATTTGCTAAAATGTCTACAAACATGTTTTTGCTTTTCATTGTATGTAGATTGATGAGGATGTTTTTTTATTGAATCCATTTTAGAATAAGGCTGTAAAGTAACAAAATGTGGAAAAAGGGAAGGGGTCTGAATCATTTCCGAATGCATTGTATATCGTCAAATATCTCTACGTAATTGTATCGACCCCCCCCATCACTATTCTCAACCTTAAGAAAATAACATAATGAGAGTAGATTGGATTTGCTATCCATCTTCTGCCAAATGTGTGTGTGTTCTGTCTTTCCATACAGGGATGTCTTGGCTCTCTGTAAACAGTGAACAGTCGCTTTTTGCCTGAATAAGGCAGTGTTGTTGCTCCCCTTCTTCCCTTGTATTTAACCCTTTCACTTCCTTTCCAATGATTTGTATATAGGGCTCTCTAAACAACTCTTCACTCACCCGCTGAGTTGATTAAGAGCTTTTTGTCAAAATGGTGTCATTACAAAGACACGGTACTCTCTCTAGTTATGCCTCTTAAAGTTTTGCATGACATAAGAGTCAATTGAGGAGAAGAGTTTTGAAGGAAGAAGTGAGGGAGGAGAGGACCGACAGTCCCATGATTCATTCTGTTCTTCCTCCTCCTCCATCCTGGTCCAACTCTGAGGCAGGGAGTGTGGTGTTAAAGGGCTGAGCACTCTCCTGTGCAAGTCCGAGGAAGAGGAGAAAGTGGGACAGGGGTACTGAACTGAACATCACGGTAAAACTGAAGTCTCCATCCCCTGTCGCAAACAGCTGCTGCGTTGTCCCCCAAGACACAGACAGAACCCACAAAACAGGTAGGTAGGTGTGTGACTCACTCTGACTCTCCTGTTGTCTCAATTCCTATTACAGCTTTTAGCTTCCTCTATATGAATTGATGTTACCCTTCATGTACTGTATGTTTAGTTACTGTGTGTGTAGTAATATCAGTCTGTCTGACATCTGTCTTTCTATCCATCTATTTTCCTCTGTGCAAATTTCATGGATGATTGGTGTTACAATGTGCGAAGCTAGATTACTATATTTGTACATGTTTTATACTGTTTGTGTGCTGGTCTAGGCTGGTTGCAGAGAGAATAAGGGCACTTCAGTGTTAACACAAACAGTTCTCTAGAGCAGCATGGTCTATGTCAGTTTAGACCCACTCACTGTTTATATTCAGATTACTGGACAGACTACAAGTCGAACAGATGGTGTTATGCGTTTACATTATGAGAACACTGCTATCTGCACATCACTGGGTGTTGAAACTTAAATCTAGAGTTTAGGACTATAAGGTTCCATTTGCAAAAAGATGATTCTGAGATAATTGTCTTTAAATTTCCGAACCCTAATTGGTATGAATGGTGTCAGCAATTTGTTTTATATCTAGTATTCTTTTGACCTTAATATAAATTGTGGTATTTCTAGTACTATAGAGGTAGAGAGCCTTGAACAGAACAAGGCTACATCAATAACTTAATTTAGGCAAAAGTGCAGATAGAACCTTATAGTCCCAAGCGCTCTAAATGTCAATGCTGCCTAACCCTGTTAGCTTTATGAATGTAATTATATAACTAGCTTACATTAATGATGGTATGTACTTATAATGATTCATGTAGACAGGGCTAGTCCTCTCATCTCCACACACCAAAAACATTATTTTATCTCTAGCACGCAAATACTGTACACACACACACACTTTATCCTCAACCTCTGACCACTTGTCTTGCTCTGTCAGTCTGCCTTTCTTCAGATGTCCCTCTGGTTCAGAGAAAAGAGAGAGATGGTTGAAGATGATCATATGTTTAATGTAGGCCTATGTGCAGGTAACTGCCAAAATAAATGAAACCCCAACATAGTGTCTTAATGGGGCATCAACAGGGCGTTGGGTCTTGGCATAGATTCTACAAGTGTCTGGAGTGATGCCACACCAATTCTCCATCATTTGGTGTTTTGTTGGTGGTGGAGGAAAATGCTGTCTCAGGCGCCGCTCCAGAATCTCCCATAAATGTTCAATAGTGAAGGTGCATAAAGACGGCGTCCCCCATGTACTTACCACAAATGCCTTGTTTGCTAAATTCTACGTATTGTACATTATTCTCCGTTACTCTTCTTTTGTATCGGCATTAACACAGTATACATGATCCCAATTCTAGTTCAATGACGGCGGCAATTAGAAAAAACTAAAAAGTTGTTTGTGCTGATTAACTGGCACGTTGGACCGTGTTGCGCGCCGTAGTTTAAGAACTCCGTGGGTAGTGCTAATAACAATGACGTCATATTTGAATTCCTCCACCTTTATGCACCTTCACCATTGGGTTAAGATCTGGTGACCGAGACACACACACTTTAAACCCCCTATGCACACTTGAGACCCCTCTTCAAATTCACTGAGATCTCTTCAAGCCATGGTAGCTAAAATAATGGGCAACTGGGCATTTTTATACATGTTGTTGCTTAGGGAATTAATGTTATTTATAATAAGGTTTACATGGAGAAAATTGGACCTCTTTGAAATGAAAGTGGATGGCCCTCCCTTCAGCAAAGTATACTTTACCTAAACCCTCCCTGAACCCTTCACTATACCCAAAAATATAATTACAACAAAGTGGATAGCAGAGAACATGTCTACCATTTACCCTCACATCTTGGACAGACCAAAGCCTTAGATATGCAGTTATAGAAACTGTTTTTTGTCCTGTCAGCATTACAAGGCAACTCGAATTTGCCTACTTTCAGCACAATGAGCTTCCATTTCTGATTGATTGTGCCGTGGCTGCTGCTTCAAGTTTCAGCACAACAATGTTACTCAAATCTGGTTTATTGTGAGGTCAATAACTCTGATAAATACATAATGGGCAAGAAACATATTGTTTTTAATAAATTCAATTACAGTAGTAGCAAGCTATCAAATTTGACCTCTGGTCCTCTTTATCTTCACGCTCTCCTTCTCAAACTGAACAGAACACAGGCTATAGGCTAGTCCGTGCGCAAGATAAAGCATTTTTTGGACTAGGCCTAATCAAAAACTATTTACAGAAGGGACCTTTGACTCTCCTCCTGAACTCCCACTGTAGGACTACACAGCAAAGCTATTGGTTAGGCAGTACACTAACATGTTTTTGATCAGCAAGAGCAGAGCAGGCCGGGGCTCAGGGTTGGAATGTCCCTTGCCATGTGTAATGCAGCCTAGATATATTTACACCATCCTGCAGCTATCTTAGAAATATAACTTTGCTCTGTGCTTCTCTGAGCATGCACTTCATAGCCTATAGGCAATGGATCATTTGATTGAGACCACGCTAAATAGCCTATAGGCACACTTGATATAGCCCCAGCTGAGAATCAGAGATGAGGGGTGGCATCGGGCACACATCGATATATAGGCTAATAAGCAACTAATTATAAAACACTGAGAAATATTGAAATTTCATCCATTACAAATTACATGACACTCCCCTGGACTAGATACAAAAAATTACTAAAACCTCCCCTTGACTGAAATTGCAAAAGCATGACCCTCCCTCATTTTCCTTCAGATACCCATTATGTAAATGTTTATCTGTCCCTTAATTAACTCAGGAACCGCATCTGCGTGGAAGCACCAGCTTACAATATATTTCGTATCCCTCATTTAGTCAAGTGTTTCCTTTATTTTGGCAGTTACCTGTATGTCTGCTAGCTATGCAACTGCATGCCATGGATCCATCAACGACATATAATATTAAAATGCATGTCAATCTCTCCTTGCTCAAAGTAGAGGCAAGATTGCCTTCATCACTACTTGTATTTGTGAGAACTATTGATATGTTGAATGCACCGAGCTGTCTGTTCAAACTACTAGCACGCAGATCAGACACCATGCACACCCCACAATACATGCCACCAGTCTCTTCACAGTCCCCAGGTCAAAAACACACTATGGGAGGTGCACAGTACTACATAGAGCCATGACTACATGGAACTCTATTCCACATCAAGTAACTTGTGAAAGTGGTAAAATCTGATAAAAAATACACCTTAGGGAACAGCAGGGACTATGAAGGGTCACAGGCACAGACACATGCATACACACCCACATGTACACATGGATGTTGTGTTGTAGATATGTGGTAGTAGAATAGTGGCCTGAGGGCACACACTTAATGTGTTGTGAAATCTGTTTTGTAATGTAATAATTTTGAATAATGTATATAACTGCCTTCATTTTGCTGGACCCCAGGAAGAGGTCCTTGGCAGCAACTAATGGGGATCCATAATACATACAAATTCAAACTAATGATGTTATTTGTTCTGGCTCTTTGGATATTTGTGTAGGAGTTATTGCCATTGGAGCCCCCTTATCTCTGTTCTTTACCTTATTTAGAAGTCCCATACAGTACGTTGGACATGGAGGCGGGACCTGATGAGGGAGTGGCGGGGGCTGTGTTTGCAAACGAGACCTCCGAGACGAACCCCAGTGACACACCGTCAGGCATACTGAACAGTCAGCAGTTATCTGCTATTGAGGATGAAGAAGTCCTGAATAAACTGGTGAGGCAGTAGTAGTGCATACTTCACATAAACTGTTTCCATTCCATCTTGTCCAATTACTTTTTTGTCGACGTTTAGAAAATAGATGTGACAATTGCCTGCTAGGGTATGTTTCCATTTATCTTGGGTTGATAAAAACAGCTGGACGTAATGACATCACACACACACACACACACACACACACACACACACACACACACACACACACACACACACACAGCGAGAGACATATATATACAGTGGGGAGAACAAGTATTTGATACACTGCCGATTTTGCAGCTTTTCCTACTTACAAGGCATGTAGAGGTCTGTAATTTTTTTTTAATCATAGGTACACTTCAACTGTGAGAGACGGAATCTAAAACAAAAATCCAGAAAATCACATTGTATGATTTTTAAGTAATTAATTTGCATTTTATTGCATGACATAAGTATTTGATACATCAGAAAAGCAGAACTTAATATTTTGGTACAGAAACCTTTGTTTGCAATTACAGAGATCATACGTTTCCTGTCGTTCTTGACCAGATTTGCACACACTGCAACAGGGATTTTGGCCCACTCCTCCATACAGACCTTCTCTAGATCCTTCAGGTTTCGGGGCTGTCGCTGGGCAATACGGACTTTCAGCTCCCTCCAAAGATTTTCTATTGGGTTCAGGTCTGGAGACTGGCTAGGTCACTCCAGGACCTTGAGATGCTTCTTACGGAGCCACTCCTTAGTTGCCCTGGCTGTGTGTTTTGGGTCGTTGTCATGCTGGAAGACCCAGCCACGACCCATCTTCAAAGCTCTTACTGAGGGAAGGGGGGAAGATCTCGCGATACATGGCCCCATCCATCCTCCCCTCAATACGGTGCAGTCGTCCTGTCCCCTTTATAGAAAAGCTTTCCCAAAGAATGATGTTTCTACCTCCATGCTTCACAGTTGGGATGGTGTTCTTGGGGTTGTACTCATCCTTCTTCTTCCTCCAAAAACGGCGAGTGGAGTTTAGACCAAAAAAGCTCTATTTTTGTCTCATCAGACCACATGACCTTCTCCCATTCCTCCTCTGGATCATCCAGATGGTCATTGGCAAACTTCAGACAGGCCTGGACCTGCGCTGGCTTGAGCAGGGGG
Organism: Oncorhynchus clarkii lewisi; assembly: GCF_045791955.1. NCBI lineage: Eukaryota > Metazoa > Chordata > Actinopteri > Salmoniformes > Salmonidae > Oncorhynchus > Oncorhynchus clarkii. The sequence goes on along the minus strand of NC_092175.1, from coordinate 26,825,131 downwards.
ACCTTGCGTGCGCTGCAGGATTTTAATCCATGACGGCGTAGTGTGTTACTAATGGTTTTCTTTGAGACTGTGGTCCCAGCTCTCTTCAGGTCATCGACCAGGTCCTGCCATGTAGTTCTGGGCTGATCCCTCACCTTCCTCATGATCATTGATGTCCCACGAGGTGAGATCTTGCATGGAGCCCCAGACCGAGGGTGATTGACCGTCATCTTGAACTTCTTTCATTTTCTAATAATTGCGCCAACAGTTGTTGCCTTCTCATCAAGCTACTTGCCTATTGTCGTGTAGCCCATCCCAGCCTTGTGCAGGTCTACAATTTTATCCCTGATGTCCTTACACAGCTCTCTGGTCTTGGCCATTGTGGAGAGGTTGGAGTCTGTTTGATTGAGTGTGTGGACAGGTGTCTTTTATACAGGTAATGAGTGGAGATCAGGAGGGCTTCTTAAAGAAAAACTAACAGGTCTTTGAGAGCCGGAATTCTTACTGGTTGGTAGGTGATCAAATACTTATGTCATGCAATAAAATTAATTACTTAAAAATCATACAATGTGATTTTCTGGATTTTTGTTTTAGATTCAGTCTCTCACAGTTGAAGTGTACCTATGATAAACAATTACAGACCTCTACATGCTTTGTAAGTAGGAAAACCTGCAAAATCGGCAGTGTATCAAATACTTGTTCTCCCCACTGTATATACTGTCATTTTCAAGTCTGCTGCTTCAGTTTGTATGATGGCAATTTGCATATACTCCAGAATGTTATGAAGAGTGATCAGATGAATTGCAATTAATTGCAAAGTCCCTCTTTGCCATACCAAATGAACTGAATCCCCAAAAAACATTTCCACTGCATTTCAGCCCTGCCACAAAAGGACCAGCTGACATCATGTCAGTGATTCTCTCGTTAACACAGGTGTGAGTGATGATGAGGACATGGCTGGAGATCACTCTGTCATGCTGATTGAGTTTGAATAACAGACTGAAGCTTCAAAAGGAGGGTGGTGCTTGGAATCATTGTTCTTCCTCTGTCAACCATGGTTACCTGCAACGAAACACGTGCTGTCATCATTGCTTTGCACAAAAAGTGCTTCATAGGCAAGGATATTGCTGCCAGTAAGATTGCACCTAAAACAACCATTTATCGGATCATCAAGAACTTCAAGGAGAGCGGTTCAATTGTTGTGAAGAAGGCTTCAGGGCGACCAAGATAGTTCAGCATGCGCCAGGACCGTCTTCTAAAGTTGATTCAGCTGCGGGATCGGGGACCACCAGTACAGAGCTTGCTCAGGAATGGCAGCAGGCAGGTGTGAGTGCATCTGCACGCACAGTGAGGCGAAGACTTTTGGAGGATGGCCTGGTGTCAAGAAGGGCAGCAAAGAAGCCACTTCTCTCCAGGAAAAACATCAGGGACAGACTAATATTCTGCAAAGGGTACAGGGATTGGACTGCTGAGGACTGGGGTAAAGTCATTCTCTCTGATGAATCCCCTTTCCAATTGTTTGGGGCATCCGGAAAAAAGCTTGTCCAGAGAAGACAAGGTGAGCGCTACCATCAGTCCTGTGTCATGCCAACAGTAAAGCATCCTGAGACCATTCATGTGTGGGGTTGCTTCTCAGCCAAGGGAGTGGGCTCACTCACAATTTTGCCTAAGAACACAGCCATGAATAAAGAATGGTACCAACACATCCTCCGAGAACTTCTCCCAACCATCCAGGAACAGTTTGGTGACAAACAATGCCTTTCCCAGCATGATGGAGTACCTTGCCATAAGGCAACTAAGTGGCTCGGGGAACAAAACATCGATATTTTGGGTCCATGGCCAGGAAACTCCCCAGACCTTAATCCCATTGTGAACTTGTGGTCAATCCTCAAGAGGAGGGTGGACAAACAAAAACCCACAAATTCTGACAAACTCAGAGCATTGATTATGCAAGAATGGGCTGCCATCAGTCAGGATGTGGCCCAGAAGTGAATTGACAGCATGCCAGGGTGGATTTGCAGAAGTCTTGAAAAAGAAGGGTCAACAATGCAAATATTGACTCTTTGCATCAACTTCATGTAATTGTCAATAAATGTAATTGTCAATTGTCAATAAATTTGACACTTATGAAATGTTTGTAACTATACTTCAGTATTCCATAGTAACATCTGACAAAAATATTTAAAGACACTGAAGCAGCAAACTTTGTGGCAGATTTTTTAATGGAATAATATACACCAGTCTCAATGTCAACAGTGAAGAGGCAACAGTGAAGATGCTGACCTTTTTGCGTATTTTCAAAAATCTAGTGTCTTATAAAAATGTAGTGGTTGAAGTGTTTCCATTACCCTTTTAGGAAAATTGCGAATGAATAAATTGGCGAAAGCTTGTGTGCCCTTCCACCTATCTGTTTTATGTCTCAGGTGGCCTGCGCAAGCCAACATAGATAGAATACAATAATTTACTAATATTTCCCATATTCTAATAATTATCATGTGCCAATGTATCGCCACGGTCTGTGCCATGGTGAGACTTGCACTCCTGTAGATCTGTAATAATTGGATGGTGAAACTTGCATCCAGCCAACCAGAAAAGCAAGGTGAAACAATTCAGGCATTCTTGAAAGTCAGGGCAATCCTTGTCCTGCAAAGAAGCATTATTTGTTTATAGTTGAAAAAAATATATATTTTGCAAGCAGTAGGCATTTAGAATGAAATGTGGAGTGGAGGGTATAGTAAGGCCACATGATGACATCACGTGCTCTGCCTACCTGCAAGAGTATTCGCCAATGATTTCTTATTCGGAAAAACACTGTTTCCATCAACATTTGTCGTAATAAAGAAAATCCAGTGTAGGCTATCTTTAGATAATTTATCATTTATCTGCCATTTCCATGACATATTTTGTAGAGTAAAGCTGGGTCAATGGACACCTGCCAATAGACAGCAGGTGACCTTTTTTTGTTGTTTCGCACACCAAGTAAGGAGTTTTTAGTATGGAGGTTAATGAGTGTCGAATTTGGTCAACAACCCCTTATCGAATATTCAAATAAGGATTACAATAACGAGATGTATCCGCCAATCCAAAGAAAGGTGAGAGATAGACAGCCTGCCATGCCGCTTTGTACACAACGACTCCCATTGTTAGGGCGGGGAGACATGTATCTTGTCAGTATTTCCATAAACTTTGCTATAAATCTCGCCAGCTTGTAGTCCTAAAAACGGAAATGATTTACCTCTAGTTCGTTCAGCCATTCCGATGGGCAAAATGAATGGAGAAAGGATAGGCTTATGAGATCTTATACATTTTGATCTATGAGATGATACGGTATCAGTCAGTTAACATGACCTTTATGAATTAGGAAGCCTGTATGTGCGTTATGGGTTTTTTAATGACATTAATGCTTCAAAATTCCCAAAAAGTGACATTAGCTGATGTAAAAAAAAAATGATAAGATCTCCTATGCCTTGGTTTACCACAGACCTTATTTTCTGCATTTATCCAAAAACCCTACAAAAACCATGCTGAAGAGGAAGGAAACCGCTTAGGGATTTCATCATGAGGCCAATGGGGACTTTAAAACAGAGTTTAATGGCTGGGAGAGGAGAAAACTGAGGATGGGTCAACAACATTGTAGTTACTCCACAATACTAACATAATTGACAGGGTTAAAAGAAGGAAGTCTGTACAGAATATAAATATTCCAAAACATGCATCCTGTTTACTAAAGTAACACAGTGAAATATTTGGCAAAGCAATTCACTTTTTGTCCTGAATACAAAGTGGTATGTTTGGGGCAAATCCAATACAACACATTACTGAGTACCACTCTCCATATTTCAAGCATAATGGTGGCTGCATCATGCTATGGGTATATTTGTAATTATTAAGGACTGGGGAGTTTTTCAGGATAAAAAAGAAACAAAGCTAATCACAGACAAAATCCTAGAGGAAGACCTTGTTCAGTCTGCTTTCCAATAGACACTGGGAGATGAATTCACCTTTCAGCAGGACAATAAACTAAAACACAATCAATCATATTTCAATCAAATTTATTTATAAAGCCCTTATTTACATCAGCCTATGTCACAAGGTGCTATACAGAAACCCAGCCTACAATCCCAAACAGCAAGCAATGCAGATGTAGAGGCATGGTGGTTAGGAACAACTCTCTAGAAAGGCCAGAACCTAGGAAGAAACCTAGAGAGGAACCAGGCTATGAGGGGTGGCCAGTCCTCTTCTGGCTGTGCCGGGTGGAGATTATAACAGTACATGGCCAAGATGTTCAAGCGTTCATAGATGACCAACAGGGTCAAATAATAATAATAATAATAATAATAATAAGTGGTTGTAGAGGGTGCAACCACTTATTATTATTATTATTATTATTATTATTATTATTATTTGACCCTGTTGGTACCTCAGGAGTAAATGTCAGTTGGCTTTTCATAGCCGAGAATTCAGAGTTATTCAAGGCTAAATCTACATTGGAGTTGCTTACCAAGCAGACAGTGAATGTTCCTGAGTGGCTCAGTTACAGTTTTGACTTAAATCTACTTGGAAATATATTGCAAGACCTGAAAATGGTGGTCTAGCAATGACCAACAGCCAATTTGACAGAGCTTGAAGAATTGTTTAAATAATAATGGCCAAATGTTGCACAATCCAGATGTGGAAAGCTCTTAAAGACTTATACAGAAAGACTCCCAGCTGCAATCGCTGCCAAAGGTGCTTCTACAAATTATTGACTCAGGGGTGTGAATACTTATGTAAATTAGATATTTCTGTATTTATTTTCAATAAATTTGCTAACATTTTTAAAAACAACAATATTGGGGTACTGTGTGTAGATGGGTGAGAAAATATATTTAATAATTTAGAATTCAGGCTATAACACAACAAACCATGGTGGAGTTATTGCCTACAAAAGACGCCATTACTATTGAGTTTGAATTTGGTCTCCTCATCTTTTGGTTTCTACATGGGTTTATCTCTGACAGTTGGATAAAGCTGTGGATTTTGATGAAAGGCGAATGATCCGCGCTGCATTGAGGGACTTGCTCAAGAAGAAGAGAGGTAAGATCAGAGAGCTTCAACGTGAAATGTGACAGGATTGCATCTCTGCTATCACTCCTGACAACCCCTTTGAATGTCCACTCGCTGACCTACTTCCAATTTTAATGCTACAATTCTCTTTGTCTCCCTCTACTTCTCTCTAAAGAGAAGCGAGAGAAAGAGCGGGGGTCCAGGCAAGATGACCTGAGGCAGCAGGCTTTGAGTAAAGCAGGCACAGGACGGATGGGAATGAACAGAGGCCAAACCAGCAACCACCAGCAAAGATCCCACAGTTAGTATCATATCCCTGCGAAGGACACAACACACACATATTTTTACATTTTAGTCATTTGGTAGATGCTCTTAACTAGAGTGAATTACAGTTAGTGCATTCATCTGAAGATAGATAGGTGGGATAACCACCTATCACATATCAGGCATAGAAAGTAAAGTTTTTCCTCAATAAAGTAGCTATCAGTAGAGGCAGACCAAGTGCTGCTTCTCTCTCTCTCTCTCTCTCTCTCTCTCTCTCTCGCTCTCTCTCGCTCTCACACTCTCTATCTCTCTCCAAGCTTTCAAATCAAAGTGGGATTGTGAGAGATGACCTGCTTCCCTACTCAAAATCACTACATGCCCCCTTCTGTTACTCTACAGTGCACAGCCAACTCTCTGCATCAACCACCAACTCCTTCACTAAAACAACTGGCAGGTGAGTCATTGAGCTAACAGCCAGCCATGCTTCACGTGTGATTGATCAAATTCTGCATGTCTAAGTTGTGATACTAGGAGTGTGTTAAATGACGTGTTTATCCTCTCTCCCCAGCATGGCCAACCCAGCTATGGCACCAGCCCATCAGTGTTCCCCTGTCGTTGCAGAACCCAACATGAAAAATGTCAAGCAGATGTTACTGGATTGGTGCAGGGCCAAAACTGAACCATATGAGGTAAGCATTTGAGGACTCACTATCTTATATCTACATGAATATATTCTTGTTTTATACCCACAGTGTCCCCAGCATACCAATAACCTTACTTCACTTGATCAATGTCTTTGGTGTTCCCTTTTATGTCCCCTCCTCCCTTACCATGTGCAGGGGGTGGAAATCCGCAACTTCTCCTCCAGTTGGAGTGATGGCATAGCATTCTGTGCACTGGTGCACAGGTTCTTCCCAGATGCATTTGAGTACTCCATACTCAACCCCAACGCACGCAAAGACAACTTTGAGCTGGCCTTCAGCACTGCAGAGTGAGTTTCCTATGTATCTATTCTAAACAAACATTGAAACACAAACACACACACACACACCCTCAGCCACAGAAAACCTACTCTGACAAAATGCACTTTCTACTCATAGATGCACAAGAAGGCCCCAAGGGCTGTGCAGTGATCGATTGAACTTGACAAAAATACCTTCTCTCAGGAAAAAAAAAAATCTGTATTGTCCACTAGCTCAGCTGCCAGTGGATCCTGCCTGGGGACAATGATTGTGATTGCTCAGGCATGTGTCTCTCTCCTCTCCTCTCTTTTGGCTGTAGAAGGCTGGCAGATTGCCCCCCTCTGCTGGACGTTGAAGACTTGCTGCGGATGCGTGAGCCTGACTGGAAGTGTGTGTACACATACATCCAGGAGTTCTATCGATGCCTGGTGGAGAAAGGCCTAGTTAAAACCAAAAAGAAACTCTAGAGATGGATGTTTCACAATATGGGGATGGGGAGGGCATTTGTAGTTTGCTGCAGTGCCTTTTAAGCACATAGCTGGGATTTTGTATTAACTGTGTGTATCTTTGTATTGGTTTGTGTGTATTAGCTGACACTTTCTGTTTATGTGTTGAGAGGACAGCTGGCACGTAGGATCAGTACATTCCACTGAGATTACACATCTGATATAATCTCAGTCAGAGCCATGGAGAATCTGGGAATGGCTTTTTATGGTGCTGCTGTGCCCTGACTACAAGGCCTTTTTGTGGGTAGGCTATGTATGGGTTAAAGATACATGAGGTCAAATGTAATGTGAATGATGTGTTTTGATTTGTGAACATGTATTTTGTTCTGTTCACATTTTACTATAGTACTACTACATTTATATTACGGGGAACCCACACCATTTTCAGCCTGAATGAGGATTGTTGCCAAGTCATTACTGTATTTGGTCACTATTTAAAAATGGAAAATATCCCTGAAGTCTAGTCTATCAAAGTTTAGACCCAAAGGCATCTTGGTCCAGGGCAAATAAAATGCAGTGACTGGCTCGCAGTAACACTGACTCATTATTAGCTAAGCTACTCAGGACCACCATGTGCTCAGAGACAGACTATAATCAAACTATATAAACACAGAGTTGCCATACCTTGTCCTGCATTTGTATTTTCATCTTGAATGGTTTGGATGTTTTTCCCTCCACTATTGACAGTGCACTATGTTAGTCATATAGCCTACATTATGTAGCCTAAATGCATACAGTTTGGAAGTGATTCTTCAAAATATTGGCACTCTCCTCCAGCTCACCAGACTGTGAAGGCTAATGTATATCAGTGAATAACAGTTAAATAAACAAACCAAGCCTACTCATCCAATAGAGTACACTGTATGTGTGTCAATTTGGACTGATGTATACACAATAAATAGACAATAAAATAACGTAACATAGCTCGCACCTCTGACGCGGTGGGGAGTCTTCTTCTTGCCCATGTGCATGATTGACAGATGGTCACATCATCAATCAATCAATCAAATGCATGTATAAAGCCCTTTTTACATCAGCTGTTGTCACAAAGTGCTATACAGAAACCCAGCCTAAAACCACTAATAGCAAGAAATGCAGATGTAGAAGCATTGTGGCAAGGAAAACTCCATAGAAAGGCAGGAACCTAGGAAGAAACCTAGAGAGGAACCAGGCTCTGAGGGGTCCTCTTCTGGCTCTTCTGTCCTCTTCTGGCTGTGCTGGTGGAGATTACATGGCCAAGATGTTCAAACGTTCATAGACAATAATAATAATAATCACAGTGGTTGTCCAGGGTGCAACAGGTCAGCCAGCACCTTATGAGTAAACGTCAGTTGGCTTTTCATAGCCAAGCATTCCGACTTAGAGACAGCAGGTGCGGGCATCTTTCACTACATTTTACGCTTTCAACGGACAATCATAGTTCGCATAACGGTTAAAGCAATAATTTCACAAGTAAGATAACTCTGACAGCAGAGATAACATAATTTAAATGCGCTCAAGCATAGTGGTCACGCGGGGCCCCAACTCCGGACGCTCTTGCGCAGTGTCCTGTAGAATAACAGCTAGGCTATAGGCTACACGGCTGTGCACGTTAAGATAGCCTACCAGCCTGACATTATCATTCTGCGCAGTTCATTTATAGAAATCTAGTCACAACGCCTGCTGAATTGTGAGGTTGTGATTTCTTGGGTGCATTTATTACGGTCTCACTCTGACTCTATTCTCAATCAGATATTATCAGGGCGCTGTGTGAGTGATGTGGGTTCCTCTCTAGGAAAACAGTTGCACCGGTCAGGCAGCAGGTAAGCAGGATCGAGACGCAGGCAGCTGTCCCGTTAACTGGGCAGTCTGCATCACGCGTACAGATGCTCTTCTAGTAGCCTATTTATTTAAATGAGCTAAACACACATCTCAAGGATATGTTTACTGGAAATAAGGCACTAGGTTACTGTCTTTTCACGTTTTATGCCACTAAACTCGCGTACCGGGACCGGCGCCAGGTTTATTACCTTTGACAGCTCGCGCAACCGTCACCGACTGCTGTCATTCTCCACGGTATGTACTTGTCTCTCCACGGTATCTATTTGTCATTCCCCGAGGCGTAGTATATATTTCAGACGCGTCGAAGAAAACCGTATACCGTGAAGTCCTGTCTTTTTGAGGATTGAAAGAAAGCGTAGATGTTTCTGTCCGTATCCGGGACCGATTCAATTGGATAAGTCTATTTTACCATGCCCTGCCTTGCGCCAGTTTGAGACCGATTCCTTGTACACCTTTCAGATAAAAGGTAATGTATTTGTCTGTGTGCGCAACCACACAGCAGGCATCTGTCTATAGGCTATGTGATTATTATTGTATGTTGATTGATGATCATACATTCTTGTTTTTTATATTCTATGATGTCAGTGTGCCCCAGCAGAGAGGTGCATGGCTGAGGAGAGCTGTATTAAGTGATGTTATAGATCTGTTATAAACTTTGATGTGTGACAGATGGGTAGAATATAATCCCCAGGCCATTACACTCTTAATCCACCTATTTGACTCCACCTCTGCTGAAATAGCCATTATCAACAACATTTGGGGTGGCTTTTCACTTTCCAATATATTGATGTATTGACACACCTTCAATGACCACAACCACAATCTATTATGTTTAGGCTACCCTTGCACAAGCAAGTGGTCACATGTGCCCTTCAATTTTCAGAGCCACTCTGAATGTCATAAATAAATTAAGGGGGTCAGGGCCAGCTCTAGTATTTTGGGGGCCCTAAGCGAGATTTGGTTGTGAATGTCAGTGACTGACAAAACAAAACAATTTTTGCCTGGAGCCGGCCCTGAGGAGGGTGTTTTTTCTTCTTCTGTAGGTTAGAGGACAAACAATGTGGTTGGTAAGTGAGCTGTCACACCTGCCACTGGCCTATAGGCTACTTCTCATAGAGAGGGGGACTATGTAGACCACTATGTGGCTCATCTGTTGACATTTGTGTTGTGCGCTGTGTCCCTCTATATCTGCTGCTGCAGTGGGTTAGTGTTGCATCTCTAAACACACACTCTCGCTGCCACAGAAAGAGTGTGTGTTAGAGTGTATTAGAGAGAGACCTAGCTAGTTCTACCTGAGGTAGAGGAGCATGATATATTGGTTTCATGCACAGAAAGCCAATCTTCCCCTCTCCATCTCCAAAACGTACAGTAGTTGAAAGGGAAGACACAAGGAGGGAATGGGGTAGAAAGGGGGTTGGGGGACTGAAATATGTTGCTAAGCAACAGGGAAGTAGACCAGGATGGGGGAGAAAGATGGTACCCACCAGCTTGCCTGTGGTTTAGTATGGTGATGATGTCAGCAGTGGTGTCTGAGGACTAGGGGGCAGGAGGTGGACAGGTACTCAATGTGAGCCAGCTCCCCCCACCCGCTTCTGGCTCCATGCCAATCCCCCCTCTTGTCGGGCCACAGGGCTCTGTGATAGATGGAGAGATGGTCTGTGACCAGAGGGAGGACGAGGGAGGGGGTTGTGAAGGACAAACAAACACAGGTCACTCATCTTCTCATTCTACATTGGTATCAGTTACACAACAGAGGAGACTGGTGGGAGGAGCTATAGGAGGACAGGTTCATTGTAATGGCTGGAATGGATTCAATGGAACAGAGTTAAACACGTTGTTTCCATGTGTTGGATGTGTTTGGTACCATTCCATTGATTCATTTTCAGCCATTACAATGAACCTGTCCTTCCATAGCTTGTCTCACCAGCCTCCTCTATTACACACCCAGTCCAGCAGACTGCATATTCCTCTCTCCAGCTCACAATCACTCTCCCATCCCTTCACCATGATTTGTGGTTACTAACCAGGTTGATGGATCAAATGCAGCATAAACAAAGCAGCACAGATCCAGCCAGACCTTCTGGACAACCTGGGAGGAATACTTTTCCAGCACCTGCTCTACCCCGGCGACCAACAGCTCAGGACACCTCTATCCCCAGTCCCACAGGGGGGTCTGGGAAACTCCCAGGACTGGCCTCAGGTGTACGTCAGATGCCAGACCAGGTGAGGCTGGAGCATGTACAACCTGGGTCCAGTCCTGCAGGTCCAGTCTATTTCAGCCGTCCCAGACCTACTGCACTAAATTCCTCCAGAGATTCAGAGGCTGATATGAAGGATAAGGCCTCTATTCCAAACCGCATTCCTGGACCACACAGCTCCATCTCCCTGTCCCAGTCCCCTACAGAGTCTTCCCTGTTGTCCCACAGCCCTCAGAGTCCTCACAGCACTCAGCCTTACACCGGCCAGCCTTACCTCATCCCCCAGCCTAACCTGCCTCAGCCCTGCCTCACCCCACCATCCAGCCTCAGCCCCAAACCAGGCTCCAGTCCACAGTCCCAGAGGACCAGCTCCCCTCTGGGCGCTATGGAGAATCAGCCACAGATTGAAGGAGAAATGGATCACGGTTTCAGGTGAGACAGATCACGACTGATGATGCCAAGTACTATTTTAGTAGCATGCCCACTGTATGACATTTGTTCTAAAGTTTCTACTCCCTAACTAAATATAGTAACATGTTGTCTCCATGGAGATAGTTTTCTCTTTCTTGGCAGACCAGCTAGGCAGAACTCAGCCTCAGTGATTGAAGCCATTTGCAGCATGATGGGTTGATTTGAGCCAGTGTGTCACATTAATCAAATGTCATACATCTCAGTAAGAGCTGTCTGAAGTGGACAGAATGGATGCAGGCTGTACATTTCCTTGACAGAGGTCCCAGAACCCCCACTGGTCACTGTACAGTATGGGTTCAACACTTAACATTGAGCTATACATTATTACATAATAATTACATTGTGACTACACAGTTATGATTGCAAATCACTGTAACGGGAAAGTAATGTATGTGTTTGCATAACTAGTGATAATGTAGGATGTGCATTTCCACCTGTGTTGTCCTCTAATAGGGTGCACATTGTCACATGGAATGTGGGCTCTGCTGTTCCCCCTGATGACGTCACATCTCTGTTTGGGCCACATGCTGGCGATGGGAGTACAGACATGTTTATCATTGGGTGAGCTTCTGCTCCAATCACAATGGTGCCAGGGAGACAGCCTTGAATGTCTCTCCTCCATCATATCTCTATCACTGTTCTGATCTCTCCTCTACTACCTCATCCATCCATCCAAACATTTTCTCATTGCTCTTCTGCTCCCACTGAGTTATGAGTTGTTCTTCCTCTCTTCCTCCCCACTCAGGCTTCAGGAAATGAATTCTATGATCAACAAGCGGCTGAAGGACGCTCTCTTCCACGACCAGTGGAGTGAGCTCTGCATGGACACACTCAGTCGCTTTGGATATGTGCTGGTCAGTAAGGAGTTAGCGCGCTATGATGTCACTGTCTCAATCTCTATAGGGACAGTTACTCACGACAGTCGTGACAGACAGAGTATAATGTCAAACATCTTATCTAATGGTTTGTCTTCTTAATGTAAGATTATTTCTTCTTTCTCCTCTCTCTTTATCTCTCTATCTCACTCTTTATCTCTCTCTTGCTCTGTCTCTTTATCTCTCTCTCTCTCTCTCTCTCTCTCTCTCTCTCTCTCTCTCTCTCTCTCTCTCTCTGTCTCTCTCTACTCTTCTCTTCTCATCCTCCTTAATCACTATAGGTGGCGTCCCAGCGTATGCAGGGGGTTCTGTTGCTGGTGTTCTCTAAATTCTGCCATCTTCCATTCCTGAGAGGGGTGCAGACAGAGAAAACACGCACAGGCCTCGGGGGCTACTGGGTGAGTGTCACCCATGGCAACCCCTGCTCTAAATTAGGAGCTTGTCAGTAAATGCACAGTCCAGAAACCCTTGTGCACAAATAGTTTTTAGATTGCATAAAAATATGTCAATATGCCAGGGAGAGAGAGAGAGAGAGAGAGGGAGAGAGAGAGAGAGTGTGTGTGTGTGTGTGTGTGTGTGTGTGTGTGTGTGTGTGTGTGTGTGACCTTCCTGTGCATGTTGATGTCAGCATGACTACTGGCTGCTGGTGCAGTCTCCTTTTCTCTGAGGTCAGTGCAGCAGGACAGGCTGTCTGGTTCTCTGATACCATGCCATCTGTCCTTTCATGCTTATCACAGTGGATGTTTGATTACAGAGACCTGGAGAGCATCCATGTTTAATCCATCAATGTGTGTGACATTTTCACACTCTCTCTCTATCACTCTCTTCCCCGCCCCCAGGGTAATAAAGGGGGTGTAAGTGCGAGGATGATGATGTTCGGCCACCCGGTGTGTTTCCTGAACTGTCACCTGCCGGCTCACATGCGGAACCTGGAGCAGCGCATGGAGGACTTTGAGAGCATCCTGCAGCAACAGCAGTTTGATGGCGCGACCGCCTCGGGTGTGCTGGACCACGAGTGGGTCATTTGGATGGGGGAGGGCTGATGTAAACAGTATGTGTAGGGCCACGAGTTTTTCCCACCTGTCCACCGGGCGGCAGGTAGCCTAGTGGTTAGATCCTTGGACCAGTAACCGAAAGTTTGCTAGTTCGAATCCCTGAACCGACTAAGTAAAACAAAACTGTCGCTCTGTCCTTGATAAAGGCACTTAACCCTAATTTCTCCCGGGTTGCTGCCAATAATGGCTGATACCATGCCGTGACTCCACTCTCTGAGGTAGTTGGGATATGTAAAAAACACAATTCCATTTCACCACACATGTACATGTGTGAAACATAACAAATATAAGACCCCTTATTTGACCTTTGGGAGTTTTTCCTTGGTCATATGGTCACGAAATACTCCTAATTATGTGGTCTGATGATCAGTCGTTGGCTCATGGAGTGGTCGATGAAATGGTTATTTGTTCTTCTCCCAGCGTGGTGTTCTGGTTTGGGGATCTTAACTTCCGCATCGAGAACTATGACATTCATGTGGTGAAGAGTGCCATTGACAGCAATAAGCTCCCTTTGCTGTGGGAGCGAGACCAGGTGAGAAAGCTGTAGAATCTACTTATTTGACATTAAAAAAAGTCCAAATGGAATTTTCTGGAAGTCATGATTATCTTTGGAAACAAAGACTGTTGATTCATTACCAACAGAGGGAGCTATAGCACCACAAAAATTAACCTACGCCCAATAATATTTATTCACTCAGTGACTACATCAAGTCAAACAAGCTACTTTGATGATTCATTGGTATATATATATTTGTTTCTCTCTCTCTCCCTTTCTCTCTCTATTTCCATCTCTCTCTCATTTCTCTTTATCTCCCTCATTTGTTTTGCAGCTCAACATAGCTAAAAACAGTGAGTCCATCTTAGATGGCTTCTTGGAAGGCCCTCTCAAATTCCCCCCCACATATAAGTTTGATGTGGGGACACACACATACGACACCAGGTATGTGATTCTGTGTAGAGAAATACACGGTTTGTGATTGATGTGATGCTCCCTCCATTAACTGATTCACTGACCTCTAGTTCCCACTATTATCTCTCTCTCTGTACCTCTCACAGCAGTAAGAAGCGAAAGCCAGCATGGACAGACCGTATCTTGTGGCGTCTGCGTTGTACAGGCTCCCCTGTTCCTACCCACAATGCCGCTCTGCAGCGTGGCCTAACCTCGTGGCTGGGTGGGGCAACCAAGGTGGTGCAACACTCCTACCGCAGTCACATGGGCTACACCTGCAGTGACCACAAACCGGTCTCTGCTGTATTCTCATTACATGTAAGTCCAACCTCCCTGTGACCCCTAAACTCTCACCCCAGCAGTCACACTGTTTGATGTTTATCCAGATATCGTGAAAACCTTCACAGTTACTGACACATTATAACACTAGTATGACCTCATATCGTTAGAATCAGCCTCAGAAATGATCTTCCTTTCCATCTGTCTCTGTGTCTGTTTTCACTATCACACTTTCTCCCCCAGTTCCCATTCAAAGTGGACCTTCCTCTTGTAACGTTAGAGTATGAGAAGGAGTGGACTAAAGTTTCTGACGCTACAGTCAGATTCACTGTGAGGTCCAACTTCCAGCGCAGCTCATGGGACTGGGTGGCAATATACAAGGTAACTGTGACTTCAACTTTAAACCAGTGAGAGTTCATATTTGCTCTCACACATACCTACAGTACAGTGCCTTCAGAAAGTATTCACACCCCTTTACTTTTTCAAAAAATGTTGTTATAGCCTGAATTTTTTGGTTGATAAAATGTAGATTTTGTTTTATCACTGGCTTCCACAATATACCCCAAAATGCCAAAATGGAATTGTGTTTTTAGACATTTTTATAAATTAATTTAAAAAATGAAAAGCTGAAATGTCTTGAGTCAGTAAGGGAAAGAGAAAGGGGATACCTAGTCAGTTGTACAACTGAATGCCTTCAACTGAAATGTGTCTTCCGCGTTTAACCCAACCCCTCTGAATCAGAGAGGTGCGGGTGGGCTGCCTTAATCGATATCCACGTCTTCGGCACCCGAGGAACAGTGGGTTAACTGCTTTGCTCAGGGGCAGAATGACAGATTTTTTGTGCCAAATAAGTATTCAACGCCTTTGTTATAGTGAGCCTAAATAAATTCAGGAGTAAAAAGGTGCTGAACAAGTCACATAATAAGTTGCATGGACTCACATGAGTACTCTGTGTGCAATAATATATATTTTTTTTTTTATCTACCTCATCTCTGTACCCCACACATACAATCTCTGTACCCCACACATACAATTATATGTAAGGTCCCTGAGTCAAACAGTGAATTTCGAACACAGATTCAACCACAAAGACCATGGAGATTTTCCAATGCCTCGTAAAGAAGGGCAACTATTGGTAGTTGAGTAAAAAAAAATTAAAAGCAGACATTGAATATTCCTTTGAGCATGGTGAAGTTATTAATTATACTTTGGATGGTGTGTCAATACACCCAGTCACTACGAAGATGCAGGCGTCCTTCCTAACTCAGTTGTCGGAGAGGAAGGAAACCGCTCATGGATTTCACCATAAGGCCAATGGTGACTTTAAAACAGTTCCAGAGTTTAATGGCTGGGAGAGGAGAAAACTGAGGATGGGTCAACAACATTGTAGTTACTCCACAATACTAACCTAAATGACAGGGTTAAAAGAAGGAAACCTGTTCAAAATAAAAATATTAGAAAACATGCATCCATTTGGCAAAGCAATTAACTTTTTGTCCTGAATGCAAGGTGTTATGTTTGGGGCAAATCCAATACAACACATTACTGAGTACCACTCTCCATATTTTCAAGCATAGTGGTAACTGCATCATGTTATGGGTATGCTTGTAATAGTTAAGGACTGGGGAGTTTTTCAGGATAAAAAAGAAACGTAAAGTTGCTAATCACAGGCAAAAACCTTGTTCAGTCTGCCCTCCACCAGACACTGGGAGATGAATTCACCTTTCAGCAGGACAGTAACCTAAAACACAAGGCCAAAACTACACTGGAGTTGCTTACCAAGAAGACTGTGAATGTTCCTGAGTGGCTGAGTTACAGTTTTGACTTAAATCTACTTGAAAATCTAAGACCTGAAAACAGTTGTCAAGCAATGAACAACAACCAATTTGACAGAGCTTGAAACATTTTGAAAAGAATAATGGCCAAATGTTGCACAATCCAGATGTGGAAAGCTCTTAAAGACTTATACAGAAAGACTCCCAGCTGTAATCGCTGTCAAAGGTGCTTCTACAAATTATTGACTCAGGGGTGTGAATACTTATGGAAATTAGATATTTGTGTATTTCAGTTCCAATACATTTCTAACATTTCTAAAAACATGTTTCCACTTTGTCAATATGGGCTTAATTGATATCTGTGGTTTTTCTTCACAGGTTGGGTTCAAACATCACAAGGACTATGTAGCATATGTGTGGGCCAAGGCAGATCATGGGTCACAGGTATGATACAAAGCCTGACAAACATACTCTCACAACCAACCTCAGAGATCCATTGAGATAATAACATTACACACACACTCACTTGCTATCTTTCCATTTTCTCTATTTTGTTCTTCGCTCTCTTTTTCCTTTTCTCTTCTCAGGTGACATTTACAGAGGAGGATTTACCCAGGGATGCAGGGGAATACATTTTGGGTTTCTATAGCAACAACATGAATACTATTATCGGAGTGACGTTGCCCTTTCAGGTCAGGACCCTACCTGCAGTTGTCCTTCCTGTGTTGTTCAATGAACAGAGAATAAAGCAATTGCTTCCCACCCTTTCCTCTACTCTCTTCAACAACCCTCCATCTCCCATAGATCCATGTTCCTGTGCGCAGCCCGACAGCCCCACCAGTATGCCGCTCAGACAGTTCTGACGTCAGCTCGGAGGATGACAGCACACTGGTCCTGCTGGCCCCTGCTAGCTCCCGCAGCCCAAGCCCTGGAAAAAGCAAACACCACCATTGTCACCGCCGCAGCCGCAGTCCTGCTCACTCCAACACCCCCATGCCCTCCCTGCAGGGCCTCAGCTTGCACCCTCGTCCCCTAGAGGGCCTACCAAGCAGCCGCTCGCCCTGCTCTGCAGCTAAGAAGGAGCGCCTGGTCTCCCCCCAGGACACACTGCCGTCGCCCATCAGCCCACTCACGCCCCGCAGCCCTGTGTCACCCGGGGGCGGGGTCTCAGCCCCAGAGGCTCTGATTGCTGCCATCCTGGGGGAACACAGGCCAACTCAGGTCACCCCGACAGGGGGCAGGTCACCAGGCAAGACTGGAGAGACAAGTTTATGAGAAGCCCAAGCAACAATCTCTGTGGGGTCATGAATGTGCACAGACATTAAGATAAGACTGTTGAAATGAGGCCAGTAAAGACTATATGATGATAGAATCTAGGGCTGATATGGTCCATTATTCTGATGCTGATCTGACCCCACACTGTCACTGCGCTCATAAAAGCAGTGCATTGTATGACTTGTAGTTTGCAACATTCCACATGGTAGTGAACCAGTTGTCTCTGTTTCTTAATCTACTTATCAGTGACTTCATCCCATACATACACTGTGTGTACTTTGGAGTCAGGAGCTAGTCCAAATCAATAACAGTCTAAGTCTTACCCCAAGAAGTGCTTTTGCAGACTCATATCAATACTCTATGTACACAATAAATGTAAAGCCAAAGCAAGAGTAAATCTGCAATGTACAGTACTGCTGTTGTTATGGTAAGTTTAAAGGATGTCTATATGCCCTACCCATATGGGCCGGATCACTTGGTGTGGTATGATATCCATCTTTCCATGCCCCTAAGCGCCAACTGATATTAAACCACTCCAACCGGTTTGTTTCTGAATCTCCCCATCTTGTGTATATGTGTGTAGAATTGTACATGTTTGAGAGAAAAAAACATTCCTGTCTTATTTTCAGAGTGATAAGGATTCTAATGATTTAGTGGTTTGTTTTGGTTGTGGACATATTGGTTGTGTGAGGAAAATAAAATGATAATCCTGAGAAAAATACTTTTGATTTTGATATCATGCACAGAACATTCAATGGGACAGCTCATAATTATAATGTGCAGAGTCCACACAGGCTAATGGCCAATCCTCAAACAGGGCTTTAGCTTTTTGAGATATCCCTACCCAAGGTAGAACAAAACATAGCCATGTTTTTTCACATCTGTTGTCTCCCATTTATGAAATGGATGGGTGTGTAAAAATATTTTACTGCAAAAGCAGTTAAATTGATAGAAAATATGACACACATCCTAAACTCCAAAAGTGCAGAATAATGCCGGGCTGGAGAGGGGATCGGCTGCATAAGTTCACAGAACCCAATATTGCAAGTTTTAATACTGATAAAATGTGGAATACACATAGTCTGTAGCCTGCCCTACATACACAAACATCATAAGGATATATTGAAGCATTTTGGAAGTATAGACCTTTAAACATTACCAACTAAAAATATTTATGATGAATGGAAGCTTTTGTTTTTGGGTAGCTGATTAATAGACAACTTTCCAAGTAAAATAAGATCTTATTCAGTTCAATATGGTCCTGCCTGAAATAAATATATGAAGTGCCTTCATAAAGTATTCATAGCTCTTGGCTTATTCCACATTTTGTTGTGTTACAGCCTAAATTCAAAACGGATTAATTGAAAGTAAAAACATATTTTTAGAATTTCTTTCAATTCCCCCCCCAAAAAAGATATACAGAAATATCACACCATTGGCAGCGATTACAGCTTTGAGTCTTTCTGGGTAAGACTCTAAGAGCTTTGCACATCTGGATTGTACAATATTTGCACATTATTATTTTTTACAATTCTTCAAGTCTTGCCGTAGATTTTACAGCCGATTTAAGTCAAAACTCTAACTAGGTCACTCAGGAACATCCAATGTCATCTTGGTTGGCAACTCCAGTGTGAATTTGGCCTTGTGTTTCAGGTAATTGCCCTGCTGAAAGCTAAATTTGTGTGTTGTGAAGCAGACTAAACCAGGTTTTTGTCTAGGATTTTGCTTGTGCTTAGCTTTGTTCAGTTTCTGCATTATCCTAAAAAACGCCCTAGTCCTTGCCGATGACAAGCACACCCATAACAAGACTGTCACGTCCTGACCATAGAGAGTCCTTATTTTCTATGGTGGAGTAGGCCAGGGTGTGACTGGGGCGTTAGTCTAGTTTATTATTTCTATGTGGGTGTTCTAGTTTTCATGTTTCTATGTTGGTGATTTGTATGATTCCCAATTAGAGCTGGTAATCGTTGTCTCTAATTGGGGATCATATTTAAGTAGTGTTTGTGGGATATTGTATTTTGAGTAAGTGTATGTAGCACCTCTGTAGTCACGGTTCGTTGTTAGTTTATTGTTTTTTGTTTTTGCTAAGTTTCACTATTAATAAATGATGTGGAACTCAACATTCGCTGCGCCTTGGTCCGTTTCTACAAATGATCGTGACAATGACGCAGTCACCACCATGCTTGAAAATATGAAGAGTGGTACTCAGTGATGTGTTGTGTTGTATTTGCCCCAAACATAACGCTTTCTATTCAGGCCGTAAAGTTCCTTTCTTTGTCTAATTTTAACTTTAGTGCCTTATTGCAAACATAATGCATGTTTCTTTTCACTCTGTCATTTAGGTTAGTATTAGAATGTTGGAGTAACTAGAATGTTGTGGATCCATCCTCAGTTTTCTCCTATCACAGCCAATAAACTCTGTAACTGTTTTAAAGTCACCATTGGCTTCATGGTGAAATCCCTGAGCGGTTTCCTTTCTCTCCTGCAACTGAGTTAGGAAGGACGCCTGCATCTTTGTAGTGACTGGGTGTACTGATAAACCACCCAAAGTGTAATTAATAACACCATGCTCAAAGGGATATTCAATGCCTACTTTTTTATTTTTTACCTATCTAACAATAGGTGCCCTTCTTTGCGAGGCATTGGAAAACCTCCCTGGTCTTGTGGTTGACTCTGTGTTTGAAATTCACTGCTTAACTGAGGAATCTTACAGATAATTGCATGTGTGAGGTACAGAGACGAGGTAGTGATTTAAAAATAATGTTTTATTATACACAGAATGAGTCCATGCAATTTATTATGTGACTTGTTAAGCAAATGTGTACTCCTACACTTATTTAGGCTTGCCATAACAAAGGGGTTGAATACTTATTGATTCAAGACATTTCAGCTTTTCATTTTTTATTAACTTGTCAGAATTTCTAAAAACTTAATTACACTTTGACACTATGGGGTATTGTGTGTAGGCCAGTGACACAAAATCTCAATTTAATCCATTTTAAATTCAGGCTGTAACACAACAAAATGTGGAAGAAGTCAACGGGTGTGAATACTTTCTGAAGGCACATGTTTCTTTTTTAAAATGTTGTGGCTATTGTAATCTGCTTTGAAGAAAACACCCCTTGAACTCAAAAAGTGCTGAATAATTCCTGGCTGGAGGGGGGATGGGCCACATAAGCTCATGCAACTCAATATCGAAGCTCTGATGTTGCTAGACCTTGATATACAAGTAGTCAGTTGTCTGCACTACATACACAAACAAACATCGTCAGGATATCTTCATGCATCTTGGAATTACAGTCCTGTAGACACAGAGAGACAATAGGCAGAAATTTCAACCATGAATATTTATGATGAATGTAAGCTTTACTTTTTGGTGGCTGATTAATAGACAACCTTCCAAGTCAAATGTGCTCTCATTCAGTGT
Source organism: Oncorhynchus clarkii lewisi (assembly GCF_045791955.1). NCBI lineage: Eukaryota > Metazoa > Chordata > Actinopteri > Salmoniformes > Salmonidae > Oncorhynchus > Oncorhynchus clarkii. The sequence goes on along the minus strand of NC_092175.1, from coordinate 26,804,249 downwards.
TTTATGGTCCTGTCTGACAAGAATACATACAGTTACATATGTTTTTTGATGTTGTGGCTATTGTAATCTAAGACAAACAAGTTAGGTCAGACACAAAAAAACAGTTTCCTCTGTGGATTTTGTTTGTTCAACCCCTACTCTTGCAATTACATTAGGAGGCCCACCTAAATTAGACTCTAAATCCAATATGACATCCAAAATCCGACACTGCTGCCACAATACCATTAAATTGTGGTTAAATCACATGTAAATCTTTCAGATTTGTGTACTTGAAAAAGCACCCCTGGCCTTTTCTACGGTACTGTTCTTATGACCTGCATTCAATACTATTTTTGTGCAATTCAACTTTGTTCCAATATACCTGCCATAATTACATTTGTCTGGATATAGAAAAGGCAGCAGACTGCTTGACATGGCAACACTGAGTAGTCATTGAGGATCAATGAGACAACTCAGAGGGTCCAACGAAAGGAAAGAGAATAAACTCTGGACTCTTGACACCCTCTCCCTAACTCTACATCTTGCACTCACTGTGGTATAACTTGTGCCTCCGGGATTGGGCTCTTAAGTCACCTTGCTATCATTTAGAAATTAACTTTGTTTCATGGCTAGTCCAATACGACTACCAACATGACCTTCCTCTGGCTCACTAAATTGTGATGCGCATTGTGATATTCCGGTGCACTCCTATGCTGTTCAGGTTGAGCTAACACTACTTTTTCCAGAAAACCATGCCTACCATCCTGGCTGTCTGTCCTGGAGATCCCATAGATGTTGACTTGGTGACATGATGGTGTATGGGTAGGATGCAACCACACATAATTACAAGCGCATAAGGCATGTGTTCACTACAATGAACCAACACAACCTGACAATTATTGACAAGAAATGCCATCAACTTACTGGGCCTTCGCATATGATAAGAATTGAACCTCTCCAATGTCAATGCCATCCCGAAACTCCCAGAACTGTCCTCAATAGGAACAATTCGACCATCAGTCCTCCACTCTGGCAGTTACTACAACCAGAGACACCTTAAAACTGGACTGCCACAGGTCAGAGGGCCATTCAACAGCCAAAATACCATCTAGAAAGTGCTGGTGTGCGTTGCCCTCTTATGTACCTATTTTGCTACCAACCATGGCTGGCCAACCCATGTGAAACCTGAACTGGACTCAGATGTAAATAATGACTTCTCATGTTGGCGTGACTCATGCATTGGTCTGGGGAACTGTGCAGTAATCCCTTTAATAAATGGATCACTAGTCACTCAAAAAAAATGACACTTTAATAATGTTTACATATCTTACATTACTCATCTCATATGTATACTGTATTTTATACCATCTATTGCATCTTGCCCATACCGCTCGGCCATCGCTCATCCATATATTCATATGTACATATTCTTATTCCATCACTTTACATGTGCGTGTATTAGGTAGTTGTTGTGAAATTGTTAGATTTCTTGTTAGATATTGCTACACTGTGGGAACTAGACTGGGAGACTAGTCAGGATCGAGAGAAAGCTGAATGGAGCAAAGTACAGACAAGAAAACCTGCTCCAGTGCTCATGACCTCAGACTGGGGTGAAGGTTCACCTTCCAACAGGACAATGACCCTAAGCACACAGCCAAGACAACACGGGAGTGGCTTCAGGACAAATCTCTGAATGTCTTTGAGTGGCCCAGCCAGAGCCTGGACTTGAACCTGATCGGACATCTCTGGAGAGACCTGAAATAGCTGTGCAGCTATGCTCCCCTTCCAACCTGATAGAACTGAGAGTATCTGCAGAGAATAACTCCCCAAATACAGGTGTGCCAAGCTTGTAGCGTCATACCCAAGAAGACTCGAGGCTGTGATCGCTGCCAGAGGTGCTTCATCAAAGTACTTTTGAAGTAAAATATTTTTACACAACCATTTCTTTCATGAATGGGAGACATTATGAATGTGAAACAACATGGTTGTGTTTGTTCTACCTCGGGTAGAGTTATCTAAAAAATGTGGGGGCCTTGCCACTAGCTTAACAGGTTTTGTAACAAAGATGTGCACATACCTGACATTTCCCCTCAAGGAGGCCATTAAATATTTACATATTGTGTATATTGGTACTTGTAGTATGGTGATTGGACTGTTTTGAGATTACCTACTTGTTATAGTGATGAAGACAGGACTAGAACAAGAGAATCAAGCGCACCTGAGGCCTACCAGAAAGCCATGGAATTTATGCTATGTGGATTACAAGATGTAGTTTGCTACATGGATGATGTTGTTGTCTTTGCTGAAAGAGAAAGTGAACCAAAGATTCCAAGACAGAGGGCTGACACTTAACAACATCCTTGGACTAAAGCAGATTGAAATCATTGAACTTGTAGTCACAGCAAAAGGGATAAAACCAGACACACAGAGTGGTTGAGTTGAGTGATTGAGTGGTTCTCAATCAGAGGCAGCTGTCTATCGTTGTCTCTGATTGAGAACCATACTTAGGTAGCCCTTTCCCACCTGTGTTTTGATGGTAGTTATTTTCTGTTTTGTGTGTCGGCACGAGACAGAACTGTTTTGTTTGTTCCCCTTTGTTATTTTTTGTTCTGGTGTTCAGTTTTATTAAAAATCATGAACACGGTACTACGCTGCACCTTGGTCCTCTTCTTTAAACAGCCGTTACACAGCCTGAATTCAAAATGGGAAAAAAAGATTTGTTTTCTCATCAACACACAATAACTCCATGACTAAGTGAAAAAATGTTTTTAGAAAAGTTTTCTAATGTTTTGAAATTGAAATTGAGAAATAAGTATTCACACTCCTGAGTCAATACTTTGTAGAAGTAGCTTTGGCAGTGACTACAGCTGTGAGTCTTTCTGGGTAAGTCTCTTAGAGCTTTCCACAGCTGGACTGTGCAACATTTGACTATTATTAAAAAATTCTTCAAGCTCTGTCAAATTGGATGTTGGTCATTGATAGACAACCATTTGCAGGTCTTGCCATCAATTTCAAAGTAGATTTAAGTCAAAACTGTAACTTGGCCACTCAGGAACAGTCAATGTCTTCTTGGTAAGCAACTCCAGTGTAGATTTGGGATTTTCTTGGTGCTTAGCTCCATTCTGTTTATTTTTTATCATGAAAAAGTCCCTAGTCCTTAACAATACAAGCATCCCCATAACATGATGTAGCCACCACAGAGTGATACTTAGTAATGTGTTGTACTGGATTTGCCCCAAATATAACACTTTGTATTCAGGACCACATTTTTTGCAGTATTAATACAGTGCCTTGTTGCAAACAAGTGTTTTATGGTCCTGTCTGACAAGAATACATACAGTTACATATGTTTTTTGATGTTGTGGCTATTGTAATCTAAGACAAACAAGTTAGGTCAGACACAAAAAAACAGTTTCCTCTGTGGATTTTGTTTGTTCAACCCCTACTCTTGCAATTACATTAGGAGGCCCACCTAAATTAGACTCTAAATCCAATATGGCATCCAAAATCCGACACTGCTGCCACAATACCATTAAATTGTGGTTAAATCACATGTAAATCTTTCAGATTTGTGTACTTGAAAAAGCACCCCTGGCCTTTTCTACGGTACTGTTCTTATGACCTGCATTCAATACTATTTTTGTGCAATTCAACTTTGTTCCAATATACCTGCCATAATTACATTTGTCTGGATATAGAAAAGGCAGCAGACTGCTTGACATGGCAACACTGAGTAGTCATTGAGGATCAATGAGACAACTCAGAGGGTCCAACGAAAGGAAAGAGAATAAACTCTGGACTCTTGACACCCTCTCCCTAACTCTACATCTTGCACTCACTGTGGTATAACTTGTGCCTCCGGGATTGGGCTCTTAAGTCACCTTGCTATCATTTAGAAATTAACTTTGTTTCATGGCTAGTCCAATACGACTACCAACATGACCTTCCTCTGGCTCACTAAATTGTGATGCGCATTGTGATATTCCGGTGCACTCCTATGCTGTTCAGGTTGAGCTAACACTACTTTTTCCAGAAAACCATGCCTACCATCCTGGCTGTCTGTCCTGGAGATCCCATAGATGTTGACTTGGTGACATGATGGTGTATGGGTAGGATGCAACCACACATAATTACAAGCGCATAAGGCATGTGTTCACTACAATGAACCAACACAACCTGACAATTATTGACAAGAAATGCCATCAACTTACTGGGCCTTCGCATATGATAAGAATTGAACCTCTCCAATGTCAATGCCATCCCGAAACTCCCAGAACTGTCCTCAATAGGAACAATTTGACCATCAGTCCTCCACTCTGGCAGTTACTACAACCAGAGACACCTTAAAACTGGACTGCCACAGGTCAGAGGGCCATTCAACAGCCAAAATACCATCTAGAAAGTGCTGGTGTGCGTTGCCCTCTTATGTACCTATTTTGCTACCAACCATGGCTGGCCAACCCATGTGAAACCTGAACTGGACTCAGATGTAAATAATGACTTCTCATGTTGGCGTGACTCATGCATTGGTCTGGGGAACTGTGCAGTAATCCCTTTAATAAATGGATCACTAGTCACTCAAAAAAAATGACACTTTAATAATGTTTACATATCTTACATTACTCATCTCATATGTATACTGTATTTTATACCATCTATTGCATCTTGCCCATACCGCTCGGCCATCGCTCATCCATATATTCATATGTACATATTCTTATTCCATCACTTTACATGTGCGTGTATTAGGTAGTTGTTGTGAAATTGTTAGATTTCTTGTTAGATATTGCTACACTGTGGGAACTAGACTGGGAGACTAGTCAGGATCGAGAGAAAGCTGAATGGAGCAAAGTACAGACAAGAAAACCTGCTCCAGTGCTCATGACCTCAGACTGGGGTGAAGGTTCACCTTCCAACAGGACAATGACCCTAAGCACACAGCCAAGACAACACGGGAGTGGCTTCAGGACAAATCTCTGAATGTCTTTGAGTGGCCCAGCCAGAGCCTGGACTTGAACCTGATCGGACATCTCTGGAGAGACCTGAAATAGCTGTGCAGCTATGCTCCCCTTCCAACCTGATAGAACTGAGAGTATCTGCAGAGAATAACTCCCCAAATACAGGTGTGCCAAGCTTGTAGCGTCATACCCAAGAAGACTCGAGGCTGTGATCGCTGCCAGAGGTGCTTCATCAAAGTACTTTTGAAGTAAAATATTTTTACACAACCATTTCTTTCATGAATGGGAGACATTATGAATGTGAAACAACATGGTTGTGTTTGTTCTACCTCGGGTAGAGTTATCTAAAAAATGTGGGGGCCTTGCCACTAGCTTAACAGGTTTTGTAACAAAGATGTGCACATACCTGACATTTCCCCTCAAGGAGGCCATTAAATATTTACATATTGTGTATATTGGTACTTGTAGTATGGTGATTGGACTGTTTTGAGATTACCTACTTGTTATAGTGATGAAGACAGGACTAGAACAAGAGAATCAAGCGCACCTGAGGCCTACCAGAAAGCCATGGAATTTATGCTATGTGGATTACAAGATGTAGTTTGCTACATGGATGATGTTGTTGTCTTTGCTGAAAGAGAAAGTGAACCAAAGATTCCAAGACAGAGGGCTGACACTTAACAACATCCTTGGACTAAAGCAGATTGAAATCATTGAACTTGTAGTCACAGCAAAAGGGATAAAACCAGACACACAGAGTGGTTGAGTTGAGTGATTGAGTGGTTCTCAATCAGAGGCAGCTGTCTATCGTTGTCTCTGATTGAGAACCATACTTAGGTAGCCCTTTCCCACCTGTGTTTTGATGGTAGTTATTTTCTGTTTTGTGTGTCGGCACGAGACAGAACTGTTTTGTTTGTTCCCCTTTGTTATTTTTTGTTCTGGTGTTCAGTTTTATTAAAAATCATGAACACGGTACTACGCTGCACCTTGGTCCTCTTCTTTAAACAGCCGTTACACAGCCTGAATTCAAAATGGGAAAAAAAGATTTGTTTTCTCATCAACACACAATAACTCCATGACTAAGTGAAAAAATGTTTTTAGAAAAGTTTTCTAATGTTTTGAAATTGAAATTGAGAAATAAGTATTCACACTCCTGAGTCAATACTTTGTAGAAGTAGCTTTGGCAGTGACTACAGCTGTGAGTCTTTCTGGGTAAGTCTCTTAGAGCTTTCCACAGCTGGACTGTGCAACATTTGACTATTATTAAAAAATTCTTCAAGCTCTGTCAAATTGGATGTTGGTCATTGATAGACAACCATTTGCAGGTCTTGCCATCAATTTCAAAGTAGATTTAAGTCAAAACTGTAACTTGGCCACTCAGGAACAGTCAATGTCTTCTTGGTAAGCAACTCCAGTGTAGATTTGGGATTTTCTTGGTGCTTAGCTCCATTCTGTTTATTTTTTATCATGAAAAAGTCCCTAGTCCTTAACAATACAAGCATCCCCATAACATGATGTAGCCACCACAGAGTGATACTTAGTAATGTGTTGTACTGGATTTGCCCCAAATATAACACTTTGTATTCAGGACCACATTTTTTGCAGTATTAATACAGTGCCTTGTTGCAAACAAGTGTTTTATGGTCCTGTCTGACAAGAATACATACAGTTACATATGTTTTTTGATGTTGTGGCTATTGTAATCTAAGACAAACAAGTTAGGTCAGACACAAAAAAACAGTTTCCTCTGTGGATTTTGTTTGTTCAACCCCTACTCTTGCAATTACATTAGGAGGCCCACCTAAATTAGACTCTAAATCCAATATGGCATCCAAAATCCGACACTGCTGCCACAATACCATTAAATTGTGGTTAAATCACATGTAAATCTTTCAGATTTGTGTACTTGAAAAAGCACCCCTGGCCTTTTCTACGGTACTGTTCTTATGACCTGCATTCAATACTATTTTTGTGCAATTCAACTTTGTTCCAATATACCTGCCATAATTACATTTGTCTGGATATAGAAAAGGCAGCAGACTGCTTGACATGGCAACACTGAGTAGTCATTGAGGATCAATGAGACAACTCAGAGGGTCCAACGAAAGGAAAGAGAATAAACTCTGGACTCTTGACACCCTCTCCCTAACTCTACATCTTGCACTCACTGTGGTATAACTTGTGCCTCCGGGATTGGGCTCTTAAGTCACCTTGCTATCATTTAGAAATTAACTTTGTTTCATGGCTAGTCCAATACGACTACCAACATGACCTTCCTCTGGCTCACTAAATTGTGATGCGCATTGTGATATTCCGGTGCACTCCTATGCTGTTCAGGTTGAGCTAACACTACTTTTTCCAGAAAACCATGCCTACCATCCTGGCTGTCTGTCCTGGAGATCCCATAGATGTTGACTTGGTGACATGATGGTGTATGGGTAGGATGCAACCACACATAATTACAAGCGCATAAGGCATGTGTTCACTACAATGAACCAACACAACCTGACAATTATTGACAAGAAATGCCATCAACTTACTGGGCCTTCGCATATGATAAGAATTGAACCTCTCCAATGTCAATGCCATCCCGAAACTCCCAGAACTGTCCTCAATAGGAACAATTCGACCATCAGTCCTCCACTCTGGCAGTTACTACAACCAGAGACACCTTAAAACTGGACTGCCACAGGTCAGAGGGCCATTCAACAGCCAAAATACCATCTAGAAAGTGCTGGTGTGCGTTGCCCTCTTATGTACCTATTTTGCTACCAACCATGGCTGGCCAACCCATGTGAAACCTGAACTGGACTCAGATGTAAATAATGACTTCTCATGTTGGCGTGACTCATGCATTGGTCTGGGGAACTGTGCAGTAATCCCTTTAATAAATGGATCACTAGTCACTCAAAAAAAATGACACTTTAATAATGTTTACATATCTTACATTACTCATCTCATATGTATACTGTATTTTATACCATCTATTGCATCTTGCCCATACCGCTCGGCCATCGCTCATCCATATATTCATATGTACATATTCTTATTCCATCACTTTACATGTGCGTGTATTAGGTAGTTGTTGTGAAATTGTTAGATTTCTTGTTAGATATTGCTACACTGTGGGAACTAGACTGGGAGACTAGTCAGGATCGAGAGAAAGCTGAATGGAGCAAAGTACAGACAAGAAAACCTGCTCCAGTGCTCATGACCTCAGACTGGGGTGAAGGTTCACCTTCCAACAGGACAATGACCCTAAGCACACAGCCAAGACAACACGGGAGTGGCTTCAGGACAAATCTCTGAATGTCTTTGAGTGGCCCAGCCAGAGCCTGGACTTGAACTTGATCGGACATCTCTGGAGAGACCTGAAATAGCTGTGCAGCTACGCTCCCCTTCCAACCTGATAGAACTGAGAGTATCTGCAGAGAATAACTCCCCAAATACAGGTGTGCCAAGCTTGTAGCGTCATACCCAAGAAGACTCGAGGCTGTAATCGCTGCCAGAGGTGCTTCATCAAAGTACTTTTGAAGTAAAATATTTTTACACAACCATTTCTTTCATGAATGGGAGACATTATGAATGTGAAACAACATGGTTGTGTTTGTTCTACCTCGGGTAGAGTTATCTAAAAAATGTGGGGGCCTTGCCACTAGCTTAACAGGTTTTGTAACAAAGATGTGCACATACCTGACATTTCCCCTCAAGGAGGCCATTAAATATTTACATATTGTGTATATTGGTACTTGTAGTATGGTGACTGGACTGTTTTGAGATTACCTACTTGTTATAGTGATGAAGACAGGACTAGAACAAGAGAATCAAGCGCACCTGAGGCCTACCAGAAAGCCATGGAATTTATGCTATGTGGATTACAAGATGTAGTTTGCTACATGGATGATGTTGTTGTCTTTGCTGAAAGAGAAAGTGAACCAAAGATTCCAAGACAGAGGGCTGACACTTAACAACATCCTTGGACTAAAGCAGATTGAAATCATTGAACTTGTAGTCACAGCAAAAGGGATAAAACCAGACACACAGAGTGGTTGAGTTGAGTGATTGAGTGGTTCTCAATCAGAGGCAGCTGTCTATCGTTGTCTCTGATTGAGAACCATACTTAGGTAGCCCTTTCCCACCTGTGTTTTGATGGTAGTTATTTTCTGTTTTGTGTGTCGGCACGAGACAGAACTGTTTTGTTTGTTCCCCTTTGTTATTTTTTGTTCTGGTGTTCAGTTTTATTAAAAATCATGAACACGGTACTACGCTGCACCTTGGTCCTCTTCTTTAAACAGCCGTTACACAGCCTGAATTCAAAATGGGAAAAAAAGATTTGTTTTCTCATCAACACACAATAACTCCATCATGACTAAGTGAAAACATGTTTTTAGAAAAGTTTTCTAATGTTTTGAAATTGAAATTGAGAAATAAGTATTCACACTCCTGAGTCAATACTTTGTAGAAGTAGCTTTGGCAGTGACTACAGCTGTGAGTCTTTCTGGATAAGTCTCTTAGAGCTTTCCACAGCTGGACTGTGCAACATTTTACTATTATTAAAAAATTCTTCAAGCTCTGTCAAATTGGATGTTGGTCATTGATAGACAACCATTTGCAGGTCTTGCCATCAATTTCAAAGTAGATTTAAGTCAAAACTGTAAATTGGCCACTCAGGAACAGTCAATGTCTTCTTGGTAAGCAACTCCAGTGTAGATTTGGGATTTTCTTGGTGCTTAGCTCCATTCTGTTTATTTTTTATCATGAAAAAGTCCCTAGTCCTTAACAATACAAGCATCCCCATAACATGATGTAGCCACCACAGAGTGATACTTAGTAATGTGTTGTACTGGATTTGCCCCAAATATAACACTTTGTATTCAGGACCACATTTTTTGCAGTATTACTTCAGTGCCTTGTTGCAAACAGGATGCATGTTTTGGAATATTTGTATTATGTACAGTCTTCATTTATTTCACTCTGTCAAATAGGTTAGTATTGTGGAGTAACTACAATGTTGATCCATCAGTTTTTTCCTATCACAGCCATTAAGCACGGTAATTGTTTTAAATTCACCATCGGCATCATGGTGAAATCCCTGAGCGGTTTCCCTCCTCTCCGGCAACTGAGTTAGGAAGGACGCCTGTATCTTTGTAGTGACTGGGTGTATTGATACACCATCCAAAGTGTAATTAATAACTTCACCATGCTCAAAAGGATATTTAATGTCTGCTTTATTAAAATGTTTTGCCCATCTACCAATAGGTGCCCTTTTTTGTGAGGCATTGGAAAACCTCCCTGGTCTTTGTGGTTCAATCTGTGTTTGAAATTCAATGATCGACTAAGGGACCTTAAAGATACTTGTATGTGTGGGGTACAGAGATGAGTTAGTGAATGAAAATTTTTTAAACATTACTATTGCACACAGACTGAGTCCATGCAACTTATTATGTGAGTTGTTAAGCACATTTTTACTCCTGAATGTATTTAGGCTTGCTATAACAAAAGTGTTGAATACTTATTGACTCAAGACATTTCAGCTTTTCATTTCTAATTCATTAGTAAAACATTGACATTATGGGGTATTGTATGTAGGCCAGTGACCAAAAAAATCTAAATTGAATCCATTTTAAATTCAAGCTTTAACACAACAAAATGTGGGAAAAGTCAAGGGGTGAAAATACTTTCTGAAGGCACTGTATGTTAAAAATGGTTAAAAAGTTATTTGGATTTATCGGGCGCCTTATCTCCTTACCTGCGTCATGAGTAATATTTGGACTTATAAGTATCAAGTTTGACTCTGTCTCCATCCTGGGAGTTTTGTGCATTGTGTGCATCTCATGGTCTTGAATCATCTTATAAAACAATGAAAGAAACTGGTGTCTGTCAACTCAAATGAATAAAACTAAAGAATGGAATCAAGAACTGTGATAGAGAACAATAGAACTAGGAAAAAGCACCAAACATTTAATTTAGATCAGTAGCCTTTACGTGTCACTCGGTTCAAGTCACTGTATCCAATTGAATGATTTGTTTCAATTATAAGAGGATTGCCTTTTGTAAATGTCTAATGCTGTTAGACACATATACATGTATACGTGTGTGTGTGTGTGTGTGTGTGTGTGTGTGTGTGTGTGTGTGTGTGTGTGTGTGTGTGTGTGTGTGCGTGCATTGAGAGTGTTGTGAGGCAAGGAAAGGGGTATTTAGATCTGTCAGTGAGAGGGGGCTTTGAGACAGAGGCTAATGGAAAGCAGCTTATCCTGTCGTAAATCCCTGAATATGCTGAGAAGTCTCCTCACACAAACACACACACTTTCTCCCAATACAAAAGCTACTGTAGGCAGCACAGTCACACCTTGGCATGGCAGACACTCAAAATGAATCTGACAGTTGATTTAAGCAGCCCCAGCTATTGTGGTGTAGCAGAGATAGGAGTCACTGCCATGACTTCATGACTGAGAGAAACATGCACACATGTTGTGTGGTAGCTGTAGTCTCCCCTGTTCTTTAGCAATCAGAATAATTACTCTAAGGATTAGAAAGAGGATAATCTGAGACTAAAGCTCTGTAGCAGCATGAGACATCACAGGGTGTACAGTACAGAGTCACATGGGGTACCATAACTTGAGGAATTTGTGTGTTTGTGTGACTTTTCAAGTGTTTGCCCATAAGCTCATCTTGGTGTGTGTGTGTGTGTGTGTGTGTGTGTGTGTGTGTGTGTGTGTGTGTGTGTGTGTGAGAGAGAGAGAGAGAGAGAGAGAGAGAGAGAGGAGAGAGAGAGGGGGAGAAGAAGAGAGCTATATTTAGCCTACGTTTTGTTACATTTACAAAGTAAAGCATTATTGGTATATAAAGATGTGATAAAACACATTTTCATACTCTGATGTTACAAACCTCACTATAGATTAGTACTGGATTATAAATAATGTCCTGGGCAACTACAGTATAACATTGTAAAACAATGTTTCTCTAAAAATTACATTGGTTTTAATTTTATAAGTAAAAAAATACAAAACATATCTAAATATATTCATATCTACAGTCGTTGTCGGACGTTTACATGCACTTAGGTTGGAGTCATTAAAACTCGTTTTTCAACCACTCCACAAATGTCTTGTTAACAAACTCTAGTTTTGGCAATTCGGTTAGGACATCTACTTTGTATATGACACAAGTCATTTTTCCAACAATTGTTTACAGACAGATTATTTCACTTATAATTCACTGTATCACAATTCCAGTGGGTCAGAAGTTTACATACACTAAGTTGACTGTGCTTATAAACAGCTTGGAAAATTCCAGAAAATTATGTAATGGCTTTCGAAGCTTCCGATAGGCTAATTGACATAATTTGAGTCAACTGGAGGTGTACCTGTGGATGTATTTCAAGGCCTACCTTCAAACCCACTGCCTCTTTGCTTGACATCATGGAAATATCAAAAGAACTCAGCCAGACTTCAGAAAAAAATTGCAGACCTCCACAAGTCTGGTTCATCCTTGGGAGCAATTTCCAAATGCCTGAAGGTACCACGTTCATCTGTACAAACAATAATACGCAAGTATAAACACCATGGGACCATGCAGCCGTCATACCGCTCAGGAAGGAAACGCGTTCTGTCTCCAAGAGATGAACGTACTTTGGTGAGAAACGTGCAAATCAATCCCAGAACAACAACAGAGGACCTTGTGAAGATGCTGGAGGAAACAGGTACAAAGGTATCTATATCCACAGTAAAACGAGTCCTATATCGACATAACCTGAAAGGCCGCTCAGCAAGGAAGAAGCCACTGCTCCAAAACCACCATAAAAAAAGCCAGACTATGGTTTGCAACTGCACGTGGGGACAAAGATCATACTTTTCGTAGAAATGTCTGATGAAACAAAAATAGAATTGTTTGGCCATAATGACGATCGTTATGATTGGAGGAAAAAGAGGGACGCTTGCAAGCCGAAGAACACCATCCCAACCATGAAGCATGCATCATTTTGTGGAGGTGCTTTGCTGCAGGAGGGACTGGTACACTTCACAAAATTGATGGCATTATGAGGCAGGAAAAGTATGTGGATATATTGAAGCAACATCTCAAGACATCAGTCAGGAAGTTAGAGCTTGGTCGCAAATGGGTCTTCCAAATGGACAATGACTCGAAGCATACTTCCAAAGTTGTGGCAAAATGGCTTAAAGACAACAAAGTCAAGGTATTGGAGTGGCCATCACAAAGCCCTGACCTCAATCTAATGGAACATTTGTGGGCAGAACTGAAAAAGTGTGTGCGAGCAAGGAGGCCTACAAACCTTGCTCAGTTACACCAGCTCTGTCAGGAGGAATGGGCCAAAAGTCACCCTACTTATCGTGGGAAGGTTGTGGAAGGCTACCTGAAACGTTTGACCCAAGTTAAACAATTTAAAGGCAATGCTACCAAATACTAAATACCAAATACTTGAGTGTATGTAAACTTCTGACCCATTGGGAATGTGATGAGAGAAATAAAAGCTGAAATAAATCCTTCTCTACTATTATTCTGACATTTCACATTCTTAAAATAAAGTGGTGATCCTAACTGACCTAAGACAGGGAATTTTTAGTAGGATTAAATGTCGGGAATTGTGAAAAACTGAGTTGAAATGTATTTGGCTAAGGTGTATGTAAACTTCCGACTTCAACTGTATATAGTCTTTAAAATGGTCTGCTACAAAAATAAGCACATTCTTCAGTATAAATAGAGCATGAACAGTATGTCCTCAAACTCTAAATATTTATAGTGCCACTAGATTTGATTTGAGGACAATCCTGTTCTTGAATGCAGGCCAGAACTACACTATATGTACAAAAGTATGTTGACACCACTTCAAATGAGTGGATTCCTCTATTTCGAGTAACAAAAAAAAAAATTGAGCACACAGCCATGCAATCTCCATAGACAAACAGTGGCAGTAGAATTGCCTTAGTGAAGAACTCAGTGACTTTCAAAGTGGCACCGTCATAGGATGCCACCTTTCCAACAAGTCAGTTAGTCATATTTCTGCCCTGCTAGAGCTGCCCTAATCAACTGTAAGTGCTATTATTGTGAAGTGGAATGGTGTAGGAGCAAAAGGTGGTAGGCCACACAAGCTCACAGAACGGGACCGCCGAGTGCTGAAGAGCAACACTCACTACCGAGTTCTAAACTGCTTCTGGAAGCAATGTCAGCACAAGAACTGTTCGTCGGGAGCTTCATTAAATGGGTTTCCATGGCCCCACACAAGCCTAAGATCACCATGCGCAATGCCAAGCATTGGCTGGAGTGGTGTAAACCTCGCCGCCATTGGACTCTGGAGCAGTAGAAATACGTTCTCTGGAGTGATGAATCACGCTTCACAATCTGGCAGTCTGACAGAATAATCTGGGTTTGGCAGATGCCAGAAGAATTGATAGTGCCAACTGTAAAGTTTGGTGGAGGAGGAATCATGGTTTGGGGCTGTTTTTCATGGGTCGGGCTAGGACCCTTAGCTCCAGTGAAGGGAAATCTTAACGCTGCAGCATTAAGAACAATGACATTCTAGACGATTCCGTGCTTCCAACTTTGTGGCAACAGTTTGGGGAAGGCCCTTTCCTGTTTCAGCATGATAATGCCCCTGTGCATAAAGCGAGGTCCATACAGAAATGGTTTGTAGAGATTGGTGTGGAAAAACTTGACTTGTCTGCACAGAGCCCTGACCTCAACCCCATCTTTGGGTTGAATTGGAACTCCGACTGCAAGCCAGGACTAATCGCCCAACATCAGTGCCCGACCTCATTAATTCTCTTGTGGCTGAATGGAATCAAGTCCCTGTAGAAATGTTCTAACATCTAGTGGAAAGCCTTCCTAGAAGACTGGAGGCTGTTATAGCAGCACAGGGGGGACCAACTTCATATTAATGCCCCTGATTTTGGAATGAGATTTTCGACGAGCAGGTGTCCACATACTTTTGGTCATGTATTGTATTGTATGTTTGACTAAATACATGAAAGCCTCTGTTTCTCCATGCCACAGCAATCTTCTGAGTGCACGCCAGACAGTGGAATTAACGGCAACACACTGCGCCATTAGTTTGTTGTCATCTTATAAAATGCCCTCCCTGGCACTCAATGACCTCTTTCATTATTTGTTTTATTTGCATGTATTGTTTTGTATTGTTAGGTATTACTGCACTGTTGGAGCTAGGAGCATAAGCATTTCGCTACACCCACAATAACATCTGTGTATGCGACCAATACAATTTTATTTGGCTAGCACAGTAAACATCTTAAAGGAAGGACATCAGAAGATATTGATGAAAACAGGATGACTGATTATGACGCACAATAACAAAGGTTATGGAGGACTAGGCAAAACAACACCACAGTTTTGTGTAGGCCTTCTACCCCAGCCAATTGGTGTCTGGACTCTGGACCTTTATAGCACAGGACAGGAGGTAGTGCTCCCTCTCATTCAGTGCATTAGAGACTTTCCTCAATTGGCCTAGACAAGGCTGCATGTAACTGGTTTAAAAATGACTTGACAGATAGAATTCAATGTGTATCAACTGATGTTGTCCTGCAAGGGTCGATTCTGGGTCCTGTACTTTTTACTGTTTACATTAATATCTACTTGCCTGTAAAAAAATGGTAACCTGCACTTGTATGCCAATGATACTGTTGTGTATGCTATTGCCCCAACGGTTGACCAGGCTCTAGCTGAACTAGTCTGCCTTGATTGTATTACAGAAACAGATTATTGATCTGAAATGATTGTTGAATGCAGGTAAAACTAAATATATGTTGTTCTCTAGACTGCATTAAACTAACTCTGGTGATTTAAGCTTATGTCCATATTGATTGTGTCTAGCTTATAAATATCTGGGCATCTGGATATATGAAAAACTGTCTTAAAAAGTGGGCTTATTCTATTCAGTTTATCATAGCTTTATTACGCACTTCAATTTTAGTACATATCACTACGTTCTCGACCAGAAAGTTGGTTGGCCATCTTTGATGTCCTGTCGGTTGATACATTACTATTTTCATTTATAACGTACATTTACAAAAAGTCCCAATGTACAGAGCCTTTGAAAGGTATTCAGACCCCTTGACTTTTTCCACATTTTGTTACGTTACAGCCTTATTCTAAAATGTATTAAATAAAAAAATTGTCCGTAGAGCTCCAAGACAGGATTGTGTCAAGGCACAGATCTAGGGAAGCGTACCAAAAAGAACGCTGCAGCATTGAAGGTCCACAAAAACACAGTGGCCTTCATCATTCTTAAATGGAAGAAGTTTGGAACCACCAAGACTCTTCCTAGAGCTGGCCCACCAGCCAAACTGAACAATCGGGGAGGTGACAAGAACCGGATGGTCACTCTAACAGAGCTCTAGAGTTCCTCTGTGGAGATGGGAGAACCTTCCATAAGGACAATCATCTCTGCAGCACTCCACCAATCAGTCCTTTATGATAGAGTGGCCAGACAGAAGCCATTTCTCAGTAAAAGACATGACAGCCCGCTTGGAGTTTTCCAAAAGGCACCTAAAGACTCTCAGACCATGAGAAACAAGATTCTCTGTTCTGATGAAACCGAGATTAAACTCTGTGGCCTGAATGCCAAGCATCACGTCTGGAGGAAACCTGGCACCATCCCTACAGTGAAGCATGGTGGTGGCAGCATCATGCTGTGGGGATGTTTTTCAGCATCAGGGACTGGGAGACTAGTCAGGATCGAGGAAAAGATGAACGGAGCAAAGTACAGAGATCCTTGATGAAAACCTGCTCCAGAGAGCTCAGGACCTCGGACTAGGGCGAAGGTTCATCTTCCAAAAGGACAATGACCCCAAGCACACAGCCAAGACAACACAGGAGTGGCTTGGGGACAAGTCTCTGAATGTCCTTGAGTGGCCCCAGCCAGAGCCTGGACTTGAACCTGATCAAACATCTCTGGAGAGACCTGAAAATAGCTGTGCAGCAATGCTCCCCATCCAATCTGACAGAGCTTGAGAGGATGTGCAGAGAAGAATGGGAGAAACTCTCCAAATACAGATGTGCCAAGCTTGGAGTGTCACACCCAATAAGACTAGAGGCTGTAATCGCTGCCAAAGGTGCTTCAACAAAGTACTGAGTAAAGGGTCTGAATACTTACGCAAATGTAATATTTCAGCTTTACATATACCATACATTTGCTAAAATTTCTACAAACCTGTTTTTGCATTGGCATTATGGGGTATTGTGTGTAGATTGATGAGGGGAAAAAACTATTTAATCCATTTTAGAATAAGGCTGAAACGTAACAAAATGTGGGAAAAGTCAAGGGGTCTGAATACATTCCAAATGCACTCTACCTAACATCTTTACTCCCTGATAAAATAAAGGTTCAATTTAAAAAAAAATATTAGGGCATTATTTCCACTAAGTTCAAGTCAATTCAATAAGACGTCTTTAGACTTAATCATCTCAAGGGACAATTATACATTATCACACATCCAGCATTACATAAGCCCATTACATACAGTACCAGAGAAAAGTTTGGACACACCTACCCATTTAAGGGTTTTTCTTTATTTTCACTATTTTCTACATTGCAGAATAATAGGGAAGACATCAAAACTATGAAATAACACATATGGAATCATGTAATAACCAAACAAGTGTTAAACAAATCAAAAAATATTTTAGATTTGAGATTCTTCAAAGAAGCCACCCTTTGCCTTGATGACAGCTTTGCACACTCTTGGCATTATCTCAACCAGCTTCATGAGGTAGTCACCTGGAATGCAATTCAATTAACAGGTGTGCCTTGTTAAAAGTTAATTTGTGGGATTTATTTCCTTCTTAATGTGTTTGAGCCAATCAGTTGTGTTGTGACAAGGTAGGGTGGTATACAGAAGATAGCCCTATTTGGTAAAAGACCAAGTCTATATTATGGCAAGAACAGCTCAAATGGGAAAAGAGAAACGACAGACCATCATTACTTTAAGACATGAAGGTCAATCCTTTCCCGCAGCAACCAGTGATCCGGGTCAACAGCATCAATGTAAAAGTATAGCTTCCGTCCCTCTCCTCGCCCCTACCTGCGCTCAAACCAGAGACCCTCTGCACACAGACAACAGTCACCCACGAAGCACCGTTACCCATCGCGCCACAAAAGCAGCGGCCCTTGCAGAGCAAGGGGAACAACTACTTCAAGGTCTCGGAGCGATTGAAACGCTATTAGCGCGTACCCCGTTAACTAGCTAGCTATTACACATCGGTTACATAAGCCCATTAGCATTACGTCACAACAAGCATTAAGTCACTACATGCACGCTAGCTAGCTAGTACAACATAAGATACAACACTAGCTAGCTAGTACACACAAGCAAGCTAGATAATACAACATTAGCTACAACACTAACTAGTTAGCTAGTACACATATACAGTAGCTTTCGAAAGTATTCACCCCCCTTGGCATTTTTCCTATTTTGTTGCCTTACAGCCTGGAATTAAAATTTATTTTGGGGGGGGTTGTATCATTGTATTTACACAACACGCCTACCACTTTGAAGATGCAAAATATGTTTTATTGTGAAACAAACAAGAAATAAGACAAAAAAACTAAAAACTTTGTGCATAACTATTCACCCCCCCAAAGTCAATACTTTGTAGAGCCACATTTTGCAGCAATGACAGCTGCAAGTCTCTTGGGGTATGTCTCTATAAGCTTGGCACATCTAGCCACTGGGATTTTTGCCCATTCTTCAAGGCAAAACCGCTTCAGCTCCTTCAAGTTGGATGGGTTCTGCTGGTGTACAGCAATCTTTAAGTCATACCACAGATTCTCAATTGGATTGAGGTCTGGGCTTTGACTAGGCCATTCCAAGACATTTAAATGTTTCCCCCTAAACCACTCAAGTGTTGCTTTAGCAGTATTATTAGGGTCATTGTCCTGCTGAAAGGTGAAGCTCTGTCCCAGTCTCAAATCTCTGGAAGAGTGAAACAGGTTTCCCTCAAGAATTTCCCTGTATTTAGAGCCATCCATCATTCCTTCAATTCTGACCAGTTTCCCAGTCCCTGCCGATGAAACACATCCCCACAGCATGATGCTGCCACCACCATGCTTCACTGTGGGGATGGTGTTCTCGGGGTGATAAGAGGTGTTGGGTTTGCGCCAGACATATTGTTTTCCTTGATGCCAAAAAGCTACATTTTTGTCTCATCTGACCAGAGGACCTTCTTCCATATGTTTGGGGAGTCCCCGACATGCCTTTTGCCAAACACCAAACATGTTTGCTTATTTTTTTCTTTAAGCAATGGCTTTTTTTCTGGCCACTCTTCTGTACAGCCCAGCTCTGTGGAGTGTATTGCTTAAAGTGGTCCTTCGGACAGATACTCCAATCTGCAAGCAAACGTATGATCTCCAAAACCAGAATCTGTAACAAACAGAGTGGACTGCATTTTGTAGACTTTGCCAAAGATTTTTAAAAATGTGTTATTTAGGAGTGCAAGACCGAATTTAGTTTGTGCACACTTATCCTGTACTACTAAGAAAATTAAAAGAGACCTACTAACTTCTATCAAACCCTACCCCAGACCCTCCATCGCCTTACAACCTCAATAACCCTATACACCAATCTTTCCCTCTCTTCCATATACCGGTACTTACAACATAAATCAACACATGCTTCACCCTGGTACTACTGTTGTACTGTGTTGTTGTATGTGTCGAACTGCTTTGCTTTATCTAGGCCAGGTCGCAGTTGCAAATGAGAACTTGTTCGCAACTAGCCTACCTGGTTAAATAAAGGTGAAATAAAAAATACATTTTAAAAGAACTACCTGGTGGGCGCAGTGTGTACTCGATCATCACTACCACCCCCCCGAAAAAAAGACTACCTGGAACGTGTCCTTAGTCAACAGCCCCTCCTATACGTGGCAATTGGCTAAACAGACAGGACACGGGGACGCCCCTCACTGACGCGATTGAAGGATAAATATCAACGCCACCGGTGTGAAATAGCTAAGTCTACAGAAACCCTCATTTTTAAATTTGGCAATATACTTAGTATCAGATACATAATATTTTGTAAACTACAGTTGACTGAGTTTAGCTAGATATACTCTGCAAATAACAATTCCTTTAAAATGAACGGGCAATTGAACGGTTTCCATAACTCACTCATTGATGAAGACTGCTTTTTGTTCACCTCTGAATCTGTTGGAGAAGGACACCCAGGTGAGTTTGCGTCTGTCTTATTTTAGCTAGCTACTTTCCAACATAAGGAAAGGTTATGTGGTAGATTCAGCGAACTAGCAGCAAAGTGCTGCCAAATGCCTGCCAGTCTTTTTTACGAACACGCATAAACGTTAGCTAACATATTTTTCGTATGCCCCAGTCAGCTAGCTATTTTACTATTTTTCCACATTTGCTGATCTTTGAGTCAGCCGATATTATGAATGGGGGACACGAGCCAGAGTCAGGCCACGCGGGTTGCCTTCGCCATGGGATCGGGTGCTAGCTAACGTTAGCTAGAAGCTCATGCTAATCCAGAAAAGTGTGACACTAAAATACTTGTCTGGATGGTCAAGTCGCCACCTGTGTTACGTGGTGCGTTTATTTAAAAACGTAACACATATGCCATATTTTTATATATTCGGCGTTTTTCCTTTCATTGAATTTATCAGCACATTTCGGCGAGTCGAACAACGGTATTACATCAGTAGACTGCGAGCTCGTGCACGTAATGCAACTGCGAGCGCGGACCAAGTAGGTTTTGTTGTTATCTGGTCACTGGGTTAGCGGAGTTCTCTAGCAGTGGTGTATTTTAGTTAATTTCAATGCGTGTATAGTAACAATTGTCGGTGATTTATTTTGATTTGACTGAAGCATGAGACCACAGTGTACTCTTTTCACCTCAAATCACAATTGTTTCATGAGCTGAAATAAAAGATCCCAGAAATGTTCCATACGCACGACGAGCTTATTTCTCTTAAATTTGTTTACATCACCGTTAGTGAGCATTTCTCCTTTACCAAGATAATCCATCCATCTGACATTTGTGGCATATCAAGATGATGATTAAACAGCATGTTCATTACAGGGGACAATTAAAAAGCCACTCGAAAATCTGCTGTTTTGTCACACAATACAATGCCACAGATGTCTCAAGTTTGAGTGTGCAATTAACATTGTGACTGGAGGAATGTCCACCAGAGCTGTTGCCAGAGAATTGTTGTTAATTTCTCTACCATAAGCCACCTCCAATGTATTTTTAGAGAGTTTGTCAGTAAGTCCAACTGGCCTCGACCGCAGACCACATGTATGCCGTCGTGTGGGCGAGCGGTTTGCTGATGTCAACATTGTGAACAGAATGCCCCACTTCTACCGACAACAAACAATTGCATTTTATCGATGGCAATTTGAATGCACAGAGAGCGTGACGAGATCCTGAGTTCTATTGTCGTGCCATTCATCCACTGCCATCACCTCATGTTTCAGCATGTTAATGCACAGCCCCATAATGCACAGTCCCAAGGATGTGTACACGATTCCTGGAAGCTGAAAATGCCCCAGTTTTTCCATGACCCGCATACCCACCAGACATGTCATGCATTGAGCATGTTTGGGATGCTCTGGCTCAATGTTTATGACAGCTGTTTCCAGTTCCCCCCAATACCCAGCTTCTTTGTACAGCCATTGATGAGTGGGACAATATTCCACTGGCCACAATCAACGGCCTGATCAACTCTGCGAAGGTGATGTCGAGCTGCATGAGGCAAATGGTGGTCACACCAGATACTTACTGGTGTTCTGATCCAAGCCCCTACCTTTTTTTAAAGGTATCTGTGACCAACAGATGCATGTCTGTATTATCAGTCATGTGAAATTCATAGATTAGAGCCTAGTGAATTTATTTCCTTATGAGGTAAAATCTTTGAATCATGTTTTTATATTTTTGTTCAGTTACGTTACAGTAGCTAGCCAGGTTTTCTGGCTACAGTCCTCATGTACAGGTTTAAGTGCAATGCTCACTCGACATTTGGGGGAGGGAGACAGCTCCATTGCAGCTGATTATCTAGGCTTACCTCCACCCTAAATATAGGCCTAGGCCTCTTCTCCAGAGACTGCAGTGCAACTGTGGGCAGCCTGTCGCATTATGTACCTTTTGACATAAGAAGCTGCTTTAAGCAAGTAGTCACTGTTGTAACAATTCAGTGCATATGATAATCTTTTGAATTAAAAGCCAATATGGTGCTATTGGTGAGAGTCTTGTAGAGACTGGTTCCGAAGACTGCCCCCCACCTTGCAGGGCTGGGGGGTGCCAGCCATGGTGTGAATGGGCTGTGGTTAGGAATGTGGCTACTGTGGTGCTTTGCAGCTGTCGCTCATGTACATGGCAATGGCTGCTGAGTGGCTTGTTGCAAGTTTGGTCCATTAAAGGTTATTGGTTTTGCATTTGCAAGGATAAACTGCCTGGGGGAAGTGTTCAGCGGGGTCTTTAAAAAAATTAAATTAAGCAGGATACACCCCATTACTCCCATTTCTTGTTTGACAGATAAGATTTGTGACCAGATCAGCGACGCTGTGCTTGATGCCCATCTCAAGCAGGACCCTGATGCCAAAGTGGCATGTGGTAATGATCAAGCACCCATTAAAACAATTTCTATAGATTTATCCATGTTGCACTAACATGACCGTGCTTCTGTCCCCCCTTTATCACCCTGAATAGCTAATGCTCATGTTTACCTCACTCACTTTCCTTCACTTGATTTTCTTCCGTTTGTCCCCTTCTTTCTCTCACATGCTTTCGCTTTCTGTCTGCATTTTCTTCAGAGACTGTAGCTAAGACTGGGATGATCCTGCTGGCAGGGGAGGTCACCTCCAGGGCCAACGTCGATTACCAGAAGGTCGTCAGGGACACGATCAAGTACATTGGCTATGACGACTCCTCCAAGGGTATTATGGCGAATTTGCTCTGATTAGATTAAATCACTCACTTCCATTGAAAACATGGTTTTAAGAGGTCACAGGGTTTGCTTTAGTAGGTACAGAAAGTAACACTGAGGCTTGACTATTCCCTTCCCACAGGCTTTGACTATAAGACCTGCAATGTCCTGGTGGCTCTGGAGCAGCAATCCCCTGACATTGCTCAGGGTGTTCACCTGGACCGCAAAGAGGAGGATGTGGGAGCTGGAGACCAGGTTAGAAGGTTCCTGTCTTTGAGTGTTTGTGTGAGGAAGTGACTGGGCCTTGACAGTATGATAGTGTTTGTTTTTGTCCCCGCTCCAAGTGTTTGACTGTGTTTTCTGTTACAGGGTCTGATGTTTGGTTATGCCACTGATGAGACTGAGGAGTGTATGCCCCTCACCATCGTCCTCGCCCACAAGCTCAATGCCAAGATGGCTGAATTGCGCCGCAACGGAACCCTCCCCTGGCTGAGGCCAGACTCCAAAACTCAGGTTAGATTCAGCACTGTAGCCCATTAACACCCATGCACCAAATATGGCAATGAAGTCATGTAAATCCCTTGTCCAGATCTTCGTAATGAAGCCGGCTTTTCAGATGCACTCCAATCACATGCAGGTATCCTAGTACCTTGCCTTACCAGATGTGTGTACTCATTGAATGACACTTAATACCTCGTCTCCCTCTCTAGGTGACTGTTCAGTACAGGCAGGACCGTGGGGCCATGCTCCCAGTGCGTGTGCACACTGTTGTGGTGTCCGTGCAGCATGATGAAGTAATTTGCCTGGATGAGATGCGTGACGCGCTGAAGGAGCAGGTTGTGAAGGCTGTGGTGCCCACCGTGTACCTGGACGACGACACCATCTACCACCTGCAGCCCAGCGGCCGCTTCGTCATCGGAGGTCCTCAGGTGAGACTGAGAGATGTATTGTACACCACTGTCCTCAATAGACTCTAGAAAATGACCATCCAGAGAGATGTGATCAAGTAGCTACATAGTCAGTCAGATTTGTTTTTTAAAGTAGGCTCTTGTCAACACGAGAGATATTTCTAAGACTGTCCTGGGCTCCTTGGCTGACTCTCCCCCTCGCAGGGTGATGCTGGCCTGACCGGACGTAAGATCATTGTGGACACCTACGGCGGCTGGGGGGCCCACGGTGGAGGGGCCTTTTCAGGGAAAGACTACACTAAGGTGGACCGCTCTGCTGCTTACGCTGCCCGCTGGGTGGCCAAGTCCCTGGTGAAGGCTGAGCTCTGCAAGCGCGTGCTGGTCCAGGTCAGGATTGAGCTAATGGCTGCAACCTAACAATTTTATTTGTCTTTTGTGGTCGTTTTCAGCTTTTGATTTGCTATAAGAGTCATTCACTTAGAACTGTTATGTATAACAATGAGATGAAAAGTATAAGAAATTGCATATTTTACAACCTGTCATGTGAATCTTGATCATGCGTGTTAATAAGAAGTGGCTGTGTTGTCAGGTAGCCTATGCCATTGGAGTGGCCCATCCCCTATCCATCTCCATCTTCCACTATGGGACTTCTCAGAAGAGCGAGAGGGAGCTGCTGGACATCGTCAAGAAGAACTTTGACCTCCGCCCTGGTGTCATTGTTAGGTAGTGTGGAACAATGGTGGCTGCCAGGAACACATTTTGTTATCAGGGGTCCCATAGGGTCGGAGCTGGTCTTCATGGGTTCTACATTTGAATGACGACGGCTTGGTTTGCCCTCTAGTAATCTGTGCATTTATTTACCCAGTTCAACACTATTGTGCTTTCTGTGTTCCAGGGAGCTCGACTTGAAGAAGCCTATCTACCAGCGGACTGCTGCCTATGGCCACTTTGGGCGGGAGGCCTTCCCCTGGGAGGTCCCCAAAAAGCTCAAATACTGAATCCCTCACCCTGAGCTATGGGTGTACTACAGAAAAACCTACAAGCTCTTGGGAGAGATGAATGTCCACAATCACCCCCAAACTCTCATCCCTAAAGGAAACATTTTACGCTCCTGTACCCTCTCTACCCATCTGCAATTGCTTGCACACCCCCTGAAATCCATTTCCTGTCTTTCCCTCTGACAGTTGTTTTATCTTCACAGAAATGTATTTTCTCTCTTCTCCCTCCTGTTTCCGTACCTATCCCCCACCCAATGTTTCTCTGGTTGGAGAAATAATTGATGGCACATTTTAGGGCTGAAGAATGCTAGGAGTTGCAATAGGTAATTAGGATGTAAATCTTGTCCCCTAAACTCTTTTCGATTAAAAGTGAAGTATTTGTCAGATGTAACCAAAAACCCATTTGTCAAAGTGGAACTGCAGAACTTGAGTTTTCTTGAACTATAGTACCTTGTTTGGAACAGTCATCCCTTCAGACCATGTTTTCTGACGTGTTACAGAGAAGTCAGAAACTTCTAATGAACTCTGGTTCTGTTGGGATGTACGTTGTATCTCTATTCCCTCTGTCACATCCTTTGTCAAATTAAGATTACATGTGAAAGTTCTAGAATGTTCTGATAGACTAAGGTATAGGCAAGGCACTTCCCCTCTAGACAGTGACCACTGGGTGTCGCTAGAGAAACTGCTTCAGTCTGCTGAGGGGCTCTACCATTTGATAACTCAGTACTTGAAAACAAACGTAAGTGCTTCATTTTTGACTGCCTTTGGGGACCTTTTTAAACATGGATGCTGACAAGTGAGGAAGGTTAACTTAAAAAAATAAACAATTAAAAATCATTAGCATTGTTTACCCTCTGGTTCCTAAAGTGGTCCACAGAAAAACGTTGGGTTGCAGCCACTAGGTGGTGCTCTAAGCAGTTGCCAGTGTTATTTATATTTTAGCGACAAGGGTTTGGGAGATGACTGACTGCAGAAATACTTTAACCTTTTTTTTCTTCCCACATGCCCACTGATAGAAGCAAAAGTCTGGCGGGTGTTGTACAGAGAAACCGGCCTTGTTTACAATGCTCTCTCTGTTGGGTATGTGCGGACTGCATCATTTGCATTCTCTACATTTGTTTTAAATCTTCCTTTCTTTTTACATTTTTGGTGGTGAGGCATTTTTGGTGGAAAAAGTGCCTTTTTAATGTTTTTACCTCCCCACACACACCCTGCCTGCTCCTATCTCCAACCCCTCACCTGTGATGCTCTCTTGATGCTTACAGACCCCTCCCCTTGGCTCAAATGTTCCATTTCCTAAAGACTTGAAATGCTCCATGTGAAACCTTTGAATAAAAGTCTACCCTGATGTTCTGTACATAATTCCTTAATTTTTTTTATTTTTAAATTCTCAATATTCAACTCGCAGCACTAACCTCCATGGGTACTTAAACAGAAATACATTATTTGGGAGAGGTAGACTCATGTCCCTAATGAGGACACAATGTAATGTACAATGTTTGGAATTTCACTACACAATTGCTGCTGTTTGTAGAAATGATTTCCATGAAAGGGTCAGTCAATGGGGAAAGTTATTTTATTTATGACGTGATTTGATTTTGATAATGTCAGTAACCATAAAAGAATGAGCATGAAGAACACAATTAATATTCATATGAGGATTGAAGTCACATGTAAAGCTAAAATCACAAGCACGGTCATCTGAACATTTTCCTAGTACATTTAGCTTTGTAGACCACCTTTACTGCTAATATAATGTCTCAATAGTTTCAATGTCTTTATCATGTTCTCTTAATCCCTAGCTCGCAGGAATGCATTCATTTAATACTGACTGTGCTGCCCGCAAGAAAGTATAGAAGAGTTTTATAAAATTATATCCATTGGCAAAATATTCAGTGCAATGTTCATGTGTTAAAGAAGTGTTATCATCTAGAAAAAAATATTGACACATAGAATATTTGTCATTTGATGTTGAAAGCTTTGGGATCTTCCATTGTTGCAAAGGCCTCAGGCTCTCTCAAAGTCTTGGATTATCAATCTGAAAAGAGAGTGGGCGGAACATTTATTTACAAACCGAGTCGTTTGTGTGTGACAACCAGTTCATCTGAAACCTAAATAGCATGCCTATCATAAGATTTATTCATATGTGTTACTAGGGTCGGTTTAATAAATCAGGCCCCGTGTCTTTGTTTTATATAACCCCCCCCCCCCTTCCTGACACATCCTAATGTTTTGTAAACCCAATCCGTGCACAAAAATGCAATTAGTTGTGATAAATGTACCCTTGAAGAAAAAGTCCCATTGTAATAAAGCATTGGCTACAATTGAGTAGATTTCCACTTTTTTTTTTTGCTGCTTCTGGAAAATGTGCCTTTTCATGCAATTCTACATAACATTACCAGAATCTCTTAATGCCAAGCAAATGACTGAGAGTGGCTACTCTGACAGTGTCAAATTTATCAATAAAAACAATCTGGCCTTGTGGCCAATGAAGCATACAATATTAGGAGGAAATACACTGAGTATACAAAACATTACCAACATCTGCTCTTTCCATGACAGAATGACCAGGTTAAATTTACAGTATATTATAGGCTACAGTTGGCTACTAAATAGTAGACTCACCCAATGATGAAGAAGCCTAGGCTAGTACTTACCGGTGATGGCCGATGCACTGTTCGTGGCAATAGCATATCTCAAGATAAACTACTCAGAAAAAGAGTGACACTGTTCGCTCAACAAACAAACAAAAATCTACAAACAGATTATTCTTCTCTTTTCAGCAGTAGGCATTTGCTTTCCAAACTGTTTTTCCTGTGATTGTATTTTTAAATTTGCAAAAAGCAAATTAACAGCCAACAACATAAATATAATCCATAGATGGCTGTTCCATTCAAATCAGGACTGGCAGCCATTTCTAGTGTAGCCATGAGTTTAACAGTCAAATTTCTAGGGTAAGAGGCTTCAAAACCCTTCTGTGGAAATGTGTCTATGGCCACAATGTTCTATATTTGGCTAGCATGCTGCCCAAATTGTAAGGCATACCTGTAACTGCCAAAATAAAAAAAACACGAGGGATACAAAGTATATGGCATGGTGTGTGGGGTGCATTATCCTGGCATGGTTTAGATCCACTAGTAGGATCTATGCAAAGGTGCATTGAAACTGTTCTGGCAGCTCGTGGTGGCCCAACACCCTATTAAAACACTTTGTTGGTGTTTCCTTTATTTTGGTAGTTACCTGTATGTGCTTGCGGTAGGTAACATTTAA